>NC_137871.1:11952896-12107896 GCF_963924005.1 Protomyctophum bolini | reverse complement strand
GAAGACGCACACAAGACCGGTTTTCCGGTTTCGTCATCAAAACGAAACCATCTAGTCTCTATCTCCGCGGCAAAGACAGAGTTTATTTTTATTTATTACAATACGGCGGATTAAACGCATAAAACAAAAGGCGGTATGTCGTATATAGCAACGACAGTAACCTGGATTAAACCATTCCTGGCAGGGAAACTGTTTAAAGGCAAAAGAAAATAAACGTAAAAGAAAATGTAAAAAGGCCGTGATGTAAAAAAAAACATTACATCAAACGCGCCGGCGCACGGCTGCGTTTAACCGAGCGTAACTGGGCGTATGGACCGCACAACGTCACTATTATCTGCTCTCATAGGTTCAAAATCGGCACAGATTTCCCCTTTTATACCGTTTTGAACTCTGGGTGGACTCATCTCTCCTGTCCTCCCACCCGTTGAACGTTCTGCAGCGAGACGCCATCAGTATTCATCCGAGGATCCTCCACTCTCCACCAGAAAGTCTATGAATAACATTAAACACAATACTACCGTTGAGGGAGGGTGAGGGGCTCTGTAACTGTATCTCTCTCTCTCTCTCTCTCTCTCTCTCTCTCTCTCTCTCTCTCTCTCTCCCTCTGTTCCCTCGTTCACACCTTTCCTTTCTTTGCCTTTCCTCGCTCACACTTTCGCCCAATTCTCGCTTGTCTTTTCGTATTCAATGCGTTGCTGCCTGACGAGGTGAGAAGCCGCTACTATGAAGACCATTAATGAGCTTAATTAGCACACGGCCGACTGATGAGATGCATTAAGGGTGATGTTTTACGTCGGTGTGATAGCAGACTGCAGGCGTGGGCGTGACAGCAGTGACAGTAGATCGGTCTCAGATAACGCAGAGCGTTTCGGGCCTTCCGCACCACGGTGTCACGCACGCTGTCAAAGTATGGTTATAGTGTACCGACTTAACCTTTCCAACATGGAGTTTAGGGAGAACTTTTTTCCGGTGCTTGAACCTTATAGCCATGGTTCACAACTTCACATGACGCTCGTCCTTCACGGGCGTCATGGCGGAAATGCCCCCTCCCTGTTTTGAGTGCCTTGCTACATTTCACAAAGTTAACGTGTGCATAAATGGTCAGATTTCAGATATAAAGTGCTCACCCCCGGCCCGGGGCCACGGATGTTCGAATTTTGCACGGGCCTGTATTAGCACCGGTGCATGGCCGTGGCCATTTTCTCTAAACATTATGATGTGTCAGAATGCAAGGCACCTGATTGATTGATTGATTGATTGATTGATTGATTGATTGATTGATTGATTGATTGATTGATTGAAATATGTATTAACAGTTAATTAACAGCAGAATTACAGTACATTTCAAGCACAACTCAATACAAAGACTGTTAACTGTGAGTGGACGACCCAATAAAGCATTACACTTGTTTACAACAGGGTCCACCTTGTTCAATTCGTCAAGTCACCTCCCAACCGATGAAAGCATTGATTGATTGATTGATTGATTGATTGATTGATTGATTGATTGATTGATTGATTGATTGATTTATTAACAGTTTGCAGAATTACAGTACATTTCAAGCACAACTCCATACAAAAACTGTTAACAGTGAGTGGACGACACCATAACGCATTGCACTTGTTTACAATAGGGCCCACCATTTTCAATTCATCAGAACATTTATAGAGACGTACGAATATACACAACTATATAGTCAAAAGGAAATCATCATAGGAGGTAAAAATGGAAAAGAAACATCTACAGTGAGGGGGAACAGGGGTGGGGGATTCAAATTCTACGGGGGCCAGTTTCGAATTGCAGCCGTCCGTAGGTGCCCTTTGAGAGTGGTTTTGAAGGAGTCAAGGGTTGCGGAATGCACGGGTGTTAATCCACGCCCAAGGGTGAGCACTTTAAATTTGAAATCTAAACATTTTTGTACATTGTGACGTTAACTTTTGAAAATGTAGCAAGGCGCTGAAAACAGGGTGATGTCGCGTCGTGATGACTATCATGATTATGACAGTCATGTTTCAGGGCTAAAATGAACCCTATCATTTTGTTCGTGTGGACATCACACCAAAATCACACCAGTTGCAACCAGTTGCAACAGAAAAAGGTCAACCACACCAATGCAACCCCTTGAGTTGCATTGCTGTATTTGACCTTAAAACGGTTTTGTTGCAAGGAGTTGCAACTGGTGTGGCTTAAAGGTGTGTTCCCATCGCAAGATAGATCATCATTTATCTTTTATAGTTGCTTGAATTGCTTCACTTTAGGTCACGGCTGGTTAGCGTTGGTAACTGTGAGGCGAATGTCGCCTCAAGAAGACCCCGAGGCAGTGCTTTGATCTCGTCACCCCCTTTGCCTCCTTCGAGCCACTCCCTTCAATGCAACATTGCGCCAAGTCACATCTTTGCATTGACTTTCTATGTAATCACGCCGCTCAAACAAACATTTCACCTTGCGGTAGGAACGCAGCTTAAGAGCTTGACCAGAAAACCACTTCCAGCCATATCCTATTGATCATATTTTATTTTATTTTACATGAGCCGGTGGGGATTTTCCATCACAAGTTATTGACCCACATTCCACAGAGCACTTTAGGAAGTGTTACGTTCAATAGGACAGTGAACAGTGGAGTCAGAGGGGATGACATGCAGCCAAAAGGGCCTCGGGTCAAATTTGAAACTGAAACAAGAACTGTAACCTTATTTATGTGATGTATATGCTCTCATTCTGTGAACCCCAAAGTTCTCCCTTAAGCGTTTGTGTTTCCGTATTGTTTGGTCATTTGCTAGCTGTCCCCAACGTTTCCCCTTAAGCCTTTGTGTCTTCCTATTCTTGGTCCTTTGTTTATGACTCACTGTTGTTCTCTTCTGTCCTCATAGTTTCTCTCCCTCTCCTTCAGGGTTAATGACTCACCTCCGTGGTTCCTCTCTCTCCGTCAGAGCACTCATCTCCTTCGTCACGCAGAATATGACCCTATTCTAACCACTCCCCCCCCCCCCCCTCTCTCTCTCTCTTCTCTTCCTCCTGTTCTCTCTCCCTGTCCCCCCTCTGTCTCTCTCTCTCTTTCTCTCTCTCTCTCTCTCTCTCTCTCTCTCTCTCCCTCTCTAACAGACTCCGACAACTCCCTGCTGCGTTACCTTAGCGATGATAAGATCCTGGTGATCGAGGAGGAGCCTGAGGGGCTGGGCAGGGAGAGCCGCAGAGACTCCACGCGACGCTCCCGACGCAAGAGTCGCAATCCCAGCAGCCCCAGCTTTCCCATCAGCCCCTCCATGCTGTCCTCCACCCTGCGCTTGGACCAGCCGGTCGACGCCATGCAAGTATGTGCGGACCACCATCCTGCCCATGACCCACCTTTTGCGCAACGCAATTTGATAGCATAGGTTGGCTCAGGGTACAAGACGGACTACATCTACATCTACATCTACAACTATATCTACAACTACATCTACATCTACATCTACATCTACATCTACTGTACATCTACAACTACATCTACATCTACAACTACATCTACATCTACAACTACATCTACAACTACATCTACATCTACATCTACATCTACATCTACATCTACATCTACATCTACATCTACATCTCTACTCCACTACATCTACAACTACATCTACAACTACATCTACATCTACATCTCTACTCCACTACAACTACATCTACATCTACATCTACATCTACATCTACATCTACATCTCTACTCCACTACATCTACATCTACATCTACATCTACATCTACATCTACATCTACATCTCTACTCCACTACAACTACATCTACATCTACATCTACATCTACATCTACATCTACATCTACATCTACATCTCTACTCCACTACATCTACAACTACATCTACATCTACATCTACATCTACATCTACATCTACATCTCTACTCCACTACATCTACATCTACATCTACATCTACATCTACATCTCTACTCCACTACATCTACATCTACATCTACATCTACATCTACATCTACATCTACATCTCTACTCCACTACAACTACATCTACATCTACATCTACATCTACATCTACATCTACATCTACATCTACATCTCTACTCCACTACATCTACAACTATATCTACAACTACATCTCTACTCCACTACATCTACAACTACATCTACATCTACATCTACATCTACATCTACATCTACATCTCTACTCCACTACATCTACAACTATATCTACAACTACATCTCTACTCCACTACATCTACAACTACATCTACATCTACATCTACATCTACATCTACATCTCTACTCCACTACATCTACAACTACATCTACATCTACATCTACATCTACATCTACATCTACATCTCTACTCCACTACATCTACATCTACATCTACATCTACATCTACATCTCTACTCCACTACATCTACATCTACATCTACATCTACATCTACATCTACATCTACATCTCTACTCCACTACAACTACATCTACATCTACATCTACATCTACATCTACATCTACATCTACATCTACATCTCTACTCCACTACATCTACAACTACATCTACATCTACATCTACAACTATATCTACAACTACATCTACATCTACATCTACATCTACAACTACATCTACATCTACATCTACATCTACATCTACATCTACAACTATATCTACAACTACATCTACATCTACATCTACAACTACATCTACATCTACATCTACATCTACAACTATATCTACAACTACATCTACATCTACATCTACAACTATATCTACAACTACATCTACATCTACATCTACATCTACATCTACATCTACATCTACAACTATATCTACAACTACATCTACATCTACATCTACAACTATATCTACAACTACATCTACATCTACATCTACATCTACATCTACATCTACATCTACAACTATATCTACAACTACATCTACATCTACATCTACATCTACATCTACATCTCTACTCCACTACAACTACATCTACATCTACATCTACATCTACAACTACATCTACATCTACATCTACATCTACATCTACAACTATATCTACAACTACATCTACATCTACATCTACATCTACAACTACATCTACATCTACATCTACAACTATATCTACAACTACATCTACATCTACATCTACATCTACATCTACATCTACATCTACATCTACAACTATATCTACAACTACATCTACATCTACATCTACATCTACATCTCTACTCCACTACAACTACATCTACATCTACATCTACATCTACATCTACAACTACATCTACATCTACATCTACATCTACATCTACATCTACAACTATATCTACAACTACAACTACATCTACATCTACATCTACATCTACATCTACATCTCTACTCCACTACAACTACATCTACATCTACATCTACATCTACATCTACATCTACATCTACATCTCTACTCCACTACATCTACAACTACATCTACAACTACATCTACATCTACATCTACATCTACATCTCTACTCCACTACAACTACATCTACATCTACATCTACATCTACATCTACATCTACATCTACATCTCTACTCCACTACATCTACAACTACATCTACAACTACATCTACATCTACATCTACATCTACAACTACATCTACAACTACATCTCTACTCCACTACAACTACATCTACATCTACATCTACATCTACATCTACATCTACATCTACATCTCATCTTCATACAAACATAATTATAAGTTAAAGAAATACAAAACTGCCTATACATTATTATAGACATGGGAAGCGTGGCAGGTGTTACCATAACATGTTGTACTTAGCCTACTGACAGGCTATGGTACGCACACAAGTTTGCCTGAAGGACAATCATTGTCACTCAAAATCATGCGTGCCTACTCACGTGAGCACACGCACGCAGGCCTGCACACACACACAGGCCCACATGCACGCACAGTCGCACACCCCCATAGAGGTCGCATTTTTGTACGCCGAGTATAACCATCTCGCGACTCATCTTAGCATCCTCATCACCTCAGACGTGGCTGAGACTAAATAGGAGTTTATTCGTGTTTGCTCACAGTAGGTAGGTACAGTATGACTCAGCATGTCCCAGACCAATTACAAGAGCCACTGACAGACTGTGCTCACACACGCATGGCCGCACGCACGCACGCACGCACGCACGCACGCATGCACGCACACACACATTAACCATGCAGGCTTACAGAAGCTCTCTGCGTGTCTCGCACTTCACACTGACTGATGAAAGGTGTGAGTGTGTGTGCGCGCGTCGTGTGTGTGTCTGTGTCACAGTGGTGAGTCATATCTTTTGGTGTAACACATTACTGCGCTCCCTCTGTCGTAACAAGCTTACGCTTTACTTACACGATAATGGCTCCCCTCTCCTCTGTCTTACAGAGAGGCGCAGACACACTGCGTGCAGACACAACAGACAGGTGAGTGCATGTTATATGTGTATGTGTTTATATGCTAATAATATGTAAAACAGGATAAAAGCTCTTTTTTAATCCCCGAGCAGAAATTATGTCATTTCAGCAGCCAAAAGAAAGTACATCAGCAATATTTCAAATTTCTTTCATTTAATTTAATCGAGTATTTAATAAATAGTGCTTTTACTCACATGTGTTAGACAGCCTACATACGGATCCGACGTATTACTCCTTTTTCTGCTCAAAATGAGCCAAAATATCCAGTGTTTGGAAGGTTATTATTCCTTCTTCTTACATCCGCGGACGAAAACATCTCATCGCCGCAGCCTGAGAGTGAAGCCACACTATAGTGTGCTGGGGGGGCTACACTTCCTGGTTGCCCTCAAGGAAGTTTAGAGAAGGAAGTGTCATGGTCACGTGACTGGGCATGACACTTTCATGGGAGCCAACTCTCGCACCGGAAGTTATGTGAATACAAAGCAGTGAACGGAGGAAGCTGGACCAGCACATAGCAAACATTACTTATGAACCATGGAGACCTGTGTCATATAATCGGTCAAGGCATATAAAAGAAGACATATCACAGTTTGTTTTCTAATCACTTGCTTTTTCGATGTGCACAGAGTGCACAGTACATCATTTTATTTGAGGATTTAAACAGCAGCAGATATATCGTTTCTGTTCCGGGGGTATCGCAAGATTTGGCTGTCAGACAGGAAACGGTGGACAGTCTCGCGATACTTGGCACCTTCAGAAACGTACTTTTTGCCTATACCTCTATAAAATTACACAGTGTACACATCGAAAAGCAACACAGTTGTATAATGTTATTTGCCAGAAGCGATTACTTTACAGAAGATCTCAGTCATTCAGAAATAGTGTTCATGAGCTGGTCACAGATCGAGCTCTCATTGACTCAATGCATTCTGCCGAACTTCCGGGTGCAGTTTGCCTCCCATGGTGCGACGAATCTGCCATCTGGAATTTGCGTGATAGCGAAAATGACGTTGGTGACCTTACCTACCTTTCATATACCTTGGTTGCCCCATGGGATCTCTTCCTCACTGTGGTATTTCACGCATTTGAAGCATTCATTAAGGTTGAATGGTTGAATCTGTGTGAGTCGGAGCCGTCAACCATGCTGAAAACTTAAATTCAGTCGCACAAATTTGTGTATTCATTTTATTTAGAGTAGCAAAATAGTTTTTACGCATTCGCTTTCCCGTATACTAATGAAGTTCTCCCACACATTTCTGTGTTGCCACTACTACCTTAATTATTATTGTACCCTATACTGGCTCACCGCGCTACGCCTCCCAACACCATTTGTTTTATAAATATTATTTATTGAAGCAGAGGTGCAGTGCAACGTAACCCATTTTGACCTGAGATCAGATTCTTAAAAATGTCTGTTTGAAAATGACAGTTTTCTGAAAAAGCTATGTTTTTCTATGTCTGTCGTTCTTTGATTTTTCAAAAAAAGCAGACCTATACAAGCTCATAGCGCGCCACTCCTCGGTGGCATGGGGCTGACCACTGACCAGACAGGGGATGTAGACTCATTGTCATTGATAATAATGAATAAAGAAATGAATAGCTTTTGTTTGAAAGCGCCGCCCAACGTGGAAATCACAATAAAGGTCCCGTGCCAAATACCTGTTGCTGAGACCTCGGAACTTCGGAAGAAAAGCATAATCCTTTATCGTTTTGTCCCGACAATCATGACATATACCGGTACTGTAAGCAGTGGAGCAATTCAGGGTTAAGAGTCTTGCTCAGGGACACACATCGACACATTGCTGGCCTGGCCTGGAATCGTACCGAGGACAACCAGAGGCTCCGCAGCTGAATCTGTCCGCAACTCCCATTACAACGTGTAGAGTTGCTGTTATTAGGAACTAAGGCGGTGGTTCCCAAAGTGGGATCCGGGGACCCCTAGGGGACCTTGAGAGAATTCCAGGGGGTCCCCAGCTAAATGATAATTAGGAACCAAATGGAGGCTTATGGGTCTGTAACTCAGAGAGTGTACAAATGGAAACAAATGGACCCATTTGGTTAAATTAACTTTGATTTTACAATATAAATTGGGCGTCCCAGAGATAGAAATGCCATTTAAATGGAGGACCGTATCCTTATTCAGGTCAAACTGGGTGGTCCGGTCATTGAAATGTAAATGGTTGAGAATCACTGCTGGAGCCGTAAAAACCTTCTCTTACGGGGGTCCCTGGCATATAATTTCTAATGGGGGGTCCGCAAGGCTAATGAGTGTCAATTTGGGGGTCCGTGACATGAAAAAGTTTGGGAACCACTGAATTAAGGAACAAAGGAGCACCACCGGGAGTGGCTGAAGGAGTTCTGAAGGTTGAATGCTTGATTCTGATTGGTCTATCGCTGAATCCAGCGGTGAGTTATGTGCTGATAATGACCGCTCCGCCATGTATAATCAAACCCTCTGAGCACCAGCTGCGCGGCTGCGCCCCGCTTGATTCACTGCTGTTTCCAACAGGACAGCCGTGTAAACACACACACACACACACACACACACACACACACACACACACACACACACACACACTAGTGACACACAATGTCATTTACAGCTAAACATTGCTCTCAAGAATGTTTTTGAAAACATTTGAGCGAGAAATAGACGAAGCAGGACCCCCGGAAATGGATTCGATTTGATCAACTCACTTCTTTGTTTTCCCGACAGTGCTGCAGCCCTGCAAGCTGGCCAGACGAAGCCAGCGCGAACTTATGGAATACTTTTTTTGTTGTGTTTTGGGTCAATGTATTAATGTATGTTATAGGTAGCCATGTAATAAGCGGGATAATATCTGGCTATAGGTGTTCATTGTCGGGAGATAATTCACCTTCAGGGAGTTTAAGGCCTCGGTGGTTAAACTCCCTGGTCGGTGAATTATCTCCCGACAATCACCACCTATAGCCAGATATTATCCCTTACATATTGCTTAGCTCAACCACACTTATCATAATGATGTCCTCCAGTCCTCCTGTTATTTCTCCCACCCTGCCTAATACTCTGCAACGCTCATGTCCTTTATAGCGTTGTTATCACTAATCACTAATAGAGCGGCCCCTGTTTCTTCGTAGGTATTCTGGTTCGGGAAGTTCAGGAGCAGCCTCCATGAGGAAGGTAGGAGGACCACACAGAGATGTAGGATGTAACTCTTTGGGATGTCCACTTTGTCCACTCATGGCTATCCATGTCTATAACAATAGACAGGATAGCCATGAGGGTTAGAGGGGACACCATATTATGGTGTCCCCTCATAACTCATAGTGATATCTCTTTGGGTAAAATGTGTGAAGCACTGAGAAAACTTTTGCTCCTTTCTTTGTCCTTTTTTCCAAACTTGACTACGGTAGCGGTGGGCTCAAAAGCATAAGGGAAACTTTGACAGAAAAAGACTCGCTCACCGTATAGAAACTAGAAGTAAAAACGCCTTAGACTGAGACTTAAGAAAATATGTTTTCCTTTATTTTATCCTGCTCATAAAGTGCTCTGTGCAATTAAAAAGCAAACGTTTCGGTCCTAAGACCTTCGTCAGTGCTATATCCTATAGTCAGTGCTATATCCTATAGCACTGACGAAGGTCTTATGACCGAAAAGTTATTTATTTTCATGTGTACCATTAGTGCTGAACACATTTGTTTTGCACAATTTAAGTGTTTATGTTCTTTTTGGCTGCATGACACCAAAATGTAAGTAAACTTCTGTGGAAGACTTTTGCTCAACCTGCAGACCAAGCTTTTTGGGTCCTTCATACTTTCATACCTACTTTCTTTCAGCGAGGCTTTGAAAACTTAAAAAAACATCTCTAACATTTCATTCATAATGAAACACTATAGAAATAGTCAATCGGCATGATGCAACACGGTCACCAGTCAGGCCAATACAACTCCCTGCTGTAAGCAATCATAAGTGTGACAGGTGGCTGTAACACACTCGTGATTGGAAGTCTCCATGAAGGTGCGTGGGTGTCTCTTCTGAAGGCCAATGCGGCACATGGAGAAATGCATCAACACTGTTCAAAACATGTCTGGACACATGTCTCTGTCTTCTCTTCTCCTTTCAGTCTTTCCATTACACCTCCCTCAGAACGAAAACCAAAAAGAGAAGTAAAGGTAGAATTCTATTCTATTATGGTAGAATTATATTCTATTCTACATTGACAAAGCATTGGTGGTAAAAATGTATGCCGTCCTCTCCACTCCTCCCCTGCAGGTTCTCTGACCAGTGCGAGTCGCAGGAGGATCTCCTGCAAGGATCTGGGCCATGGAGACTGTGAGGGCTGGCTGTGGAAGAAGAAAGACGCTAAAGGATACTTCACACAGAAGTGGAGGAAGTACTGGTTCATCCTCAAAGAATCATGCCTCTACTGGTACACCAACCAGAATGTAAGGAGCTTATAAATACTACTGGTACACCAACCAGAATGTAAGGAGCTTATATAAATACTACTGGTACACCAACCAGAATGTAAGGAGCTTATAAATACTACTGGTACACCAACCAGAATGTAAGGAGCTTATAAATACAACTGGTACACCAACCAGAATGTAAGGAGCTTATAAATACTACTGGTACACCAACCAGAATGTAAGGAGCTTATAAATACTACTGGTACACCAACCAGAATGTAAGGAGCTTATAAATACTACTGGTACACCAACCAGAATGTAAGGAGCTTATAAATACTACTGGTACACCAACCAGAATGTAAGGAGCTTATAAATACTACTGCTATACACCAACCAGAATGTAAGGAGCTTATATAAATACTACTGGTACACCAACCAGAATGTAAGGAGCTTATAAATACTACTGGTACACCAACCAGAATGTAAGGAGCTTATAAATACTACTGGTACACCAACCAGAATGTAAGGAGCTTATATAAATACTACTGGTACACCAACCAGAATGTAAGGAGCTTATAAATACTACTGGTACACCATCCAGAATGTATAAGGAACTTATAAATACTACTGCTATACACCAACCAGAATGTATAAGGAACTTATAAATACTACTGCTACACCAACCAGAATGTATAAGGAACTTATAAATACTACTGGTACATCAACCAGAATGTAAGGAGCTTATAAATACAACTGGTACACCAGCCAGAATGTATAAGGAACTTATAAATACTACTGCTACACCAACCAGAATCTATAAGGAACTTATAAATACTACTGGTACACCAACCAGAATGTATAAGGAACTTATAAATACTACTGCTACACCAACCAGAATGTATAAGGAACTTATAAATACTACTGCTACACCAACCAGAATGTATAAGGAACTTATAAATACTACTGGTACACCAACCAGAATGTATAAGGAACTTATAAATACTACTGCTACACCAACCAGAATGTATAAGGAACTTATAAATACAACATATTTTCAGATGGGGGTCGGGGTCCAAATCTTTTGGGGTTCTTGACATGAAATATTGACCACTACTGATATAGAAACATGAGGTTTTTCAGAAAACCGTCATGATTTAGAAGACATTTTTTTAAATTTCGACGTCAGACGAGGTTAAACACTATGGTACACCGACCAGAACTTGTAAATAGAATGTAAGGAATCTAAACCCTCTGTAGAAAGAGAATGTGACGTCATAAGATGGCGCCACCTGTCCATTGAACTCAATGCGTGCGTTAATTATATACAAACAGAATGTGCCAAGTGGTGCGATATGTCCACTTAAGCGTGAATCATGTAATCGCCGGTGTGAACACACGACATGGCGGGAAACATGAAACGCCACTGAAGTGTGAGCCGAGTGTGTTGGAATGTAAAGTTCACACCCATTATGCAACTGATGTGGACTGCCCCCGTCATCCCACCCCAACAGACGCACGGCAAACACACACCTGTACTGATTATGTCAAGTCAACATATAGGGCAGTCAGTGGCATCTATTGTGTGTGACTATAGTCTTAACTCTGTCTGTCTGTCTGTCTGTCTGTCTGTCTGTCTGTCTGTCTGTCTCTCTGTCTCTCTGTCTGTCTCTCTGTCTCTCTGTCTGTCTGTAGGATGAGAAGGCTGAGGGCTTCATCAGTCTTCCAGAGTTCAGGATAGACAGAGCCATCGAGTGCAGGAGGAAATTGTGAGTGTCCCTGACATGTCAATCAATTGTCTAATCAACAAATCACACGCACACACACACACACACACACACAATGAGTCTCTGTCTTTCTGATTCATTGCAGTGCCTTCAAAGCCTGTCACCCCAAAATCAAGAGCTTTTTCTTTGCTACGGATTGTCTTGAGGAGATGAACCGGTGAGTGTGTGTGTGTGTGTGTGTGTGTGTGTGTGTGTGTGTGTGTGTGTGTGTGTGTGTGTGTGTGTGTGTGTGTGTGTGTGTGTGTGTGTGTGTGTGTGTGCGCGTGTGCGTGCGTGTATACGTGTACGTGTTTGTGTTTGTATGTGTGTACATTAGTCAGGACGTATACATTGATGAATATTTCAGTTGAGTAAACCAAGTTTACACAGTGCAAAAACCCACTAACACACAGCTACTCATGAATAACACATGAATGTGAAGTCTGTGTGGTGTGTGTGTTGGTGTGTGAACCTGACTATGTCGTTCAAGGTCCAACATGTTTGTGAGTGTGAGCGTGCGTGTGAGCCTGCGTGCGTGCGTGCGTGTGTGTGTGTGCGTGCGTGACCCTGGCTCTGTGGTTCAAGGTGCAGCCATGTGTATGTGCAATTGTGAGTGTGCATGTGTGTGTAGTGTGTCCTGTTGTTGCTGATGAGCTGTAATTCTCAGATGCCATGTACCGTACTGTACTGTACTGTACTGTACTGTACTGTACTGTACTGTACTGTACTGTACTGTACTGTACTGTACTGTACTGTACTGTACTGTACTGTACTGTACTGTACTGTACTGTACTGTACTCAAAACATGCTCATGTCCAGGGCCTGGTATGAACAGTATTCCGCCACAGACCCCATCTCAATTAATTGCTTTTTTTTAGAGGCAAAGATTTGAGTTGAAAATGTTTGCTTCAAAAAAGGGAAACGTTGCTATTTCCCTGTAAATAAATGGTGGTCACTGCATGCATTTGAAGACAGTGTGCGGTTGTTTTCCTTGTTCTTGCTTCAAAAATCTAAAATAATGTATATTTAAATACTATAAAGCTCATATCTATGATAGCATATTACTGCCATCTCTGTGAGATTTTTTTTTTAAAGGCATTAATCTTGGAAACTTCTGCATAAAATCTCGCACATTTCTGACTTGATAATCTCACAGATATGCCACAGAAATCTCAAAAATCATTTGCTTTTATGTGGAAAATATGCTTATAAATTACAAGTTATAATACACTTGGAAATTGGAGTTTTTTCTCAAAAATCTCTGCGATTATTCTTGCAAATTTCTCCGGAATTCTTTTGTTTATGAACTAGAAAAATTCCGACATTATATTTAAGGTGTCACAAGAGCGTTCAGTCTAATCTCCCCAAGTTTAGTAATTCCTCTTAAAAATAATAAAAATGTTTCAGTTACACTGAGGAGCACAGTAATATACATTAATACGTGGGTTGTCTTTCTTTCAGGCTTTGGTATAGGGATCAAATCATACCACCTTAAATGCAGAATCTCAGAAATAGTATAATATAATAGTATAATAACAGACTTTTTCTAGTTCATGAACTCGGAAATTTCCGAGTTTATTATAAGCATATTTGCCACAAAAAAGTATTTCTGAGATTTCTGTGGCAAATCAGTGAGAAATATCAGAAAAAGTCCGAAATATCTGACATTTTACTGAGAAATTTCCGAATTTAATGTCCTGCCTCCACCGGCGTTTTATTTTTTATTTTTTTCACCGACATGGTAGCAATACGTCGTCGTACATATTTATGAGCTTGTACAGATCGAATACAGTATATAGATCTGCTATTTTTGAATAGCCAACACTAAAATCTAAAATGACATTTAAATTACTTAAGCGCAATTTTTCATCATACAACAAAGACAGAAGATCCTCAAGCTACAGTAACCTACAGACCTGCTAATTTAAAACATTTGGAAGATTTGGAACACCAGTGCTTCAAAGGAACTAGTTCACCATGCAGGTAAACATCAAACCTAATGTCCAACAACATGATATGATATCCAAGTAACATTCCCACTTGTCTGAGCATTTAAAACGATAATGAATTCATGTTTGTACAGCACTTTTCCAAGCAAAGTTACAAAGTGCTTTATGGACATTTTAAAATAACAGCAAACAAACAACCAAGCAATAAAACCAACACAATTATCAACAGAATAAACAATGTGCAGCAACAGAGGTGCCAATTAAAGGCACACATTCCTAAGAGAAACACTTTAACGTACAAAACACTTTGCGCTGACGAGTCAACGCTTAATGTTTTGTTGACGAGCAGGTGGTGGTACAGTAAACCCAGCTCTCTGAGACATCTGGACCCGCTCCCCTTATCTCGGTGTCTGTGTTTTAATTGGGGGAATCCTGGGAAGCGAATGACGAAAGTCGTCTTCCTGTGAGAATGCACTTCCTGGTGTGACACCTGTTCCTTCAGGCTGCGTGCGGCTATTCTTAGTCGGCGACCTCATTACCAGCAGTCTGCGCAGAGAGGAGAGGAGAGGAGAGGAGAGGAGAGGAGAGGAGAGGAGAGGAGAGGAGAGGATGGCTGAAGGAGATGCAATGCAACGGGAGGGAGGAGAGAGAGGAGACAGAGAGAGATAGGGAGAGTGAGAGGGGGGGGCAGGGGGGGGGAGAGAGAGGGAGAATGTGAGATTCTTAATGGAACCACAGACGATTGTCAGCTCTCTCTTTACTCCATCCATCTCTCTAATTATCTCCAGTCCTTACTCTCCTCGTTGCGTGCGTGCGTGCGTGCGTGCGTGCGTGCGTACGACAGGAGACAGTGAGGGCGGCTATTAAAAGACACACATGTGAAGGATGTAGTGTGACGACGGTGCTTTATTTAGCTGCTTCATTTGACCCAGCTCCTCCCCTTCCATGTTTCCGTGCTTCTATAGGTGGATGAACAGGTTGGGATTGGCTGCTATTGGTTACACTCCCGATGACAAAGTGCCACGCCCCGATGAAGGTGAGACGCTTCCGTTTGGTTGCAAACAAACAGACAAACAAACAAACAAATTGACGTTTTTTTTGTTGTGTTCATGGCACACTAACGTGTGTGTGTGTGTGTGTGTGTGTGTGTGTGTGTGTGTGTGTGTGTGTGTGTGTGTGTGTGTGTGTGTGTGTGTGATGATCAGACTATTGGAGTGAGAGTGATCAGGATGAGGTAGACGGCTCGATGACACTCAAACAGGAAGTACCGTCCTCTCTGTGCGACACCTACCACCGCACGCCATCAGTGAGTGCACAGAAAACACACACACACACACACACACACACACACACACACACACACACACACACACACACACAGACTCCACATCCGCACATGAATGTCTTTTTGCAGTGTTTCAATCTAATAGAATATTTTATTTTAAAAGCCTCACAGTTTGTCTGAAGTGCAGAGAGCACTAACAGCTCTCCGCATGAATAATACATCTGAGTGAGACACTGGCTCTATTAGCAGCCAACAACGCTATACACACTGCCATGCAGCTTGCAGACTCTCAGACGGCACCGCCATCCGCCTCTAGGTGGCAGCACTGAGGCCAGGCTTTCCACAAGGCACAGGGGGGCCCCATACAGTATATATTCACAGTGCTGTGGAAGTCCTTGAACATTTGAATAGTAGTGTCAGGAACAACATGCTTTATAAGTTTGAATACATTGTGAATTGTGTGTGAATATAAATATGACGTTGTGCCAGTATAGCCTATACCGTAAGTATTCCATTAGCGCTGGCGTGATGATGGTGATATTGAGTAAATACAGTGTAGCCATGCGTCTGCCGTGTTTTTTTCCTGCAATGAAGTCCTTCGAAATCGTGTCACAGCACCTTGAAGGAGCTTGAGATAATAGCTTTAATACCGAAAAGCCTGTGCAAACACTGGATATACAGTACAGTGTGGATACTGTATAATGGTACATGGACGGTGGAATGGTACTTAGACACCTCTGAGGCCGTGGGACGGGGCTTTACCATCTCAGTCATGTCATGTCAGTCACTGCTGGATGTCATTATCATCTCAGCCATCTCACTGCTTTCTCTATCTTTGTCCTGTGGTCCCTCTACGCTCTCCTTTATGCTCCTCTGTACTCCTCTATACTCTCCTATAATCCTCTTTACCGCTCTGTACTCTGCTTTACTCCCGTATACTGCTGTGTATACCTCTTATTCTGCATGCGCTCGTCTCTCTGACACTGCCGCCTCCCCAACACCTCCTTCACGTCCTCTCCCCTCCTCTCCTCTCCTCTCCTCTCCTCTCCTCTCCTCTCCTCTCCTCTCCTCTCCTCTCCTCTCCTCTCCTCTCCTCTCCTCTCCTCTCCTCTCCTCTCCTCTCCTCTCCTCACTAACCCTCACACCCCTCCCTCCCTCCCTCCCTCCCTCCTTGCACCTCCTCACCCCCTCCGCCCCGCCCACGCCCCATGCAGGTGCACCTCCTAAACGCGTACGACCAGCTGCCCCGCTCCGCCAGCTCCATGAGCCTGCTGCGCTCCACCCCCTCCCCCCTCCCCCTCCCACCTCCGCTGTCCATGAGCGCCTCCACCTCCCCGGTGCCGCCACAGATGGTCTCCTCCTCCACCTCCCCTCTCTTCCCTCCTCCTCCTCCTCCTCCGCAGGTCAACTCCTCCAGCCCCTTCCCGGAGCCCAAGCACGGGCGCCACTTCTCCAGCGAGTCCACGCACTCCCACTCCTCGGCGGAGGAGCAGCGGGGGGGCGGCGACGGGGGCATGGGCGGCATGGGCACGGGCACGGGCAGCACCAGCACCCACTCGTCGGGCTGCCGCTCCACGCACCGCGAGCGCCGCTCCTGGCAGGACCTCATCGAGACGCCGCTGACCAGCGCGGGGCTCCACTTCCTGCAGACGGGCCCCGGGGACCTGGAGGTGGGCGGCTACGGCGGCGGCGGCGTGGTGGGCATGGCGGGAGACATGTACGGCGGGCTGGGCCGGCCCGCCATGTCCCCGGAGAGGCGCCGGCAGGCCACGCTGCCCGTGCGGAGGCACCACGCGGCCGAGAGGGACCGCGAGCGCGACGGGCCCTTCCCGCTGGAGCGAGGTCCGCACACCTCGCACTTCCACACGCACCGGCGCTCCCACAAGCAGCGCAGCCAGAGTCTGCCCAGGAACCGGGGAGACCCGGCCCGGCCGGGCAAGCTGCTGCAGACCCCCGCCCGCATGGAGGAGAGGAGCGAGGACGAGGAGGCCGAGGGGCACTGTCCGGACATCAGCGAGGGTGATGACGGTGAGGGACGCGACATAGACATACAGACACAGACGCATGCACACTTTTCCTGGGCTGTGTGTGCTCCAGTTCCTGTCGATTTGATCCAATGAAAGCCAATGAAACTGGTCAGATGACCAATGATATCCAATGAAATCAACATGGAACTGGAGCACACACAGCCCAGGAAAAGTGTGGATAGGCCGGCGACGTTGAGAGGACATTTTGTTCCAGCATGGATAGTAAAACAAGGTTCCAGGTTCAAGGTTCAAGGGTGTACGTTATTGTTACATCTTGTGTACAGATACATAAGAGTAAAACTTATTTTTGTTCGGCTTCCTTTAGACCAGGGGTCGGCAACCTTTTTGACATGAAGTGGCATGTTTTCATTTTCTTGATAATCAGTGTGCCGTATCAACATAAAGTTTAATTATGTCACCACATAAAAATGTAATATTTCCATCTGATTTTGATTGTCCATAGGCTGTACATACACTTTTTTGTGTGGCCTATTTTCTTACACACAGACTCGGAGCCCAGAACCTGCATGAGTGAATGTAGAATTATGTGCAGGGTGTAATTACTATTAGTAAGTAAACAACATCAGGAAGAAGCAGCACTCAACCACCAGGATTCAAACTCCATTATTTTATTGTATATGTCATCACACCGGAGAGAGACTAGTGTCTCCCTCCAGAGCTTCCCCCAGCACTCCCCACACACATGTCCCACACACATTTTATATACTTTCAGCAGTGTACAGAGTTTCAGGAGTAACAAGAGATGGTTATTCCTTAATTGGACTCAATTCTATAGTTAACTCACACAGTTTGAAATGTGGTTTACATGAGTCGGCAGTCTCTAATGAGTTTGTCAGTGAAGAACAGGTGGTAATTAAAGTGTTAAGTATCATCATCTACTAGTAGGATTAAATTAATCCATACCATAGTGTTTATATGCATTTTTCGCCACCACATTCTTAACATTCTCTCTCACACACTTATGCCAGTGTGCCATGAGTGACCACCCTCCCCTGTACCAATGTTGGCACCCGTGCCTGAGGTGCAAGAAAGAGCAATCAAAGAGTACAAAAATAGTAACACAATGTACATGTAGTCCCTGTAGTATATAGCAAAGTTAGGTAAAAAGCCTACATAACCTATAGCTTCATTCACAGTAGGTTATGTTCCATATAACATTTAGTTTAGAAAGGTGCAATTTGAGCATAATAGTAAAGAAGAGGGCGAGGGGTGGTGGGGGGCTATAGCGTCTTCCTTTGCCCTGTTTCGCTCTGGTTCGTATTAGTTCGTTCATGCATCTGATTGTTCGGGGAAAGTCTATTTGCTGTCTATTTCCAGTGGCTTTGAGAACGCAAAAACGTTTTCCATGCGGCTTACTTATACAGTAAGCATGGAAATCACAAGGTAATAAACATCAAAATAATGCATAGAAATAGTTGTCAAAGTAGAAGATGCATTTTATTCAATTAAACCGAGGGTCCTTGAAATTCAAAAGGTTCAGAATCACTGCGGCAAATGGAACCCATTTGGTTCCATTTGTACACTCTCCCACTTAAACGAACACAGAGAACGTTACCGCGCGCGCTCATGATTGTTCCGAGCCGAGGAATGATTCTCGATTCTCAATTCTCAATTCTCTCGCCTTTTCGCTCCGCTTTGTGCACTCTCCCCCTCAACGGAACACAGATCTTTACCGTGCGTGTGGCTCAGGGGTAGGTAGCGTGGCTGGATGGTAACCGCAAAGTTGCCAGTTCGAACCCGGGCTCCCCCAGAGTTAGCGTGGAAGTGTGCTTGAGCAAGACTCTGAACCCCTAATTGCTCCTGATGTGCTGGTCGGTGCCTTGCATGGTTTCCGTCGCCATCGGTGTATGAAGGTGTGTGTGAATGGGTGAATGTAATGCACAAGCCTTGGATACAGGCTCTATATAAATGCACCATTTACCATTTACCATAATTGTTCCGAGCCGAGGTGTTGATTCTCGATTCTCCCACCACCCCCCCCCGGTGCGCTGCAGACCTGCGGGAGATGCGAGGCGGCGAGGGGCCCCGCGAGAGGCGGGTCTCGGAGGGCCGAGAGCGGCGCGTGTCGGAGACGGGGGGCGGCCGCGAGGGGGGGCTCATGGCGGAGCCGCTCATGGACGGCCTGGAGCAGCTGTACCGGGCCCTGGAGCAGGCCAACGTGACGGCGCTGGGAGACCCCCGGCCGTGCACCAGACAGGAGCTGCGCCGCTGCTTCACCCACCGGGCCAGGGACCCCCTGCTCAACGACAGGCTGCACCGGGTCAGAGCCCTGCGCAGCACCCTGAAGGTATACTAGCTCAAAACCCCCCCCAAATTAAAAAACGTATAGAGAGGGTATGCGCATGCTTAAAGTGAACGGCACATCGAGTGGCAAAGCAACATGCAAAGTGAGTTGAACATTGTTTAATGCAATCAGATAGGACTTTTCTGTTTGGATGCATGGGCTGTCAAGGCCAGAAAGTAGTTTTTTGCCACTCAGTATAGGCCTTCCTGTGTAACTTCCGGGGTTTGATGATGATGTCACGCGCATACCCTCTATAGACGGTTCTTTTTTGTTTGATTCCTTCATGACATTTCTGGAAGAAATCACTGATTTTGTGAAAAATATTTGCTTTTTTGTTTTTTGAAAATAATATAATAATAAAAAAATAATAATAATTAAAAACAAAATGAGGGGAAACAAAAAATAAAGGGATCGATAAAAATGTGTCTCTAGACCATACTGTAGGTGAATTAGGGCTGATTCATACTCCTATTTTACCGCTTTTTCGGCGCTGTAGTGCCGAAATTATTTCGGCTCGTCAGAAATCTTCAGTAGCACCGAAGAGCCGACTTTAGGACGGTACCCGCCCCCCCCCGAACCTCAAATGACGTCAGAGCCGAACCGACTTTTATTCGGCTCTAAAATAGGAATATGAATCGGCCCTTATAGCTATATCCAAGCAAACAATCTTTAAGTAAACAAACATATACATAAACATAACGTATTTAGCTAATTTTATTTTACTGCATTTTTTGTTGTTCTTTCATTATTTTTGTATTATCGCTACAATATCGAAGTGCCGAAACCAAATAATTTTGTGTACCAGAGCAGTGGTTCAATTTGTTTCCATGCCAAGAACCCTATAGTCATATAGCCTCTTGGCTGTGGACATCCTATTGTCCTATTAGCATTTAAAATGATGAAATAAATAACACACTATACAATAAATAAATAGAGATCTTGTAGATCAAGTTGAACGATTTTTACAATAATGATGACAGGTTGAAAGTGCCTAAGCTGATACAATAATGTTATAAATTGGATTTGAAAGGAAATGACTTTCTTCCCATTTTCTTCTCCTTTCCAAATGGCTCCCCTGGCGCCCCCTGGTGTCCCCTCTGGGGGTTTCGGCACCTACTTTGTGTAGTGGTTCCCAAACTGGGGGTTGGGACCCACAGGGGGGGGTCCCAACTCCCAGATGATTAGCTTAGTGTGCAACATTGTTTTCTCACTCAACAGTAAACAAACCAACATGCAGTATAAGCTAAAGTTACAATTCCATGACTTGTAAGACCTTGTCAATATACCAATTTGGCCAAATTGGAAAATATTACGTAAGAAAGAGGCAAACATTGTGGAAAATAGACAATGTACAAGCTGTGAGCTTGTAGTTTTGGCTATCGCAACCTCTGTTGAGTTTGGGAACTCTTGTACTAGAGATGTAATGATGAAATGGACACTTTGTGTCTTTGGGTGCCTTGTAGTTCACTCAGAACTACAACTCCCATGAGATCAATCATCCAATCAAGCAATGAACATTATATTCTGTCCTATGTCACTTTTTGATTATGTCACTGAGGAAGGTCAGTAGACCGAAAGCTTGCTAAATACATTGATTGTGCGCCGGTCTGAGTGTGTGCAGGAGCTTCCCTTTACTTTTTCACTATAGAGACGTAATAAAATAACAAATAAAACATTCTCCACCCCGTGCATGCGTCCGTCGTGCCAGGCCAAAGAGTCGGAGCTGGAGGTGATCTGTGCCCTGCTGGAGGACCCCGGCCTGTGCTCGCAGAGCTACAGGGAGTGGAAGCAGTGGCACGGCGAGCTCTTCTCTGACATCTGTCAGCTCGGCCCCGCCCCCGGCACCAACGGACAGGACGACCTGTCGCCGCTGGCCGTGCCTCTCATGACACACACGCACTCCTTCATAGAGACGCACGTCTGAGGGAGGCTGGAGGAGGAGGAGGAGTGCTCGGAACGCAATGCACGAGTAGCACACACACACACACACACACACACACATGCACACAAGCACGCACACACACATAAACACACACACAGATACAGTATATAATCACGCAAAATCGGACACACACGCTCATACGTACGCATACACATAGGCACACAGCAGATATATAACCAATTCACCATGCGGAATCGAACACGCACGCACGCACACACACACACACACACACACATGCACACGCCGGCATATAGACACACCTTCACTCACTGTAAGATGTGTAAATATCACGGAGGCAGCAGTGAAACTACTTGCGCGTGTACGAACTTTTGATAATCCTGAGGACCCCCGCAAGGGTGCCTACTGCATGCCTGAACAGAAAGCATTAATCCTCCTTTGTCTATGAAAAAAGAAAAAAAACCCAAAAACTAAAAACAAACTGAGCGCATAAACTCAACAACACGCTTGTCAAGCAAACTGGAAAAAAAAACCTAAAACAAACTGAGACTTTTTGACATGTTGGTTCCTTTGTATTTCTCTTGGTTTTGCTATTTCACGGTTGATTTTCGGGGGGCAGGGGGAGTAAATGTAGCAGCAATACAAAGGAGAAACTTTTCACCACAACACTGTACCTTTTGTACTGATGAACTTTGCACCCAGAGCCACCAGTTCTCCCCCTTTCCCCTCTTCTCTCTCTCTCTCTCTCTCTGTCACACTGCATATCCTGTTTTAGTTAGTAGGGACCCTTACTGTTACTCCAGGCCGGGGTTTTCATGACCGGACAGCGCGGGGGAAGTGACTTTAAGAAGATGACGTGACTTTTGACTTAAACCAGAGAGGGTTACAAATGGATTTGGTTACAATTGTAACCCTCTCTGATGAACTGAACACTGAGGATGTTACTGTTACTGTCACACTGGCACCTGTAGCCATCGATGCTGCTGTTTCTTCCCAATCTGGATCCAGCCGTTGTTGGAAGACCCCTCGCGTCATGAGTCCGTCCCCGACGCCTTGGAGGTCAGCCAGCCAGCCAGCCGGCCGAATCCAAACTGTGAACTGTGTCGATGAAGTTTAAAAAACAAGGACAAAACTAAAAAAAAAAACTAAATCGATTCTTCTCTCTGCAGAGACAGATTCGATCTACTCTGATAGCGATGTGCAATTTACAGAGATTTTAATTCCTTTGGTTCTTTCCTTGCATCTTCCTCTCTCTCTCTCTCTCTCTCTCTCTCTCTGTCTCTTTTTTACCTCACTTTCTTTCCTTCTCGCCCGTTTTCACTCCATCTCCTCCCTCTATTTGTTTTTGCGCAAGTATTTTGCGTTCTTGTCTATTACCTACCAATTATTCTTCTCCTTCTTCCTCTCTCTCTCTCTCTCTCTATCGGTCTCTGTCTCTGTCTCTGTCTCTCTCCAGTTGTCAGAGACTTGTGTATATTTGTATACTGCTGTGTATACCGATGTATATGTTTGCGTTTCCACTACCACTGTGATATGCTTATAGAGGTAGCAGAGGAACCGCAGAGTGTGTGTACTTTACAGTATAATATAGGTACTGTACTCGCGCGGGTGCAAGACAAAAATATCAATATATTTCTATTTTTGTTTCGTTCTTTGTAAAAAGCAGCGAATGCAAGAGCTAGGGGGTTCTGTCAACGGAGTCACTTGCCACAAAAGAATGCACTTTCTATATCTCTATTGTCTCATCTTGGCTGCATCACAGGGTGTCCCACTCATCGGCCTGTATACCGTTAACATATTGCTGTTCAATAATATCAGGTATAGGAGCATTTGCCGTTTTTTATTATTTCCTTTTCGGGGTTTTTTATTGTTTCCTTTCGTTTTCTAAAGAGTTTGTGTACAGTCTACAGATATATTTAAACATAGGAGAAATATATAAATCTATTTACGTTTTTGTGTCATAGATATGATGTTGAAGTAAGATGCATTCTATTGCCAAGGTTTTCTGCAGTATCCCCCTCTTCACTCTGTGGACGCAGAGTGCTCGTTGCCACACCCATGTGCTCGTTATCGCACCCATAAAAAAGTCAAACGAGGAAAAAAAAAACAAGCCAAAATAAACAAAAAACAAGGAGGCGACAGACAAACTTGATAGACAGATTGGACTGGTTCCCCGTTCAGTTCTGAGATGTTCTCCTGATGTTGCATGAGAAGATTATATATATATATATATATATATATATATATATATATATATACGGTATATGCTCCATCGTAATATAGGGTATGCGTGTGACATCATCGTACCCGGAAGTTATGCGGGAACGCCCACTGAGTGGCAAAAAACTACTTTCTGGCCTTGACAGCCCCATTCATCCAAGCAGAACAGTCCTGTCTGATTGCATTAAACAATGTTAAACTCACCAACATTGCAGCTGTACGAAAAGCTTGAATTATCCTCTTTCTATCTGCAAAGTTTTTGTTTCATAGAAATCCACCATAGAAACGTTATGAGCCACTTTCTGTCAAGAAATGCCCTGCATTTGATTATTTCTTTTAAGTGTCAGAGTTTGGAAGTGCTTGTTTTCAATAACACAGCATTTTGCTGCCTCCTGCATTATGTGACATTTAGAAACGGGTGGTATGCAGGACGGTTGAGTGATTTCCAACGAGCGCTTCCAAACTCCAACACTCCATGCTGCTCAATGTTTTGCCACTCAGTCTAGATGTCCTGATGGGAAAATCATGCATGTGCATACTCTCTATTCAAAAAGTTAAACTTTCATATATTCTATATATAAGTATTTAAAAACGTTTTTTGTTTTAATCTTGATGATTATGGTGTACAGCTCATGAAAATCAAATAATCCTATCTCAATGAATTAGAATATTTTACTAGACCACTAAAAAAATTTTTAAAAGAGAAATGTCGACCATCTGAAAAGTATATTAATGTATGCAGTCAATACTTGGTCTGGGCTACTTTTGAACAAATTATTTCATAAGATAACAGCGGTAAATTAATCTAGTCTTATGTCTCACACCTTCCTCTTGACAATACAACCTAGATTCTCTGTGGGCTTCAGGTCAAGCCAGTTGGCTGGTCAGTTAAGCACAGTAATACCATGGTCAGTGCACCAGTAGTTTTGGCTCTGTGGGCAGGTGCCAAATCGAGCTGGAAAGGAAAATTAGCGTCTCCACGAAGCTTGTCAAGCTCAATGTACTCTAAAAAGATGGCTGTGTTGAAACCATTTTCACTGTCAGTGGACCAACACCATGCCGATAACATGGCCTAAATCATCACTGTGTAGTTTTGGCTCTGTGGGCAGGTGCCAAGTGCTGCTTGTCAATGTACGGAGGCACACAGTGCTGTAAAATATCATAATAGACAGTTGTGGTGAGACTCTGGACATGACAAAACATAGTGATGATTTTAGGCCATGCTTATCTGCATGGTCCACTGACAGTGAGAACTTAACAATGGTTTCAACACAGCCATCTTTTTAGATTACACTGTGCTTCAGTATGTTGACATAAGCTTCATGGAGATGCTAATTTTCTTTTCCAGCTCGATTTGGCACCTGCCCACAGAGCCAAAACAACTGGTGTACTGGTATTACTGTGCCTAACTGACCAGCCAACTGGCCTGACCTGAACACCACAGAGAAAGTTTTATTGTCAAGAGGAAGGTGTGAGACATGAGACTGAAACAATACAAATTAATTTACGGTCGTTATCAAAGCAAACCTGCATGGGCTTCCATAACACCTCAACAGTGCCACAGGCAGATCACCTCCATGCCACGCCCCATTGATTAAATAATTTGTTCAAAAGTAACCCAGACCAAGTATTAACTGCATACATAAATATACTTTTCAGATGGTCGACATTTCTCGTTAAAAACATATATAGTGGTCTCGTAAAATATTCTAATTCATTGAGATAGTTTATTTTTTATTTTCATCAAGATTAAAACCAAAAAATGTTTTCCATACTTAAATTTATATGCACAATGAATTGAGAACAATTATATTACAGAAGAAAATGAACTTTTACTAAATATTCTAATTCATTGAGATGGAGCTGCATATATATGCTCGGCGATTAGATTGAACAGGGTAATATTGTGGATCAATTGTGTTCTCTTTTGTTCTCCAATTTTCCTCTCCTCTCCTCTCCTCTCCTCTCCTCTCCTCTCCTGAGTGTGAGATTTCAGACTGTAGCGCATGTTTCATGCAAACGTACTGTTAAAAGACTACTATTTTATGTATTTATTTGTTTCCTATGCTCATGAAACTTCGACGCATTCTCGGTTTTCTCACTAGATTTATTAGCATTTCGAGAAGACACACGCACTGTAGCAGAGAGGCGCTTTATCGGCCCCTCTGTGGTTGATCTCACTCACGCAAGATTCGAACCAGAATTTATTTGGAATTAAATGCTTTGGTTTGGTTAAAACACACGTCTTATACACACAAAGCCGAGGGGCTTCGACTGCCTTCTCTGGACGACGTACCCAATATGAAATAGATACACCTAGATTATATTTCTGGACATTTTGTGCGACGCTGACGCTGGGTGGTTACAATTGTTTAGGTTACAAGAGGTCTTAATTGAGCAGCCTGTAGTGCTTGTGAGAGACGAGATGAATCATTTAATCTGCAGTATCCAGCGTTGGGCCAATGACACAACGGCGCCCCCCAGTGTCTGATACTCCTGCTGCATCCTGCACACACTCACTATCTCACCATGTATTATTTTGGCCATTATTTCACTGTATGTTATTTGAGTGTAGTTCCAGATTAGTTTACATTATTGCGTTGTCCAGACACACACACCACAGATATAGGCCTACCACATTACGCTCGAGAATTACACAAATAAACTATAAACGATGCAAGCACTTTTCCTGTGCCTCCCAATTAAACCCCTCTTTGGCAACCACGGGCTGACTATAACGGCATTCCTCGCTCTCTCTCTCTCTCTCTCTCTCTCACACACACACACACACACACACACACACACACACACACACACACACACACACACACACACACACACACACACACACACACACACACACACACACACACACACACTCACTCACTCACTCACTCACTCTCATATACCGGTAGAAATGTTCTTGTACAATGGAGCATTTCCCCCCCCCCCTTTTTGTCACTCTTACTTTAAAACAATATATATATCCTTACATAATTGAGATATCAGCCTATTCAAGATTGTTCTTGATTTTCTTTTTTATTCCTCTCAAACTACATCATACACAACATCCAAAATGTTATTCTGATTTTGGTGTTCTCACTTGGATTTCAGATCTTTTCATGAATAGGCCGATGTATTGCAATTATGGAAACATCATAAAGATTTTTTTGGAAGAGTGGAAATCTAGCAAAGTAAGAGTGACACAAAAGATGTGAAAAAAGGCTGGTATGGTGGTTTCATTCTGCAGACCTTTGACTATTTCTCATCTCTGTGTCCATGTTCATTCTTTCCCCCAATCGTTGCTCTGCATGAAGAGCACGTGACAACACTGTAGATTTAGGCGGGAGTGAGGCTTATGATTTGTTGGCACAGACTGTGTTTATTATTCCCTCCTTTTGTTACACTTAATTTATACCGTCGTACAACCAGGGTCGCGTGCCCAAAAAACTGCAGTTCTACAAGCTCACGGCGCATCACAATGTGACACTCGTAGGTCTGCTATTTTTTGGAACCGGACACTGTCATAACACGAAGTATAAATCAGGCCATACTTTGACTTTTTCTTCTACTTTTACTTTGTGTGTGTGTGTGTGTGTGTGTGTGTGTGTGTGTGTGTGTGTGTGTGTGTGTGTGTGTGTGTGTGTGTGTGTGTGTGTGTGTGCGCGCGTGCGTGTGTGTTTGTGTGTGTAGACACACTGCAGAAACGGGCCGAAAAGGGAGATACCACTGTGTGTTCTTTCAGGGGTGTGTTACACCTCACGGTACATTGCACAGGTGTGTAAGATGTAAGTTGCACTGCGACATTAAAAAGAAAAAAGGAACATATTGCTCTTTTTCAAGGATACTATTAGCTTACTGTTATTCTGTACATTAAAACTGACTAAAGATGATATTAAAAACATGAAGAGAAAA
This sequence comes from Protomyctophum bolini, assembly GCF_963924005.1. Classification (NCBI taxonomy): domain Eukaryota; kingdom Metazoa; phylum Chordata; class Actinopteri; order Myctophiformes; family Myctophidae; genus Protomyctophum; species Protomyctophum bolini. The sequence continues at coordinate 12,079,725 of NC_137871.1, read as the reverse complement.
TGACATTTATTCTTCCTAAAGTAGCCTTTTTTTGGTTTCATATATATGAATATAAATATATATATATTACAAAAAAAATTAAAACAAAATACAGATTGTAAAACTTAAGTTGTTAAACTTTGAACTTCAATAAACTAAATCCTCTGCATTATGAGCGATGTGGTGTTTGTATTCTGCTTCTGTTTTCGTTTTGTTGAAAGGATTCTTGCTTCAATGCACCTGTCGTCCGGGACACATCAGAGCCATCAGAGCATGATCAGCGAGAGAGAGAGAGAGAGAGAGAGAGACAAAGAGGGAGGGGTAGAGAGGAGGGAGAGTTTAATCTCAAGGTACAGAAATCCGAGCACACTGATCGACGCGTCGCTGACAGAGACGCTCTTCACTTCGTCTTTTTCAACGTCATGTGTGTTCTCGACAGGGGCGCTGACTTTTTTATCACTGCCATTGGTGCTCAACCAACCAACCCAACCAACCAATCACTCACGAGTCCCCAGCCAAACCGCTTTAATGTGAATGGACGTCATGGGTGCTTTGAAATTCAAGGGTGCCTGAGCATGCACTATTAAGTTAGCGCCCCTGGTTCTCGAGGTTTTCTTCTGAAGATGAGATGATGAGATGAGATGAGAAATACTTTATTAATCCCTGAGGGGAAATTGAAGCGTTACAACAGCATAATGTGACACATAAAAAACTGAAATCACTCCCGTATGAAGTGAGTGGTGCAACTCCGTGTGGGGGTTCCCTGAGGGGGGGGGGGGGGGGGTTCCAGACCCACAGAAACGCACCCAGGCGGCCGGTTCTGAACTGTCTCCCCGTGTCCGAAACGGTTGAGAAATGACAGAGTTACTGTGTGCCGGTCCCTCTACTGTACCGTCTACTGTCTGTACTGTACTTGCACACCCGAAATCATCATATATACAGTTAATGTGTGTGTGTGTGTGTGTGTGTGTGTGTGTGTGTGTGTGTGTGTGTGTTGCGCACAGGTGGTGAAAAACAACCATGCTGTTTTCATGCTCATACCCAGCCAGCCAGCCATGCAGGCAGGCAGGCTGGCAGGCACCCAGCCAGCCAGGCAGGCAGGCACCCACACACATAAGTCCGTAAGGGAGTGGCTTGCACCACTAAAAAATACTGGCCATTTGGGGGGATGCAGTTCTTATGCATTCGCATTGTATAGTCTGATGGCAGTTGGCATGAAAGAGAGTCTATCGTTCCGTGTGCATCGATCGATCTCGGGGGGAGTGTGAGCCCCTCACCCTATCTTGCAGCACACCATAGAAGGGGTGGGAGGGATTAGCCAGCATGGAGTTCAGTTTGTCCCCGATCCTCCTCTCCGTTAGTGACCGCAGGCTCTCCATTCGGAGGTCTACAACAGAGCCTATATGGCCTTCTTTATGAAGACCAGCATACCACTGCATAAAGCAGAACGCTGGCCACAACAGACTGGTAAAACATCACCAGTAGTTGTATAGCTACACCCTTTTTGTATACAGCCTCTGTATTATCTCTCCAGTCCAGGTCTTTGTACCGGTGTACACCAAGGGACTTATAGGAGTCCACAGTCTCTACCTCCTCCCCCTGGATGGTGATGGGTGCTGGGGTCCTCCTCTTGCTCCGCCTGGCGTCGAACACCAGCTCTTTGGTTTTCTTGATGTTCAAGCCCAGTGAAGTGTGTAATACATGATTCTCCTTTAGTGTGGTATATAGACGTGCTGCGGCGCGACAGCTTGGCTGACAACACTGCAGAGCTCAAGAACCTGATGTTGGATAGGAATTTGTGGAGGGCAGCGATCCAGGAATCCCGAGTTGGTGTTGGCTAGACTTCACTCTCGCAGCAGTTCAGTTCAGTTCAGTTCAGTTAGCGTGGTATAGTGTCATGCTATAGTGTGATGGACTGGTGTCATATATCTATGCACCAGAAGTAGCGATCTACAAGCTCACAGCTTATCATGATCTTGCAGATCGTGCTATTTGTGGCACACGACTCCGTCATACCACAAAGTATAATTCGGGCTTATAGTGCTTCAATATAATGTAACTTTCATGACATAGCCATGTCGTATTCGAACCCAGGTCCTCTGAGAAAGGATGGACTGCTGAGGTAATACGCGGGAAACCCCTTTGGACAGAGGATGAATTGCGTTTTGAGCTTCATGCAGTACCACTTGTCAATCGGTAGTGGTCCTATACCAGAACACATGCAGGATAATAATATCTGAATAGATGAGCAGGCAGGGCCATCTACAAGCACACTTCAGTTGCATATTAACCCATAAGACCAGGCTAGGGAGTCGGGACCAGGGACCCCCCCAGAAGAGATGTCACTTCGTGCCGCGCTCCGGACGTGTACACCTGATATATATATATATTTTTTACATATTTGAAAAATCTTGAAGGTGTGAGAACTGCTGATTTGGAAGGCATTTATAGTGGGTTATTTAAGGCCTATGGGTATGCGAGTGACATCATCATACCTGAAAGTTATGCAGGAACACCTACTGAGTGGCAAGAAAATACTTTCTGGCCTTAACAGCCCATACATCCACACAGAAAGGTCCTATCTGATTCTATTAAACAATGTTAAATGACAATGTCAAACTCACTTTGCCACTCACTTTGCCACTCGATTTGCCACTCTATTTGCCATTGACTTTATGCGTGCGCATACCCTCTATTGATACTTTACTTAAGTAAAAAATGAATTAGTACTTTTCCCACCACTGTCTGCTGCATGCATTCAGAAAAGAACATTCATAAATGACACCTGCAATCAAAGTCAACCTTTTAGCCTATAATTGCTTGGATTCATGATGCTATGGATGTTTTTAATTCTCCATAAATAAGTATTTGTTACTATACAATATATTTTGAGTTATAAAGAGAAAATCAACCAGGTGCTTATTGTGAGTCAAAACAAATTGGCTTTTTAAACTTTTTGTAATAAAGTGCCTTGATTTTTTCCACCCTCTCCTCAATCTCCTCCTTTTTGAGTGCTCAGATCGCTGACATTACCGGTATATTGTAGGCCTACGTGATATCAATTTATTTCAAATCTGTATTGGAATACATTCCTATGGCAATACACAAACTCAGCCACTAGGTGACAGTAACCCACCCCCATAGAGTTATTGTATAATAACTCTATGCCCACCCCCCCCTACCCATTTACATCGATGACGTCAGAAAGCCGCGACGCAAGAAAGAAGAAAGAAGAGGAGGAGGAGGAAGGGCTGTCATGGCGGCCAAGGTGAATGTTTTGACATCTTATTCATCTAAAAGTTTGCTTGTGTTCCGTATAAAACGAAATAGGAGTCGTGTTTAAAGCCTAAAGTGGCTTTAGAGCTTATATTGTGAATGTTATGGTACTCAGTGGGTGCTGTGTATTAGTCGGACTGACCGGTGTGTTTGTGTGTGTGTGTGTGTGGTGTAGGATGGGCTGTGACGTTAAAACTAAATACACGTGTTTGTTTGTTCTTCTTGCAGTTTAAGTAACGTGCACCAACACGCATCGTCTTGCTGGACGTTTTCAACCGCCTTCACACGGTTATTTCGTCGTTTGTTTTCCCGTTAGAACACATTGTCCCAAAACGGCAACAGAAACCTAAATGACTCTGTTTAGTTCCAGGCAAACAAGTTTATTTATAATGTACCCCTCCCAACTGCACACACTTTCCCCTTTTTTCTCTTAAATAGTTTTTCTTATGTTGTGACACTTGCTTTGGCAATTTAGACACGCGTGTTTTCTTATGCCGTACAGTACAGCTCCTTTGAATATTCTGAAATAAGTTCTAATGATGGATACTGGATAGGAGTTAGGGACAGGGCTGTGCCAGCTGTCAACATAATATTATAGGTCAGAATTCAGATTCAGATTTTGGGGGGTGTGGTCGGGGTAGCCACGCACCCTTCAAGCCACACCCCCATCACCCTCATCCAACATATACAAATTTGCAAAAACATTGCAAAATAATTTATAAACATTACAACAATTTGTTACCAGAGAGGCTAACATAAACTTTAGTAGTGCAGTCACAGATTTGATCAATTAACTATAATACAGTGCAAGTAATAATAATAATAATACATTTTATTTATAAGGCGCCTTTCAGGGCACTCAAGGTCGCCGTACAGGTCAAAAACAGTACAAAAACACAGTGAAAGGCACAGCTTTAATAAGTGCATTCACCATCTATTTCAAAGAAGTCTGATTTAATTATTTTTTGTTTGTTTGATTGTTAAATTACATTTTTGTTTGTGTTCCTCCTTAGGAATTGGTTTTAAGTTTATCCTTATAACTTAGCGTGCGTTCGGAAATGTGCCCTGGACGCACTGGTGTGCTCTCTTGTCGTTCGTAACGTACAGTATTGAAGTTCTTGTCAATCAAATTCATTTGTGTATTTATTTGTTATATCCGCCGTGTGCAATTTGTTTACAAAGCCCAATGTTTACTTTCTGTTCCGAGTTTAACGACAAAACCACAATTAATTCAATCATTAATCGTAATTTTGGTGTGACTCACTCAACTCAAAATGTATTTATATAGAGCACATTTTAACCCATTCTGACCGGGCACCCATTTTGGTGTTGGCATCATGTCGTGCTTTAGCTATTGAAAAACAGCAGATCTACAAGCTCATAGCGCGCCACAGAGTGGCGCGCTATGAGCTTGTAGGTCTGCTATTTTTGAAGAATCGAAGAACGACTGACATTTTTCTAGAATCTGATCTCAGGTCAGAATGGGTTAATCAGACCAGTGTGTGTCGTAGTGGAAACCTCGTATGAATCTGATCTCAGGTCAGAATGGGTTAAAATGACTGAAGCCATTGATTGAAGTATTTATTAACAGTTTGGAGAATTACAGTACATTTCAAGCACAAATACAAAAACTGTTAACTGTGGATGACAGACACCGTAAAGCATTTCACTTGTTTACAATAGGGTCCACCCTTTTCAATTAATCAGAACATGTAGAGACGCCAACCAATAGCACAGTAAAATATACGACAAATACAACTTATATATGCACAGGAGTAAAAGGTGGAATCTATGGTCTTGGGTGCCAGATTTAGCTGTGCTCAAAAGCTAGCGAAAATAAATACTGTACGTCTTCAATAATGATTTAACATTTTCTATGGACTGGAAGCTCTAATGTTAAGTAGCAGGATATTCCAGAGCCTCTGGAAAGGCGCAGCGAAGACTTGGATCACCTTGTTTTCAAGTCAAGGACCCCAAAATTAATATTTGACAGTGGACCCCCATATGAAAATATTTTATGCCAAAAGTCTGTGAGGAAAGGGAGCCCATTTCTAGCTTTAAAAGCAAACATTAAAAGCTTGCCTTAAAGCGGACCAGAAGCCAATGAAGCGAGGCCAGAACAGGAGTAATGTGATCACATGCAGCTGGAAGAAACTAGATCTTACCACAATTGTCAATTACAATTTCACTATGACAGTGTGGGTGAAGTGCTCCTTTCACTTTAGGATGGAATGCAGTGCAAATCAAGAAGAAAACAAAATCTGCACACCATTTTCTCTAACGCCATTAACCCTAACCCAAATATTTATTTTACTGAAGTGGTAACGTTTCAGGCCGCAGCCCTGGATTTTTTTTATTTGATCCAGCACCCAGCCTACATGGGTACATCTTTTTGGCTGTTTGTTCAGCCTCCTCTACCAATGGAATGCAGTGCAACACATAACTTGGCTCAGGTTTTTTTGTTCAGTGACAGTGGCTATTATTATTATATTTTTTCTTTTGTCCCACGATTTTGTAACCCATTTTTCACCCCTGTGTCAATTATCTAATGTGATCCTGGGCTCTACACAACCTCCGCTAACCTGGGGAGAGCAACGGACTCATGCTTCCTTCATGCATGAGTGTCCAAGTCAGTTACACCTGACGGGGGGGAGGTTTCCCTGGTTGGACGTAGCGCGTGGAAGGAACACGTTATTCCAACCAGTTCCTTTCCCCTCCCAGAGATTAAAATAGGGTGCATTTTGCATCCCAAAACCCAGTTTATAGTTAAGGGATGCAATACAACAATGACCTCTGCATCCACGGGATGCACTACTGTACTGTTATTTATTCTAGTTTATTTTGCTAGCTTAGTAGCTTTAGTTATAATTCTTATATTACTTCAAATAATAATAAGAAGTTTATGCGTTTTCTAATTATTATTCTGTACCATCCATGATGCAGGTGGTGATGGTGGCCGTCCCGACGGTTTTGGGCATCGCCTCCATCCGCGTCTACAGAGTCAGCGCGCCTCCAACGGAGGGACTGATCCCCCAAGACACGGTTAGACCTTTCACAGTTATCACAAAATTTGCTGAATTATTTGACATAATCGCAATTATTTGCCATGATCGTCAGATTATCGTTTCCATTCATTTCGATGTCTTTAAAGACTTTTCATAATATAATTTACAAAAAAACCCCTCAAAAATAGCTGAAATCACAGATCTACAAGCTCACAACACACCGTTGTTAGCTTGTTGATCTGTCATTTCAGCTATTTTTTGAGATTTTCTTTTAGGCTATTTCAGCTATTTTCAAAAATGTTCGTAAAAGTAGTTACATTATTTATTTTGATTGGTACCGGACATTGTCAGTCATTTCTTTGTACATTAAGTTATTTGTTATTATCTGCCCTGTGCATTGTTTATGTATTGTATATTTCCCATGTATTCTGTGCTCATAAGTCACTATGGATAAGAGTACCAGAAAACCATGCCCACTGCTATGCCCTATACTAGGGCTTTACCCATTTAGGCCTGACGTCGACATTTTAAAATGCCTTTTTTTCTGAAAAACCTCATGTTTCTATATCAGTGGTTCTCAATATTTCATGTCAAGGACCCCAAGAATGATATGTAATATGCCGCCGACCCCCATCTAAAAACTGAAACATATTCAAAGATTTGAGGCACATTTTCACGATTTTTCAAAAATAGCAGACCTACAAGCTCGTAGCGCGCCACTCGGTGGCGCGCTATGAGCTTGTAGATCTGCTATTTTTCAATAGCTAAAGTATAACATAGGCCTAATGCTTAAAACACCAAAAGGGGTTCCCGCGCAAAATGGGTCAAAATGGCTGACCACTTCTGTGTTTTCTCCACAGTTGTCCATCTACAATGCACTGCCACAGTCCACTGGTCAGTTTCAGTTTGTTGCAGAGAAGCCCGGAGCTCTTCAGAATGGCTTCGGTTACACGAGGGAGACCGTAGTAGTCCCCTGTGTCCAGGCTGTTACGGTAATGATCTGTTTCTGTAGTGGTTGTAAAAGAATACAACTTGGCGTCACTTTATTTTCAAGTTTAGAGGTGTAAAAGGATATTTTTTTTTGTAGAAGAAATTATTCGTAGTGCAAGCTACCCATTAATTACAGTTACACATTTTATATAGGAATAAAGAAATATTAAATATCAAAACAAATGTCAAATACCCATAAGTGCACTAAAGACAAACCTTGTCTGTGTCTTGTACAAATAAAATAACAGCAACAGATATCAGATATTCATCAGATTTATGGCAAATACATAAAGAGATGGTACCAATATATTGGGATCATGAACAGCAAGCGTTATGCTGTGTGTGATGAATGTGTTGTCTTTGTATTTTTGTATTGTTTTCCCCCTGGTTTGTGTAACTGTAAAACATGTACAATCACATAGTGAGTGCAGTGCAAGCTCGCTTTAGGATTTTAACAATTCTGATTCCTTCTCAATTCCCTTTAAAACTCCTATAGGGGGCAACTTCTAAATCGACCCTGACAGGTCTGTATGAGAGTGTACAAATGGACACTGGTGGTCCTTGATAACTGCAAGAAAGCCACTGGCATTGTAATTGCATAGCAGACATTAAGTCCACAGACCAGCTCTGATAAACCTGGTTCCTAACTTCCTGGAAAACGGTTTCAAATGTGATGGAACCAATTCCATTGGTTCCCCAATGTCTGGGATCCCAACCCTAGACCTCGCATATCCAAGCAAGAACGCAGGTGTTGCTCCCCCGCCTGAAAAGCTCCATAAGAGATCTATTAAATGATCTCTGTCATAGCATACAGTAGATGTAGATCATAAGATGGCAGCCCCACAGAGTGGTGTAGGCCCTTGTGTGTGTGTGTGTGTGTGTGTGTGTGTGTGTGTGTGTGTGTTGATAGTGATGTGTGTGTGTGTGTGTGTGTGTGTGTGTGTGTGTTGATAGTGATGTGTGTCTATGCCTAAGGTTGCTGATGAGGTTGGACTGAGTTAACCCAGCCAACCCACCATGCGTCACCGAAATCTAATTCCACCCACCTCGGCTGGGTGATTATTTAGCTGAACTGAACTGAACTCATGCATGCTATCCCCTTGTTCAATTCCTTCTCCTCGTTCTGTTGATTCCATCACTCTGTGGCATTCTGTGAGCGTTGTATCTCTTCACATCCATCTGTCCTTTTCATGTGGTCACAGAGCACAGTTTCTATTGAAGCCCATTTCTGCCACCGAATAAAGCCATTTAAAAAAGGTGTGATATTTGAGGTTTTTTCCTCTTTTTTTTGGAAGAAGTCTTCCAAGTATGTGATGCAAGTCACGATTCCCACACAATGGGAGCGCGACGCGTCTACCCCGTACGTTTGTGCACATGGCAGACGACCAAGGGAGTCAGACAGGAAGAGGCTATGGTCTGGCTACCAGATGGGTGATCCGCTGTCAAGCCCTGAGGCTCAGAGATGTGACATCTTAGACTTGTTCCATCCCTGTGTGATGTTTGTTGTGTTCTCTGCAGGGCGCCTGTGTCTCTGTGAAGAATGGAGGTTTACACGTTTACCACGCTGGAGAAGGTGAGTCAACACTAAATAACTAACGAGGCTGTTTAATATATATATATATGGTTATGAGAAACATTTAAACACGGTACAAAACAAATCGAAACCTCATGGAATTACACCCCCCAGGATAAAAAGAAGATGGACAGAATATAAGAAATAACTTTGACAACTTTGAACTTGACAGATGTTTCTGAAGATAGTATTATCTGATACTATGCACAATGTTATCCCGGTAGGCAGTTAGAAAAACATGCTATACACATGTTATCCATAGACGGTTAATTCTATCAAAGGAAAAGTCTTGAACAAAGTCTGTGAAAGGCCTCCAGTATTAAAGCAAAATTTTTGCTGACTTTATCAGGTTTTTACATAAATTACAAAAATAAACTCTGTAGCAAACACAAGGCTTATGATATTAGCACGTTTGATAATCTTTGCAAATCCAGCAATCTCAGCTCCTGATTTATTTTATATCAACTTTTAATCCTGACTTGTCTACGTCCGTAAAAAACATAGCATATAGCCTTATTTAATTTGAATATGAACTTTGAAAAGTAAAATGTTGCCCTCCAAGATGATTTGAGTAGAGACTTAGAAGTCTCCTGTTGGAGACATTATCCCGCACTCAAAAAGTTGTGCCATGATTTGGAGAACGAAATTGGAAAACTTTGCCTAGGCCATAAATTCTTGGCCAGCCTGTACAAGAGTGCATTAACTCAACCCCTAAGGCAAATGTGATTTATTTAAAGCAAATTTGTTTTTCTTCCAACAGCCGCTGAGGATTGAGTCTACTCTTAAATGTCCTTCACATCGGACTCAATACATTTAATCAATATTTGTTTTGCCTAGTTGGTCCAGAATGAGTTAAAGTGCAATTTTTTCCAGTTTTTCATGTGTTTATGAGGTGTTAGTACTTCATTAGACACCCTGGATTCGTTATGTGTAATGGTGTACCCTTTGTATTTAGGGTTTCTTCGTGGAGGCTGAACCCTTGACAGTCAAACGGGCCAATGATATAAACACTGATAGTGTGACGTATAACTATCTCGCATGCACCTACTCACCTCCCCCTCATTATATAGCAATTTTAAATACCAGTTTAATAAGAAATTTGAACATGGCGTCGCTGGCGGCAGGGTGCTCTTGAGTGTACAAAACTGTGTGACAGCTGTCAGTCATTTGATTTTGACAGCAGGTGTGATCAATGGCTGAATAAAGCAATATTACACGAGTGCGTGTTCTTTATCGTCATTAATGCACGCCTGTGGTGCCGTAGGAACTCGCCAGAAAGCAGCAGCACCGGACCGCGGGTGAACAACATGTATCGGTTTGACTGCACGTCGTATTGCCTTGTCTGTCTGTGACGCCTCCAATCCTTTAGCTGCGGGGTTTATTTTCTCTCCTCTTAACGGCATGTCTGAACATCGTATGGAAATCGTAACGGTAGTCGCAGTAACCCACAGGTGTCTGTTTTTTTACGACGGCGTGAAGAAATGAATGGATGCTGTCGCACTTTGATCACAAAACCAAGACGCAGAGGCAGTGCTACTGGGTATTTGTAGCCTTGATTTATTTAGAAGTGAGGTGACAACTCCCCGTCGCCGGGGTTTATTCACAGTTCGGAGTTTCCGTATGACTCGTCAGAGTCGTATAGGTTGCCTGTGGACGAGAGACATGCAATTACTGCATTGTTTGAGACAAGTGGCATATTTAGTGAGGGAATGCGGTGTGTGTCTTACCGCCAGGCGCCCGATAGCGTGTGCACACCAGAGAGACCAGACCTTGACTGGGAGGAGGAGGGCTACGCTATTTATAGGCTGTAGGTGAGAGACGCAGGTGGGAAGCCATCGCTCTGATAAGAGGATGACAGCCGGTACGTACCGCCCCTCTATGATGCGTCCGAGAGGTTGACGCCGTGCCTCCACCTCCCTGTCTGTCTCTCCCCGGCGTGGAGGTGCCTACCTGGCCGGCGGTCCCTTAGCGAGACACCACCAATCGGGTTGTTATGCTGCTGTTATGTGGGCACGCACTGGGCAGACGTGTATTATTAAGGGAGGAGGACAATGGTGGAGATTAATTAATGCACATTAATATGAGAGCATAGTTAGATGTTTTACTTTTATGTGTGTACTGTGGAAATTATAAATAGCCTAGTTAAATGTGAATGTCAGGTTGAAGGAATACACAGTAAAAATGAATGATGTAATGGATAGTCATTGTCTTGCAAGCAATTATAGCGTTTGCAACTAATCCCGATTCCTATTTAGGAATGACCCGTCTGTCCAGAGCTGTGTTGCTGTGCAGTAGGTACAGACAACTAGACGGGCTGTAAGGACTGTGGGTACCCTGTAGACTAGAGGGAACTTTGGGGGAAATGCATATAAGAAGCAAATGTGTCGACGGTCCGATTGAATGAAATGTATCCAGCTGTTTCAGACATCTGTGATCGATGCAACATATCCCAGGGTACGCTGGGTCACACATTATGGGCCTGCCCAAAGATTATCCCATTTTGTAAAAATATATTTTCACGGTACAGCAGAGTATACAGTGTCAATATTGCTCCGGCTGCTCCGCTTGGTTGCTCCGACGCCTCTCTCGCGCTGCCATACGCTATACAACAGACGCTCAATGCTCTGCACTCTTAATAGCCAAAAGAATGCTTCACTAAATGGCTTAACGAATTTGTATCATTGGTACACCTGGAGAGGCTGCTGTGCAACGGGCTGGACAGTTTGGCAGCATTTGATTACATATGGGGCCCTATTACGGCTCATCTTGACGTGTAACTGCATGTCATCTTGTGCCCCAGCCTAAGTCCCTAAAACACCTACATTACCCCTTACATTATGCATAGGTGTGGTTGGGGCGTTACAATGATTAAACCAATCACTGCCATTGCCTTTTAAGAGCTCCATTATCCATTTAACATTATGCCCAGTGATTTACACACTATGGCCCATGGCCACGGAAGAGCGACACACGTTGCTGCCTTGAAATATAGCCTATTATTTATATTTGATGCAGAGGCCGGGTTGTTTTGTGTCCAGTAGCTCCAACACAGCCTTACTCGTGCACATTGTATCCGCTGATATTGGGAATTTTATATTACTTTAATCCATGAAATAGTTGCTGCGCAACAGGATGATGAAACTGAACGAGCACATTGCGCACAATGCGCCTTGGCACAATCTTATTTGACTAGATTATAGTACAATTCCAATTGCAGAGATTTGTGGAGAATTCAGACGGAACGAGACCTCTGAGCTGTGAATGTTGTGCAACATGCGACTCACCGCCTCAGAGTCAGGAGTGCATTCTTTTATCGAACAGAATTTGGTTGGAGGAGGCACTTTCCGTTGTCCTAAACCTGTGTGCATAAGATAGCAAATTTAGGGGAAAGCGCATCAACACGTCTACAGACACACCTCCACCCGCAAATATAGGAGTCGGCAAAATGAATAGTGGGTTGTGTGTGGCCGCAAGAGTGGAAGCTCCTAAATGCGTAATTCACGGAAAATGCTTATTACTTGCGGATAAAGCATGGCATAAGATGGAGCCCTAAAGCGTGGCAACGCTACTGCTATTGTGTCCAGTGTTCTCTCCAGAATAGGGACGCTAGGGGTCATGCGGTTAATGGTATTTCTATCTTTATGATCTCTCTCTCTCTCTCTCTCTCTCTCTCTCTCTCTCCCCCCCCAGATGTTTATCATTTCCTAAAAGACCCTCCTTCTGGCTTTGTGCCCAGAGTGGGGTGTATTGCCATGGCTGGCCTGCTGGGGGCGTTCCTAGCACGGAAAGGTAACCACACTCCCACTCATTACAACAATGTTTTAAAGACACCACACACAGGTTCTGGTGAAGACTCATCAGATCTACGTTGAGCTATACTTATTACTTACAGTATACATGCGTGACCCTCGACGACACAGCAGCTTGAACATAATGGTCCGTGAGGATTTGAGGATGTGCTAGTCACAATGTCCGTAATGATTACAGTCATATTATAATTTTGTAATGCATGAATGGTGCATAAATGTAACCTCAGAGAATGAGACTCACCTGTGTTTTGTGGGAGTGGCGCACAACGGGGAGGGAGTGACTCAATCTGAGGGGAATGGAGTGATGAAACTGTAAAAGTGTGAAAACTGTATACTGACCTGACGAAGATCTATGAAGATCGAAACGTTGTCGTTTAATTCAACAGAGTAATTCTTTACCAAAAGAATGGTGCCTCCCTTGCATAAATGTAACCTAACAACAGTTAGTTGTATTAAAAAGTATTTGAACATGGATATATATAATATAGCCTAACCAGCATCACCTGGTATATTCATTCGATACTTTACAATTCACAAATTTGCGGCTGCATGCATAATGCTTTCTCAACTAATACCTAATCCTAATGCATAATCCGATTATTAGAACATTGAACATGTTTTCTTCAGAATATCGAACGGTCAAAGCCAATTAATCAAAATATAAGGTACTCACAGGTTATGGGAACATATTGTAGGTAATTATGCAGTGATTACGCTTTTGCAGAGATCTTGTACAGTCTCCTCATAGAGCTTTTCAATTCAAGTGGTAAGTTTTCGAGATGGTACTGTGCATTCCATGTACATGTATCTGTCTTTGTGATTAACATTATGGTTTAACTTGCAAGTGACATGACCTCTTAGTCCCAGTGATCTACAGCCGTAAACGGCGTAAAGTCTGTTGGATGTTTCATCTTCAAATGTGTGTGTAACTGTATATTGTTGTTGAATTGTAGTAGTACAGCTTTGCACCTTTTGACTATAGTGATAATTAGTGGCCATGGGTTTTTTTAACCGGTCAGGATATCCGACTTCTGCTATTTTCTGGTATTATTCATAAAATAATGGTCGAAACCGGCAATTGCCGGTCTGATGCGACTGCTGATTGTGATGGCATTATTATTTTTTCTGGTTTTAAACACTCTATTTTGAAATAACATTTCAACATTGTGATGCACTTTCCTGATCAGTTTGCGAGAGCTCAGGGCTGCCAGACTGTGAAATGACGGAGTGCATGAGGGCTCTCTCGCAGACTTGATCGCTTATGAACCCTATAGTTTACTGATTCTGGGGGAAACATTCAGCGGAAATAGATCTACTAGCTCGCAATGCATGTTTGCCAAAAATAGCCAATCTATAAACTCAATTGCATCACACCTCGTTCCATCGGCTGGACACCCAATGGCCGCGTTTATATGAAGGGCGATCATTCCGAATAAATACTTCCGAATAAAATACTTCGGAAGTAATGTTTTTTGCTTCGAGTTTCCATGGGAAATGAAATGGTCATTCCGAATGAGTGTTTATATGGAAAAGTGCTATAAGACATGATACATGTTAATTCACGTGAAACTACGCCATCTGTTGGACACTTACTTTGAAATCCCATCATTTCATTCCGCAGTAGCTTTGAGGCTGCTGGTTGGATAGGGGCGGGCATATATGTTTACCGTCTCCCGCTGCGGCTCCCCTTCTCCGCTGGGAAGGTGATCATCTCGTTTTTATTTGTACTTTATTATCTACAGCACGGCCAGGGCACGCAACACACTTATTATTGTATCGGGTCCCCGTTTTTGGTGTGGATTTCGGTTCACGAAATAACGCGCTCTATGTGCAAACTCCTCGGCGCGCCTTGGATATGAGCGCCTTGGAGCATGCTCAGAAAGACCAGAATGAACTTACATCCGAAGCAGTACTGTATACATGAGTCCAATTTTCTTCAAATCGCATTGAACATTGGAATAATCCGGCCAGTGACATCGGAATGGTTTTTAGATCGCATCGAGCATTTTCATTCGGATTTAAGTTTTTGTAGGTGTTTATATGACAACGTTTAATAGGATTTAACTTCTATTCGGAATGAAAAGGGGATTTAACTGTCCATGTAAACGTAGCCAATGATGTTAACTAAACAATGATAGTGATTCTATATGACATGTTTACATTCCACACGCCATATGCATTCCTGTACCATAACGTTGACTATGAAAAGAAAGTAAAGATAGCGATATAGCTCAACCCTGTGGTATGCATGACATAACGGTGGTAATGTGGTTATGAAAGCCCAAGCCCCACTAGGCTTTTTCACTAAAAAAGAAAATCAGTAATTGCCTGCGAGTGACACCACTAGTTTTATTGATGTATTCAATAAATCAGGCTTTATTTTATGTTAGACTATATTTTAATACCCTAATTCCAACAATGGTTGATGTTGTGTGCAGGTTCTCGCCTTCAGAGAGTGGCTGCTTCTCTGGGCATGGCGAGTGCTGGCGCCGCTCTGTGCTACCCGGCCCAAACTGTTGCTGTAGTAAAGGTAACAGTAGTCTGGACCGTACTGACCAACACTTGGCTCAGACCCCATACTGACAATATGCATAAAACGAATTAATTTGGGCTTAGAATGCTAGGGAGTGGCAATTGCCAGCCCCCCATCCCCGGACCCCGAATGACACCGCTGCCAGAGCACTGCTCCTTTTCATTCTAAACATTCAGGGACTAATGCCCAATTTATAACAAAATGAACAGCTCTGCAAACAGGCAATGTGATCTAGTGTGCAGGCAATAACTTTTTGTAGGTATAAATTGAGCTTTAAAACCCATTCTGACCTGAGATCAGATTAAAAAAATGTCTTCTACATCCTGACAGTTTTCTGAAAAAGCTATGTTTCTATGTCAGTCGTTATTCGATTTTACAAAAACAGCAGACCTACAAGCTCATAGCGCGCCACTCGGTGGCGCGCTATGAGCTTGTAGATCTGCTGTTTTTCAATAGCTGAAGCATAACATGATGCTAACACCAAAAGGGGTTCCCGCCCCAAAATGGGTTAAGAGCACACCAGCCTTTTTGACAACTCTCTCATAGGAGTTCGCTCCTCAAGTTGTTTTCTATACGTTATTGAGTTCTAATGCCCTGTTCATGGTTGTTATTGAAGTCCGATGCCTCTCCTCCACAGGTGACGAGTAAGAAGGTCTATTCTGCAGGCGAGTGGAGTGGCTCTACGGTGTCCTCTCTGTTCAAGTCCAAACCAAAGGAACTTCCACCTCAGGTAAACCAACCAACATCCTTAAAACCACTACACCCCACCCCCCACGAATGATATAACTTCCATGCAACTTTATTTTACAGCTCGTACCACTGATCAGCACGTTACATCACCCAGTAGTTACAAATTGAGAGCCCTCCCTCCCAAAATAGATGGAACTGACTGCACGCGCTCACACACACACACACACACACACCAGTTTGTGCTTCTCTCTCTCACACTCGCACACATCCTTCCATCATCGAGACTCTAAATTAGCATGGGGTTAGTTTAATAAGTTTTTTATTTTTAATAATATTCTTCCCTGATGTGGAATGCTCAGATAAAAACATCACTGATTATCTTGTAATTCTATCCTTGCCTTGGACAAATGACAATTAAATGTAATCCGATGCTGCACCGAGTATTACCAAAACATTTCCAGCCAAGGGTCAAGGTTTGTCTTGTGACATGCACTTACTGTTTAATACAGCTGTGGTAACATTACAGGCCGTGACATTGTTCTACTTGTAGCCTCCTCAACAGCTAATGAAACATCATAGATTTTACAGTTGTCATATCATCTGCATAATTTAGTAGCAAGATTGGTTGGCGGATCATTTTCGTTTGGCGCCCCCCCCAATTTTTTAAATTTCTTTCTAAAAGCGAAGGGTCTTGATTTAAGTCTGATTAAGTCAAACGCAAATATGTTAACACAATCAGCACCGGGATTCCTTCAAAATAGAAGCTCGGGGTGCCTGGAAGATATGGATGCTTTTACTCTGTAAAGCCCCCCCAGAAGTCAGAAATGAAGATCCGTTTTGATCCATCTGATCAAAACGGAAAGCTCCTTAGATTAGGAGATACGAGGGATTCTTTCTGCAGTGGTAAACATGGAAATGACCGCGACCGCGGATGAACGTAGCGCGATGAGTATGGTGGCCTTGGAGGCCAACTAAAAAAGGAAATTCAAGAATATTCTTCTCTCATTTGATATTGAAAATACGCTAGGACGTGTACACACGCTAGGACGTGTACACAGTTACACACGCATTTGGATGAACCGTCGATATGGGATAATTTGACGTTTCCCAGGTCTACTTGACGACGCTTTCTTTTCCAATCAGCCAGAAGATGTTCCAGTCGTGGTGGAGTCTCCCGCTCCAGAGGTCCCTCCAGCAGAGGGCGCCCCTTCCTCTGACACAGAAACGCTGGTTGAGTCCGCAGCGGCAGAGCCACTTCCTGTGGGTGAAGAACCAGCAGCCCCTGCGGCAGAGCCACTTCCCGTCGTAACAGAGGAACCTTCACCAGGTGTGTGTGAGTGTGTGTGTGTGTGTGTGTGTGTGTGTTCGCTCTCTCTCTCCAGTCTCCGTCTGTCCTCTCACTTAGGGTACATTTATTGTAGACATAAATTGCACAGAGCAAGCAGTTCATTTAATCCAGCTGTTTTTATACATGCACAAGAACTGTAATGACACGTAGCTCTCAAGTGGTTATATTTTTTAATACAAATAATTTTATACATAAAAACAAATCAAAGAAATTCCATAAATTAAGTAGTAGTTCAAATGAAGTAGTGAAAATAACCGATTTAAAAGTTTGCGCGCTTGTAGATCTGTTATTTTCACTAGTTTGTGTCCCGGGGCGAACGTTCCTACAGTATACATGATGGACTGTTTGAACCTTTTTGGTCTCTCTCCATTGTGGTGTCCAGGCACCGTGGTAGAAGGTGTTCCAGCAGAGCCTGCTTCTGAGGCTCCAGAGACCACCTCTCCTCCCACAGCGGTGGAGACGCCTCCAGCCGAGTCCATCGGCGCTGCTTCTCAGGAACCTCCAGGACCTTCATCAAGTAAATCTAAATATCCATTGATCTCTTGCTTCCCAATGCACATATTCCCCTCAGTTAAGTCACACTTTGGTACAGTCACTGGGATTTTATTTATTTTACAGTCAGTGGTAATTTACAGTGTTTAGTCATTTACATTTTTGGCACAGGCGTCTTGACAGCGGACATATATTCCACAAGGTTAATACATGTTTAAGGGCAGATTGCGGTTTCCATGCTGCTGTCATGGAAATGGTGTTTAATGTGTCAGACAGACACAGACACACACACACACACACACACACACACACACACACACACACACACACACACACACACTAGATTTTGTTCAAGCTGCGAGAGAGAGAGAGAGAGGAGCCATAGAGCATTCTCTACTCGGGTAGAGCGTGGTTTGATGAAGATCAAGGTGGTTAAGTATGAAACCAGCTCTGCAGTAAAGTCCTCTGTGTTCATTTAACTCCAGATAGTGTATATAAGTGGATAAACTACTCACACACTACCTCTCTCATGATGTACTGCATTACCTCTTAGCTCTCACTGACCCCGTTGCTGCCGTTTCTCCTCTTCTTCTGCTCCTTCCAGCCGAAGAATCTGCACCTGCTGCCGAGGAACCGCCTGAAGAACTCCTCGCACCTACCTCCTCCGTGGTGGAGGAGTCATCACCTCCACCAGAACTCTCCGCTGCACAGAGCACTTCCACAGGTGCTAAGAATATTGTTTTCCTTCTCTGTCTCACGCACGCACGCGCACATTTTGGCAGTGGTGGACTTTAACTAAGTACATTTTCTGAAGTACTGTACATTTCAGAGGCACTTTGAGAATTTCCATTTTTTGCTACTTGATTCTTCCACTCCATTTCAGAAAAAAATATAATGGGCCAATGTGAAAAGGGTGGGATTTATTCCTCGGCCTTGTAAGAATGTGCGAAAATACTTTCACGTAAATTGCATGCTGCGAGTCATGATTTGACGCAACGGACCAATCCTGTAAACATCGGACAGATCCGTGTTGTTCACATGACTATAGAGATAGTGTGTATGGAATGGATCAAATATGTAGGAGTAATATTTAAAAAATCACACTCGTGTGAAGTGAGGGGCGCTTTTATCATACAATGTATGACATACGTCAGCCAATCAAATCGTCACATTCCATGGTACAAACACACACACAAAGCTGTGCATAGGATGGGCTAGCGCCTGTCAATGTGTTTTGCAAAAATCTGCCTCATGGTTGCGCTATACCAAGCCATTCTGGAAGATTTGAGGCAGAGGTTCGGAATTGGCATCCAGGGAGATGCCGGAGATTAGCTGGTAACCATACTGGTAAAAATACTCTCTCCATGCCTTCGGCGATTCTGAAATGGGCATTCTGCATAATGAGGGCATTTACTTTAGCTAACTAGTATAAGATCTGTGTCACACCACTGCATTTTGGATCTTGGTGCTTAATCACTGATGTTGTGTATCTTGTCTTGTGTCTAGAAGCTGTGGTAGAATCTGTCCCTGCTGCCGAGGAACCTGCATCTAGCCCCGAGCAGGCGGTTACAACTGAGTCCATCGTTGCATCTCAGGAATCCACCCCCATACCAGTATCTGCTGAAGTCAGCCCAGAAGCAGTGGTTGAAGCTGTCTCTGAAGCTGGGCCAGAAGCAGTGGTTGAAGCTGTCTCTGAAGCAGTGGTTGAAGCTGTACCAGAAGCAGTGGTTGAAGCTGTCTCTGAAGCAGTGGTTGAAGCTGTACCAGAAGCAGTGGTTGAAGCTGTTTCTGAAGCTGTACCAGAAGCTGTACAAGAAGCAGTGGTTGAAGCTGTTTCTGAAGCTGTACCAGAAGCTGTACAAGAAGCAGTGGTTGAAGCTGTTTCTGAAGCTGTACCAGAAGCAGTGGTTGAAGCTGTACCAGAAGCATTGTTTGAAGCTGTGTCTGAAGCTGTACCAGAAGCAGTGGTGGAAGCTGTGGCTGAAGCTGGACCAGAAGCTGTACAAGAAGCAGTGGTTGAAGCTGTTTCTGAAGCTGGACCAGAAGCAGTGGTTGAAGCTGTACCAGAAGCAGTGGTTGAAGCTGTACCAGAAGCATTGTTTGAAGCTGTGTCTGAAGCTGTACCAGAAGCAGTGGTGGAAGCTGTGGCTGAAGCTGGACCAGAAGCAGTGGTAGAAGCTGTACCAAAAGCAGTGGTAGAAGCTGTGGCTGAAGCTGGACCAGAAGCAGTGGTAGAAGCTGTACCAGAAGCAGTGGTAGAAGCTGTCTCTGAAGCTGAACCAGAAGCAGTGGTAGAAGCTGTCTCTGAAGCCAGCCCAGAAGCAGTGGTAGAAGCTGTCTCTGAAGCCAGCCCAGAAGCAGTGGTTGAAGCTGTTTATGAAGCCGGACCAGCAGTTGTTGAAGCGTCAGCAGTGACTGAACCCCCACCAGCCTCAGTGCAGACAGCTGCTACAGTAGACCTCCTTGCAGAGACTTCCGGAGGTAATATGTGAACTATATACACTCACTCACTCACTCACTCACACACACACACACACAAACCCCAACAAGTAACTTGTGAATTCTTTAACCATTACACAGCCGCTACTACTAACCCATCGTTTTTGTCATTTCGTCATTTTTTTAAAATCTTCAAAAATGATGAAAAACTGCGCGCTATAGTATGCCGTACGATATGGGCTATAGCCCACGGTCCAAAATGATGAGAAACGATTCTAACTTTTTTTTTCAAAATTTCAAAAAACATGGGCTATAACCCATCGTTTTTGTCATTTCGTCATTTTTTTCAAATCCTCAAAAATGATGAAAAACTGCGCACTATAGTATGCCGTACGATATGGGCTATAGCCCACGGTCCAAAATGATGAGAAACGAGGCAAACTTTTTTTTTCTAAATTTCAAAAAACATGGGCTATAACCCATCGTTTTTGTCATTTCGTCATTTTTTTCAAATCCTCAAAAATGATGAAAAACTGCGCGCTATAGTATGCCGTACGATATGGGCTATAGCCCACGGTCCAAAATGATGAGAAACGAGGCTAACTTTTTTTTTCAAAATTTCAAAAAACATGGGCTATAACCCATCGTTTTTGTCATTTCGTAATTTTTTTCAAATCCTCAAAAATGATGAAAAACTGCGCGCTATAGTATGCCGTACGATATGGGCTATAGCCCACGGTCCAAAATGATGAGAAACGAGGCTAACTTTTTTTTTCAAAATTTCAAAAAACATGGGCTATAACCCATCGTTTTTGTCATTTCGTCATTTTTTTCAAATCCTCAAAAATGATGAAAAACTGCGCGCTATAGTATGCCGTACGATATGGGCTATAGCCCACGGTCCAAAATGATGAGAAACGAGGCTAACTTTTTTTTTCAAAATTTCAAAAAACATGGGCTATAACCCATCGTTTTTGTCATTTCGTCATTTTTTTCAAATCCTCAAAAAAGATGAAAAACTGCGCGCTATAGTATGCCGTACGATATGGGCTATAGCCCACGGTCCAAAATGATGAGAAACGAGGCTAACTTTTTTTTTCAAAATTTCAAAAAACATGGGCTATAACCCATCGTTTTTGTCATTTCGTCATTTTTTTCAAATCCTCAAAAATGATGAAAAACTGCGCGCTATAGTATGCCGTACGATATGGGCTATAGCCCACGGTCCAAAATGATGAGAAACGAGGCTAACTTTTTTTTCCAAAATTTCAAAAAACATGGGCTATAACCCATCGTTTTTGTCATTTCGTCATTTTTTTCAAATCTTCAAAAATGATGAAAAACTGCGCGCTATAGTATGCCGTACGATATGGGCTATAGCCCACGGTCCAAAATGATGAGAAACGAGGCTAACTTTTTTTTTCTAAATTTCAAAAAACATGGGCTATAACCCATCGTTTTTGTCATTTCGTCATTTTTTTCAAATCCTCAAAAATGATGAAAAACTGCGCGCTATAGTATGCCGTACGATATGGGCTATAGCCCACGGTCCAAAATGATGAGAAACGAGGCTAACTTTTTTTTTCAAAATTTCAAAAAACATGGGCTATAACCCATCGTTTTTGTCATTTCGTCATTTTTTTCAAATCCTCAAAAAAGATGAAAAACTGCGCGCTATAGTATGCCGTACGATATGGGCTATAGCCCACGGTCCAAAATGATGAGAAACGAGGCTAACTTTTTTTTTCAAAATTTCAAAAAACATGGGCTATAACCCATCGTTTTTGTCATTTCGTCATTTTTTTCAAATCCTCAAAAATGATGAAAAACTGCGCGCTATAGTATGCCGTACGATATGGGCTATAGCCCACGGTCCAAAATGATGAGAAACGAGGCTAACTTTTTTTTTCAAAATTTCAAAAAACATGGGCTATAACCCATCGTTTTTGTCATTTCGTAATTTTTTTCAAATCCTCAAAAATGATGAAAAACTGCGCGCTATAGTATGCCGTACGATATGGGCTATAGCCCACGGTCCAAAATGATGAGAAACGAGGCTAACTTTTTTTTCCAAAATTTCAAAAAACATGGGCTATAACCCATCGTTTTTGTCATTTCGTCATTTTTTTCAAATCTTCAAAAATGATGAAAAACTGCGCGCTATAGTATGCCGTACGATATGGGCTATAGCCCACGGTCCAAAATGATGAGAAACGAGGCTAACTTTTTTTTTCTAAATTTCAAAAAACATGGGCTATAACCCATCGTTTTTGTCATTTCGTCATTTTTTTCAAATCCTCAAAAATGATGAAAAACTGCGCGCTATAGTATGCCGTACGATATGGGCTATAGCCCACGGTCCAAAATGATGAGAAACGAGGCTAACTTTTTTTTTCAAAATTTCCAAAAACATGGGCTATAACCCATCGTTTTTGTAATTTCGTCATTTTTTTCAAATCCTCAAAAATGATGAAAAACTGCGCGCTATAGTATGCCGTACGATATGGGCTATAGCCCACGGTCCAAAATGATGAGAAACGAGGCTAACTTTTTTTTCCAAAATTTCAAAAAACATGGGCTATAACCCATCGTTTTTGTCATTTCGTCATTTTTTTCAAATCTTCAAAAATGATGAAAAACTGCGCGCTATAGTATGCCGTACGATATGGGCTATAGCCCACGGTCCAAAATGATGAGAAACGAGGCTAACTTTTTTTTTCTAAATTTCAAAAAACATGGGCTATAACCCATCGTTTTTGTCATTTCGTCATTTTTTTCAAATCCTCAAAAATGATGAAAAACTGCGCGCTATAGTATGCCGTACGATATGGGCTATAGCCCACGGTCCAAAATTATGAGAAACGAGGCTAACTTTTTTTTTCAAAATTTCAAAAAACATGGGCTATAACCCATCGTTTTTGTCATTTCGTAATTCTTTTCAAATCCTCAAAAATGATGAAAAACTGCGCGCTATAGTATGCCGTACGATATGGGCTATAGCCCACGGTCCAAAATGATGAGAAACGAGGCTAACTTTTTTTTTCAAAATTTCAAAAAACATGGGCTATAACCCATCGTTTTTGTCATTTCGTCATTTTTTTCAAATCTTCAAAAATGATGAAAAACTGCGCGCTATAGTATGCCGTACGATATGGGCTATAGCCCACGGTCCAAAATGATGAGAAACGAGGCTAACTTTTTTTTTCAAAATTTAAAAAAACATGGGCTATAACCCATCGTTTTTGTCATTTCGTCATTTTTT
This sequence comes from Protomyctophum bolini, assembly GCF_963924005.1. Classification (NCBI taxonomy): domain Eukaryota; kingdom Metazoa; phylum Chordata; class Actinopteri; order Myctophiformes; family Myctophidae; genus Protomyctophum; species Protomyctophum bolini. Next base: position 12,056,329 of record NC_137871.1, on the reverse strand, counting down.
TCAAATCCTCAAAAATGATGAAAAACTGCGCGCTATAGTATGCCGTACGATATGGGCTATAGCCCACGGTCCAAAATGATGAGAAACGAGGCTAACTTTTTTTTTCAAAATTTCAAAAAACATGGGCTATAACCCATCGTTTTTGTCATTTCGTCATTTTTTTCAAATCTTCAAAAATGATGAAAAACTGTGCGCTATAGTATGCCGTACGATATGGGCTATAGCCCACGGTCCAAAATGATGAGAAACGAGGCTAACTTTTTTTTTCTAAATTTCAAAAAACATGGGCTATAACCCATCGTTTTTGTCATTTTGTCATTTTTTTCAAATCCTCAAAAATGATGAAAAACTGCGCGCTATAGTATGCCGTACGATATGGGCTATAGCCCACGGTCCAAAATGATGAGAAACGAGGCTAACTTTTTTTTTCTAAATTTCAAAAAACATGGGCTATAACCCATCGTTTTTGTCATTTCGTAATTTTTTTCAAATCCTCAAAAATGATGAAAAACTGCGCGCTATAGTATGCCGTACGATATGGGCTATAGCCCACGGTCCAAAATGATGAGAAACGAGGCTAACTTTTTTTTTCAAATTTTCAAAAAACATGGGCTATAACCCATCGTTTTTGTCATTTCGTCATTTTTTTCAAATCCTCAAAAATGATGAAAAACTGCGCGCTATAGTATGCCGTACGATATGGGCTATAGCCCACGGTCCAAAATGATGAGAAACGAGGCTAACTTTTTTTTTCAAAATTTCAAAAAACATGGGCTATAACCCATCGTTTTTGTCATTTCGTCATTTTTTTCAAATCTTCAAAAATGATGAAAAACTGCGCGCTATAGTATGCCGTACGATATGGGCTATAGCCCACGGTCCAAAATGATGAGAAACGAGGCTAACTTTTTTTTTCAAAATTTCAAAAAACATGGGCTATAACCCATCGTTTTTGTCATTTCGTAATTTTTTTCAAATCCTCAAAAATGATGAAAAACTGCGCGCAATAGTATGCCGTACGATATGGGCTATAGCCCACGGTCCAAAATGATGAGAAACGAGGCTAACTTTTTTTTTCAAAATTTCAAAAAACATGGGCTATAACCCATCGTTTTTGTCATTTCGTCATTTTTTTCAAATCCTCAAAAATGATGAAAAACTGCGCGCTATAGTATGCCGTACGATATGGGCTATAGCCCACGGTCCAAAATGATGAGAAACGAGGCTAACTTTTTTTTTCAAAATTTCAAAAAACATGGGCTATAACCCATCGTTTTTGTCATTTCGTCATTTTTTTCAAATCTTCAAAAATGATGAAAAACTGCGCGCTATAGTATGCCGTACGATATGGGCTATAGCCCACGGTCCAAAATGATGAGAAACGAGGCTAACTTTTTTTTTCAAAATTTCAAAAAACATGGGCTATAACCCATCGTTTTTGTCATTTCGTCATTTTTTTCAAATCCTCAAAAATGATGAAAAACTGCGCGCTATAGTATGCCGTACGATATGGGCTATAGCCCACGGTCCAAAATGATGAGAAACGAGGCTAACTTTTTTTTTCAAAATTTCAAAAAACATGGGCTATAACCCATCGTTTTTGTCATTTCGTCATTTTTTTCAAATCCTCAAAAATGATGAAAAACTGCGCGCTATAGTATGCCGTACGATATGGGCTATAGCCCACGGTCCAAAATGATGAGAAACGAGGCTAACTTTTTTTTTCTAAATTTCAAAAAACATGGGCTATAACCCATCGTTTTTGTCATTTCGTCATTTTTTTCAAATCCTCAAAAATGATGAAAAACTGCGCGCTATAGTATGCCGTACGATATGGGCTATAGCCCACGGTCCAAAATGATGAGAAACGAGGCTAACTTTTTTTTTCTAAATTTCAAAAAACATGGGCTATAACCCATCGTTTTTGTCATTTCGTAATTTTTTTCAAATCCTCAAAAATGATGAAAAACTGCGCGCTATAGTATGCCGTACGATATGGGCTATAGCCCACGGTCCAAAATGATGAGAAACGAGGCTAACTTTTTTTTCCAAAATTTCAAAAAACATGGGCTATAACCCATCGTTTTTGTCATTTCGTCATTTTTTTCAAATCCTCAAAAATGATGAAAAACTGCGCGCTATAGTATGCCGTACGATATGGGCTATAGCCCACGGTCCAAAATGATGAGAAACGAGGCTAACTTTTTTTTCAAAATTTCAAAAAACATGGGCTATAACCCATCGTTTTTGTCATTTCGTCATTTTTTTCAAATCTTCAAAAATGATGAAAAACTGCGCGCTATAGTATGCCGTACGATATGGGCTATAGCCCACGGTCCAAAATGATGAGAAACGAGGCTAACTTTTTTTTTCAAAATTTCAAAAAACATGGGCTATAACCCATCGTTTTTGTCATTTCGTAATTTTTTTCAAATCCTCAAAAATGATGAAAAACTGCGCGCTATAGTATGCCGTACGATATGGGCTATAGCCCACGGTCCAAAATGATGAGAAACGAGGCTAACTTTTTTTTTCAAAATTTCAAAAAACATGGGCTATAACCCATCGTTTTTGTCATTTCGTCATTTTTTTCAAATCCTCAAAAATGATGAAAAACTGCGCGCTATAGTATGCCGTACGATATGGGCTATAGCCCACGGTCCAAAATGATGAGAAACGAGGCTAACTTTTTTTTTCAAAATTTCAAAAAACATGGGCTATAACCCATCGTTTTTGTCATTTCGTCATTTTTTTCAAATCCTCAAAAATGATGAAAAACTGCGCGCTATAGTATGCCGTACGATATGGGCTATAGCCCACGGTCCAAAATGATGAGAAACGAGGCTAACTTTTTTTTTCAAAATTTAAAAAAACATGGGCTATAACCCATCGTTTTTGTCATTTCGTCATTTTTTTTAAATCCTAAAAAATGATGAAAAACTGCGCGCTATAGTATGCCGTACGATATGGGCTATAGCCCACGGTCCAAAATGATGAGAAACGAGGCTAACTTTTTTTTTCAAAATTTCAAAAAACATGGGCTATAACCCATCGTTTTTGTCATTTCGTCATTTTTTTCAAATCTTCAAAAATGATGAAAAACTGCGCGCTATAGTATGCCGTACGATATGGGCTATAGCCCACGGTCCAAAATGATGAGAAACGAGGCTAACTTTTTTTTTCAAAATTTCAAAAAACATGGGCTATAACCCATCGTTTATGTCATTTCGTCATTTTTTTCAAATCCTCAAAAATGATGAAAAACTGCGCGCTATAGTATGCCGTACGATATGGGCTATAGCCCACGGTCCAAAATGATGAGAAACGAGGCTAACTTTTTTTTCCAAAATTTCAAAAAACATGGGCTATAACCCATCGTTTTTGTCATTTCGTCATTTTTTTCAAATCTTCAAAAATGATGAAAAACTGCGCGCTATAGTATGCCGTACGATATGGGCTATAGCCCACGGTCCAAAATGATGAGAAACGAGGCTAACTTTTTTTTTCTAAATTTCAAAAAACATGGGCTATAACCCATCGTTTTTGTCATTTCGTCATTTTTTTCAAATCCTCAAAAATGATGAAAAACTGCGCGCTATAGTATGCCGTACGATATGGGCTATAGCCCACGGTCCAAAATGATGAGAAACGAGGCTAACTTTTTTTTTCTAAATTTCAAAAAACATGGGCTATAACCCATCGTTTTTGTCATTTCGTAATTTTTTTCAAATCCTCAAAAATGATGAAAAACTGCGCGCTATAGTATGCCGTACGATATGGGCTATAGCCCACGGTCCAAAATGATGAGAAACGAGGCTAACTTTTTTTTTCAAAATTTCAAAAAACATGGGCTATAACCCATCGTTTTTGTCATTTCGTCATTTTTTTCAAATCCTCAAAAATGATGAAAAACTGCGCGCTATAGTATGCCGTACGATATGGGCTATAGCCCACGGTCCAAAATGATGAGAAACGAGGCTAACTTTTTTTTTCAAAATTTCAAAAAACATGGGCTATAACCCATCGTTTTTGTCATTTCGTCATTTTTTTCAAATCTTCAAAAATGATGAAAAACTGCGCGCTATAGTATGCCGTACGATATGGGCTATAGCCCACGGTCCAAAATGATGAGAAACGAGGCTAACTTTTTTTTTCAAAATTTCAAAAAACATGGGCTATAACCCATCGTTTTTGTCATTTCGTAATTTTTTTCAAATCCTCAAAAATGATGAAAAACTGCGCGCTATAGTATGCCGTACGATATGGGCTATAGCCCACGGTCCAAAATGATGAGAAACGAGGCTAACTTTTTTTTCAAAATTTCAAAAAACATGGGCTATAACCCATCGTTTTTGTCATTTCGTCATTTTTTTCAAATCTTCAAAAATGATGAAAAACTGCGCGCTATAGTATGCCGTACGATATGGGCTATAGCCCACGGTCCAAAATGATGAGAAACGAGGCTAACTTTTTTTTTCAAAATTTCAAAAAACATGGGCTATAACCCATCGTTTTTGTCATTTCGTCATTTTTTTCAAATCCTCAAAAATGATGAAAAACTGCGCGCTATAGTATGCCGTACGATATGGGCTATAGCCCACGGTCCAAAATGATGAGAAACGAGGCTAACTTTTTTTTTCAAAATTTCAAAAAACATGGGCTATAACCCATCGTTTTTGTCATTTCGTCATTTTTTTCAAATCCTCAAAAATGATGAAAAACTGCGCGCTATAGTATGCCGTACGATATGGGCTATAGCCCACGGTCCAAAATGATGAGAAACGAGGCTAACTTTTTTTTTTCAAAATTTCAAAAAACATGGGCTATAACCCATCGTTTTTGTCCACGGTCCAAAATGATGAGAAACGAGGCTAACTTTTTTTTTCAAAATTTCAAAAAACATGGGCTATAACCCATCGTTTTTGTCATTTCGTAATTCTTTTCAAATCCTCAAAAATGATGAAAAACTGCGCGCTATAGTATGCCGTACGATATGGGCTATAGCCCACGGTCCAAAATGATGAGAAACGAGGCTAACTTTTTTTTTCAAAATTTCAAAAAACATGGGCTATAACCCATCGTTTTTGTCATTTCGTCATTTTTTTCAAATCTTCAAAAATGATGAAAAACTGCGCGCTATAGTATGCCGTACGATATGGGCTATAGCCCACGGTCCAAAATGATGAGAAACGAGGCTAACTTTTTTTTTCAAAATTTAAAAAAACATGGGCTATAACCCATCGTTTTTGTCATTTCGTCATTTTTTTCAAATCCTCAAAAATGATGAAAAACTGCGCGCTATAGTATGCCGTACGATATGGGCTATAGCCCACGGTCCAAAATGATGAGAAACGAGGCTAACTTTTTTTTTCAAAATTTCAAAAAACATGGGCTATAACCCATCGTTTTTGTCATTTCGTCATTTTTTTCAAATCCTCAAAAATGATGAAAAACTGCGCGCTATAGTATGCCGTACGATATGGGCTATAGCCCACGGTCCAAAATGATGAGAAACGAGGCTAACTTTTTTTTTCTAAATTTCAAAAAACATGGGCTATAACCCATCGTTTTTGTCATTTCGTCATTTTTTTCAAATCCTCAAAAATGATGAAAAACTGCGCGCTATAGTATGCCGTACGATATGGGCTATAGCCCACGGTCCAAAATGATGAGAAACGAGGCTAACTTTTTTTTTCAAAATTTCAAAAAACATGGGCTATAACCCATCGTTTTTGTCATTTCGTAATTTTTTTCAAATCCTCAAAAATGATGAAAAACTGCGCGCTATAGTATGCCGTACGATATGGGCTATAGCCCACGGTCCAAAATGATGAGAAACGAGGCTAACTTTTTTTTTCAAAATTTCAAAAAACATGGGCTATAACCCATCGTTTTTGTCATTTCGTCATTTTTTTCAAATCTTCAAAAATGATGAAAAACTGCGCGCTATAGTATGCCGTACGATATGGGCTATAGCCCACGGTCCAAAATGATGAGAAACGAGGCTAACTTTTTTTTTCAAAATTTCAAAAAACATGGGCTATAACCCATCGTTTTTGTCATTTCGTCATTTTTTTCAAATCCTCAAAAATGATGAAAAACTGCGCGCTATAGTATGCCGTACGATATGGGCTATAGCCCACGGTCCAAAATGATGAGAAACGAGGCTAACTTTTTTTTTCAAAATTTCAAAAAACATGGGCTATAACCCATCGTTTTTGTCATTTCGTCATTTTTTTCAAATCCTCAAAAATGATGAAAAACTGCGCGCTATAGTATGCCGTACGATATGGGCTATAGCCCACGGTCCAAAATGATGAGAAACGAGGCTAACTTTTTTTTTCAAAATTTCAAAAAACATGGGCTATAACCCATCGTTTTTGTCCACGGTCCAAAATGATGAGAAACGAGGCTAACTTTTTTTTTCAAAATTTCAAAAAACATGGGCTATAACCCATCGTTTTTGTCATTTCGTAATTCTTTTCAAATCCTCAAAAATGATGAAAAACTGCGCGCTATAGTATGCCGTACGATATGGGCTATAGCCCACGGTCCAAAATGATGAGAAACGAGGCTAACTTTTTTTTTCAAAATTTCAAAAAACATGGGCTATAACCCATCGTTTTTGTCATTTCGTAATTTTTTTCAAATCTTCAAAAATGATGAAAAACTGCGCGCTATAGTATGCCGTACGATATGGGCTATAGCCCACGGTCCAAAATGATGAGAAACGAGGCTAACTTTTTTTTTCAAAATTTAAAAAAACATGGGCTATAACCCATCGTTTTTGTCATTTCGTCATTTTTTTCAAATCCTCAAAAATGATGAAAAACTGCGCGCTATAGTATGCCGTACGATATGGGCTATAGCCCACGGTCCAAAATGATGAGAAACGAGGCTAACTTTTTTTTTCAAAATTTCAAAAAACATGGGCTATAACCCATCGTTTTTGTCATTTCGTCATTTTTTTCAAATCCTCAAAAATGATGAAAAACTGCGCGCTATAGTATGCCGTACGATATGGGCTATAGCCCACGGTCCAAAATGATGAGAAACGAGGCTAACTTTTTTTTTCTAAATTTCAAAAAACATGGGCTATAACCCATCGTTTTTGTCATTTCGTCATTTTTTTCAAATCCTCAAAAATGATGAAAAACTGCGCGCTATAGTATGCCGTACGATATGGGCTATAGCCCACGGTCCAAAATGATGAGAAATGAGGCTAACTTTTTTTTTCTAAATTTCAAAAAACATGGGCTATAACCCATCGTTTTTGTCATTTCGTCATTTTTTTCAAATCTTCAAAAATGATGAAAAACTGCGCGCTATAGTATGCCGTACGATATGGGCTATAGCCCACGGTCCAAAATGATGAGAAACGAGGCTAACTTTTTTTTTCAAAATTTAAAAAAACATGGGCTATAACCCATCGTTTTTGTCATTTCGTCATTTTTTTCAAATCCTCAAAAATGATGAAAAACTGCGCGCTATAGTATGCCGTACGATATGGGCTATAGCCCACGGTCCAAAATGATGAGAAACGAGGCTAACTTTTTTTTTCAAAATTTCAAAAAACATGGGCTATAACCCATCGTTTTTGTCATTTCGTCATTTTTTTCAAATCCTCAAAAATGATGAAAAACTGCGCGCTATAGTATGCCGTACGATATGGGCTATAGCCCACGGTCCAAAATGATGAGAAACGAGGCTAACTTTTTTTTTCTAAATTTCAAAAAACATGGGCTATAACCCATCGTTTTTGTCATTTCGTCATTTTTTTCAAATCCTCAAAAATGATGAAAAACTGCGCGCTATAGTATGCCGTACGATATGGGCTATAGCCCACGGTCCAAAATGATGAGAAACGAGGCTAACTTTTTTTTTCTAAATTTCAAAAAACATGGGCTATAACCCATCGTTTTTGTCATTTCGTAATTTTTTTCAAATCCTCAAAAATGATGAAAAACTGCGCGCTATAGTATGCCGTACGATATGGGCTATAGCCCACGGTCCAAAATGATGAGAAACGAGGCTAACTTTTTTTTTCAAAATTTCAAAAAACATGGGCTATAACCCATCGTTTTTGTCATTTCGTCATTTTTTTAAAATCTTCAAAAATGATGAAAAACTGCGCGCTATAGTATGCCGTACGATATGGGCTATAGCCCACGGTCCAAAATGATGAGAAACGAGGCTAACTTTTTTTTTCAAAATTTCAAAAAACATGGGCTATAACCCATCGTTTTTGTCATTTCGTCATTTTTTTCAAATCCTCAAAAATGATGAAAAACTGCGCGCTATAGTATGCCGTACGATATGGGCTATAGCCAATGGTCCAAAATGATGAGAAACGAGGATAACTTTTTTTTTCAAAATTTCAAAAAACATGGGCTATAACCCATCGTTTTTGTCATTTCGTCATTTTTTTCAAATCCTCAAAAATGATGAAAAACTGCGCGCTATAGTATGCCGTACGATATGGGCTATAGCCCACGGTCCAAAATGATGAGAAACGAGGCTAACCTTTTTTTTTCAAAATTTCAAAAAACATGGGCTATAACCCATCGTTTTTGTCATTTCGTCATTTTTTTCAAATCTTCAAAAATGATGAAAAACTGCGCGCTATAGTATGCCGTACGATATGGGCTATAGCCCACGGTCCAAAATGATGAGAAACGAGGCTAACTTTTTTTTTCTAAATTTCAAAAAACATGGGCTATAACCCATCGTTTTTGTCATTTCGTCATTTTTTTCAAATCCTCAAAAATGATGAAAAACTGCGCGCTATAGTATGCCGTACGATATGGGCTATAGCCCACGGTCCAAAATGATGAGAAACGAGGCTAACTTTTTTTTTCAAAAAAGGCTAGTAAAAACTCATAAATAGTCTGGATTTTTGGTGGTTAGGTGACCACTGAACTACAACATGACGTCACGAGCCGCGGTGAAGAGCGAACCACCGCCACCGCTCCAGCCCTTCTCTCTGTTTTTACTCGCCACCGCTCAATGTTATTTCAGCTCCGGTGGTCAGCTCACCACCGCCGGAGCGGTGGTCACCTCACCACCGAAAATCCAGACTATGAATAGGCCTTAACCCTTGCCCTCTCGTCCACCAGGGGGAGCTGGTGCTCAGGACGACCCAGCCATGATGGACTTCGGCCAGTCCAGCCATGAAGACGACGACCTGTACAGCACACGCACAAGCTGAGAGTCACCAGAACAATAGACTCGCGTGGCCAGACCGTTTTCCCTCGTACAATTTTCAAATGCTTCTGCTGATGCAGCCTTTCAGCACGGAAGCGATGTGATTTAAAGGGGAAAGCGGACGTGAACCTCCTCCCCACTTCTGTTTTGTCTTTACAGACATGCAAATGTATCCTAATATGAATCAAAACAATCAAAGCATATATATACTGTAGCTTGCTCATTAGCAGAAATTAAAATTCAAAAATTAAATGTAAAGATAAAGATAATTAATTTAAAAATGACAAACTGATGATTCTGATTTCGGGAGGTGTAGTTCCAGAATGGAGCATTCGGAGATTGTGGAATAGTTTATCTGGTTACGCGAGACTACCAAAACAACAACAATGCTGTCACTCATTCAGACAAAGTGTTTACATTCTGAAATAAAAGAACAGTTAAGTAATGTGAATAGAAGCTTTGCTTGTTAACCCCTTTTTGACCTGGGAACGATTCTGCAAATGTCTTCTAAATCCTGACAGTTTTCTTGAAAAAGCTATGTTTTTCTATGTCGGTTGTTCTCAAACACTTTCATGTCACCTTTCACGATTCTTCAAAAATAGCAGACCGACAAGCTCGTAGCGCGCCACCGAGTGGCGCGATACGAGCTTGTAGATCTGCTATTTTTCAATAGCTTAAAGTATAACATAATGCTTAGCGTAGTTAAAACACCAAAAGGGGTTCCCGCCCAAAATGGGTTAAAGAATCTTTGAACCAACATTTCCAATGCTGTTTCCTTTTCTAAATCTGTTTCTTACCTCATAAATGGTCCAAGTCTAATGCATACTTAGAGAGACGAGTAGACGGCTCGGTTTGTACTTGGCAGAGTGCAGGACAGAATGCTAGACAATACAAGCTTATGCTGTACATTTGAAACTGTTAAAACTACTTTGAAACTGGAATACCTGTTTTGGATTTTTAACAAGCTCAGTTATTTACATGCAACAACCATCGTACGACAGACGGACAGAGTATACAATAATGCTTAAGTGTACTGTAAGTGTTTTACAACAGATGGCAAAGTTGTTTATTGTTCTCCTTGTTGCTGTCTGTTAAATATAAGAATTGCCTCTTGTGCTCATTACTGCATGGTGTTGTTTTAATTTATTTGCTTTAGCCTGCTGTGTTGGCAGACTACACATGCTTGTACCAGTGATCAACATGGTAAAAACCATACCAGTGAAGTTTAGTCAAACACCTTCCTGTCCACAAATGTTGCTTTGGGTAAATAAATAAGGCGTATATATTTTTCACACAAATGCTTGTGAGTTTTGTTTTTAATTGTTTTTCCAGAAGCACCCAGAAATTCCGCAATTTCCGGAATTTGCAATTTCCGCAATTTTCAATTTCTGCAATTTCGGCAATTTGCTTTTTTTCAATTTCCTCAATTTCCGCAATTTCCGTAATTTCCGCAATTTCCTCAATTTCCGCAATTTTCAATTTCCGCAATTTCCGTAATTTCCGCAATTTCGGCAATTTGCTTTTTTTCAATTTCCTCAATTTCCGCAATTTCCGTAATTTCCGCAATTTCCTCAATTTCCGCAATTTCCGCAATTTCGGCAATTTCGGCAATTTGCTTTTTTTCAATTTCCGCAATTTCCGCAATTTCCAATTTCCGCAATTTCCGTAATTTCCGCAATTTCGGCAATTTGCTTTTTTTCAATTTCCTCAATTTCCGCAATTTCCGTAATTTCCGCAATTTCCTCAATTTCCGCAATTTTCAATTTCCGCAATTTCCGCAATTTCCTCAATTTCCGCAATTTTCAATTTCCGCAATTTCCGTAATTTCCGCAATTTCGGCAATTTGCTTTTTTTCAATTTCCTCAATTTCCGTAATTTCCGCAATTTCCGCAATTTCGGCAATTTGCTTTTTTTCAATTTCCTCAATTTCCGCAATTTTCAATTTCCGCAACACCGCAATTTTTTCTGTAAATACAACACATTGAGCAGGGCACTGCAGGGAGTTGAACCCCGTTCCGGTAAACCAGAAGTACCAGTACCAGTGCCTTAGCTTTTGTGTATTCAACTATTTGGGTAACATGTGAGCTTTATCCTCTAATTCATAGGCCTGGATTTTTTTCCAAATTTTCAAAAAACATGGGCTATAACCCATAGTTTTTTAATTTTTTTAATTATTTTTCAAATCCTCAAAAATGATGAAAAACGGCGTGCTATAGTATGCCGTATGTGCTATAGTATGCCGTACGATATGGGCTATAGCCTGGCAGTACACTGGGTGGAGGAGATCAGGCCACTAAGAGTAGTTCAGACTCAAGCTCAGTGTCAAAAAGCCTACAGTGCAGCAACTCAGAAAGCAGGCCGGACATGCTAATGAAACAAATCTTATATAGGATAGAGATGATGGTCTTAACAGTGGTGTTTATGTGGGTAGCGGCACATATTGGAGTGAGAGGAAATAAGGAGGTGGACAAGGTGGCAAAGGAGGCGACAAACTGTAGCAACATCGAGATGGCAGTGCAAGTTAGTAAAGATGGAGGGAAAGAGCATTATTAAAAGGAAGATGAAGGAGAGATGGTAAAAGAGGTGGGAGGAGGAGAGGAAGGGAAGATGGTTTTATGGAATTCAGAGGGAAGTAGGAGAGGTGAGGGGAGCAGGAAGGAGCAGAAGGGAAGAGACAGTAATAACATGTTTAAGATTTGGACATACAGGCCTAAATGCAGCATTATTCACGATAGGAAAACACAACACAGGGAGGTGCGATCATTGTGGGGAGGAGGAAACAGTTGAGCATGTGATGATGAATTGTAGGGCATATGAAGGAGAAGTTAAGGGAGAAATGAAAGAAAGGTACGACCTAGTAAACATTTTAAGGAAAGTGTCAGGAGACAGGTGCTATAGGCACATCATTTCTCCCATTTTATTGGGAGAAATAAAATCCACAAAAAGCATCGCTGACTGTTTTTGGAGCCTTGGCCCTCGGGCAACTTTACACACTCTATGTGTTCAAGGCGGATCTGTCCGATATTTCATATTCATCCTAATTGGCTAATATTGGCTTTCAAAGTTCGCAGGATTTTCCCGTTTTTCAAGATTGTGTCCCCCCAGTGCCTCCCCAGTGTCTCCCCAGTGGCCCCCCAGTGGCCCCCCAGTGTCACTCATGATTTTGGAGGATTAAAAAAAAAGATAAATCAAGAAAAACGGCATAGTATAGTATAGTCCGAAACCATTGACTATGCCCTTTTTTCATGATTTCCGTGCCTATGCCCCAAACCGCCCCATCAGGTCTTCCATTGCTGGCCTGCTCACATGTGCCTAAAAAAATGGCAACTGAAAACACGGTGAAGCAGCTTTCAGCTTATACAGGCCGACGCCATGGAACAGACTCCCGCTATACCTTCGACATGCAGGCAGCCTCTGTAGCACAGCTCAAGACCTGAACTACACTCTTGCTTTTATAGTTGATCTTTTAAATTCATTGTTATTCATGTCCTCACTGTATTGTATGGGAAGCCGTTTAGGCCATAAATGCATAGTCAACTCGCACATACATGTATACTTCTCTTGCACATACATATATATTGGTACTTCACTTGCACATACATGCATATCTCACATACACATACATGCATACTTCACTTGCACATACATACATTTAGGTACTTAACTTGCACATACATACATACTTCACTTGTACATACATACATACTGCATTCGCACATATATAAATACTTCACTTGCACATACATACATACTTCACTTGTACATACATACATACTTCATTCACACATATATAAATACTTCATTCGCACATACATACATACATACTTCATTCGCACATACATAGATACTTCACTTGCACATACATACATACTTCACTTGCACATACATACTTCACTTGTACATACATACATACATACTGCATTCGCACATATATAAATACTTCACTTGCACATACATACTTCATTCACACATATATAAATACTTAATTCGCACATGTGTGTGTGTGTGTGTGTGTGTGTGTGTGTGTGCGCGTGTGTGTGCGTGTGTGTGTGAGAGAGTATGAATGTACGTATATGCAACTTTTTTTTCTCCAAATAAAAAATAAACATGGGCTATAACCCATCGTTTTTGTCATTTTGTCATTTTTTTCAAATCCTCAAAAATGATGAAAAACGGCACGCTATAGTATGCCGTACGATATGGGCTATAGCCCATCGTCCAAAATGATGAGAAACGAGGATAACTTTTTTTTCTCCAAATAAAAAAAAAACATGGGCTATAACCCATCGTTTTTGTCATTTCGTCATTTTTTTCAAATCCTCAAAAATGATGAAAAACGGCGCGCTATAGTATGCCGTACGATATGGGCTATAGCCCATCGTCCAAAATGATGAGAAACGAGGCTAACTTTTTTTTCTCCAAATTAAAAAAAAACATGGGCTATAACCCATCGTTTTTGTCATTTCGTCATTTTTTTCAAATCCTCAAAAATGATGAAAAACGGCGCGCTATAGTATGCCGTACGATATGGGCTATAGCCCATGGTCCAAAATGATGAGAAACGAGGCTAACTTTTTTTTCTCCAAATTAAAAAAAAACATGGGCTATAACCCATCGTTTTTGTCATTTCGTCATTTTTTTCAAATCCTCAAAAATGATGAAAAACGGCGCGCTATAGTATACCCTACGATATGGGCTATAGCCCATCGTCCAAAATGATGAGAAACGAGGATAACTTTTTTTTCTCCAAATTTAAAAAAAACATGGGCTATAACCCATCGTTTTTGTCATTTCGTCATTTTTTTCAAATCCTCAAAAATGATGAAAAACGGCGCGCTATAGTATGCCGTACGATATGGGCTATAGCCCATGGTCCAAAATGATGAAAAACGAGGCTAACTTTTTTTTCTCCAAATTAAAAAAAAACATGGGCTATAACCCATCGTTTTTGTCATTTCGTCATTTTTTTCAAATCCTCAAAAATGATGAAAAACGGCACGCTATAGTATGCCGTACGATATGGGCTATAGCCCATCGTCCAAAATGATGAGAAACGAGGCTAACTTTTTTTTCTTCAAATTTAAAAAAAACATGGGCTATAACCCATCGTTTTTGTCATTTCGTCATTTTTTTCAAATCCTCAAAAATGATGAAAAACGGCGCGCTATAGTATGCCGTACGATATGGGCTATAGCCCATCGTCCAAAATGATGAGAAACGAGGATAACTTTTTTTTCTCCAAATTAAAAAAAAACATGGGCTATAACCCATCGTTTTTGTCATTTCGTCATTTTTTTCAAATCCTCAAAAATGATGAAAAACGGCGCGCTATAGTATGCCGTACGATATGGGCTATAGCCCATCGTCCAAAATGATGAGAAACGAGGCTAACTTTTTTTTCTCCAAATTAAAAAAAAACATGGGCTATAACCCATCGTTTTTGTCATTTCGTCATTTTTTTCAAATCCTCAAAAATGATGAAAAACGGCGCGCTATAGTATGCCGTACGATATGGGCTATAGCCCATCGTCCAAAATGATGAGAAACGAGGATAACTTTTTTTTCTCCAAATTAAAAAAAAACATGGGCTATAACCCATCGTTTTTGTCATTTTGTCATTTTTTTCAAATCCTCAAAAATGATGAAAAACGGCGCGCTATAGTATGCCGTACGATATGGGCTATAGCCCATCGTCCAAAATGATGAGAAACGAGGATAACTTTTTTTTCTCCAAAAAAAAAAAAAACATGGGCTATAACCCATCGTTTTTGTCATTTCGTCATTTTTTTCAAATCCTCAAAAATGATGAAAAACGGCGCGCTATAGTATGCTGTACGATATGGGCTATAGCCCATGGTCCAAAATGATGAGAAACGAGGCTAACTTTTTTTTCTCCAAATTAAAAAAAAACATGGGCTATAACCCATCGTTTTTGTCATTTCGTCATTTTTTTCAAATCCTCAAAAATGATGAAAAACGGCGCGCTATAGTATGCCGTACGATATGGGCTATAGCCCATGGTCCAAAATGATGAGAAACGAGGCTAACTTTTTTTTCTCCAAATTAAAAAAAAACATGGGCTATAACCCATCGTTTTTGTCATTTCGTCATTTTTTTCAAATCCTCAAAAATGATGAAAAACGGCGCGCTATAGTATGCCGTACGATATGGGCTATAGCCCATGGTCCAAAATGATGAGAAACGAGGCTAACTTTTTTTTCTCCAAATAAAAAAAAAACATGGGCTATAACCCATCGTTTTTGTCATTTCGTCATTTTTTTCAAATCCTCAAAAATGATGAAAAACGGCGCGCTATAGTATACCCTACGATATGGGCTATAGCCCATCGTCCAAAATGATGAGAAACGAGGATAACTTTTTTTTCTCCAAATTTAAAAAAAACATGGGCTATAACCCATCGTTTTTGTCATTTCGTGATTTTTTTCAAATCCTCAAAAATGATGAAAAACGGCGCGCTATAGTATGCCGTACGATATGGGCTATAACCCATGGTCCAAAATGATGAGAAACGAGGCTAACTTTTTTTTCTCCAAATTAAAAAAAAACATGGGCTATAACCCATCGTTTTTGTCATTTCGTCATTTTTTTCAAATCCTCAAAAATGATGAAAAACGGCGCGCTATAGTATACCCTACGATATGGGCTATAGCCCATCGTCCAAAATGATGAGAAACGAGGCTAACTTTTTTTTCTCCAAATAAAAAAAAAACATGGGCTATAACCCATCGTTTTTGTCATTTCGTCATTTTTTTCAAATCCTCAAAAATGATGAAAAACGGCGCGCTATAGTATACCCTACGATATGGGCTATAGCCCATCGTCCAAAATGATGAGAAACGAGGATAACTTTTTTTTCTCCAAATAAAAAAAAAACATGGGCTATAACCCATCGTTTTTGTCATTTCGTCATTTTTTTCAAATCCTCAAAAATGATGAAAAACGGCGCGCTATAGTATGCCGTACGATATGGGCTATAGCCCATGGTCCAAAATGATGAGAAACGAGGATAACTTTTTTTTCTCCAAATTTAAAAAAAACATGGGCTATAACCCATCGTTTTTGTCATTTCGTCATTTTTTTCAAATCCTCAAAAATGATGAAAAACGGCGCGCTATAGTATGCCGTACGATATGGGCTATAGCCCATCGTCCAAAATGATGAGAAACGAGGATAACTTTTTTTTCTCCAAATAAAAAAAAAACATGGGCTATAACCCATCGTTTTTGTCATTTCGTCATTTTTTTCAAATCCTCAAAAATGATGAAAAACGGCGCGCTATAGTATGCTGTACGATATGGGCTATAGCCCATGGTCCAAAATGATGAGAAACGAGGCTAACTTTTTTTTCTCCAAATTAAAAAAAAACATGGGCTATAACCCATCGTTTTTGTCATTTCGTCATTTTTTTCAAATCCTCAAAAATGATGAAAAACGGCGCGCTATAGTATGCCGTACGATATGGGCTATAGCCCATGGTCCAAAATGATGAGAAACGAGGCTAACTTTTTTTTCTCCAAATTAAAAAAAAACATGGGCTATAACCCATCGTTTTTGTCATTTCGTCATTTTTTTCAAATCCTCAAAAATGATGAAAGCGCGCTATAGTATACCCTACGATATGGGCTATAGCCCATCGTCCAAAATGATGAGAAACGAGGATAACTTTTTTTTCTCCAAATTAAGAAAAAACATGGGCTATAACCCATCGTTTTTGTCATTTCGTCATTTTTTTCAAATCCTCAAAAATGATGAAAAACGGCGCGCTATAGTATGCCGTACGATATGGGCTATAGCCCATCGTCCAAAATGATGAGAAACGAGGATAACTTTTTTTTCTCCAAATAAAAAAAAAGCATGGGCTATAACCCATCGTTTTTGTCATTTCGTCATTTTTTTCAAATCCTCAAAAATGATGAAAAACGGCGCGCTATAGTATGCTGTACGATATGGGCTATAGCCCATGGTCCAAAATGATGAGAAACGAGGCTAACTTTTTTTTCTCCAAATTAAAAAAAAACATGGGCTATAACCCATCGTTTTTGTCATTTCGTCATTTTTTTCAAATCCTCAAAAATGATGAAAAACGGCGCGCTATAGTATGCCGTACGATATGGGCTATAGCCCATGGTCCAAAATGATGAGAAACGAGGCTAACTTTCTTTTCTCCAAAAAAAAAAAAAACATGGGCTATAACCCATCGTTTTTGTCATTTCGTCATTTTTTTCAAATCCTCAAAAATGATGAAAGCGCGCTATAGTATACCCTACGATATGGGCTATAGCCCATCGTCCAAAATGATGAGAAACGAGGATAACTTTTTTTTCTCCAAATTTAAAAAAAACATGGGCTATAACCCATCGTTTTTGTCATTTCGTGATTTTTTTCAAATCCTCAAAAATGATGAAAAACGGCGCGCTATAGTATGCCGTACGATATGGGCTATAACCCATGGTCCAAAATGATGAGAAACGAGGCTAACTTTTTTTTCTCCAAATTAAAAAAAAACATGGGCTATAACCCATCGTTTTTGTCATTTCGTCATTTTTTTCAAATCCTCAAAAATGATGAAAAACGGCACGCTATAGTATGCCGTACGATATGGGCTATAGCCCATCGTCCAAAATGATGAGAAACGAGGCTAACTTTTTTTTCTCCAAATTAAAAAAAAACATGGGCTATAACCCGTCATTTTTTTCAAATCCTCAAAAATGATGAAAAACGGCGCGCTATAGTATGCCGTACGATATGGGCTATAGCCCATCGTCCAAAATGATGAGAAACGAGGATAACTTTTTTTTCTCCAAATTTAAAAAAAACATGGGCTATAACCCATCGTTTTTGTCATTTCGTCATTTTTTTCAAATCCTCAAAAATGATGAAAAACGGCGCGCTATAGTATGCCGTACGATATGGGCTATAGCCCATCGTCCAAAATGATGAGAAACGAGGCTAACTTTTTTTTCTCCAAATTTAAAAAAAACATGGGCTATAACCCATCGTTTTTGTCATTTCGTCATTTTTTTCAAATCCTCAAAAATGATGAAAAACGGCGCGCTATAGTATGCCGTACGATATGGGCTATAGCCCATGGTCCAAAATGATGAGAAACGAGGCTAACTTTTTTTTCTCCAAATTAAAAAAAAACATGGGCTATAACCCGTCATTTTTTTCAAATCCTCAAAAATGATGAAAAACGGCGCGCTATAGTATACCCTACGATATGGGCTATAGCCCATCGTCCAAAATGATGAGAAACGAGGATAACTTTTTTTTCTCCAAATTAAAAAAAAACATGGGCTATAACCCATCGTTTTTGTCATTTCGTCATTTTTTTCAAATCCTCAAAAATGATGAAAAACGGCGCGCTATAGTATACCCTACGATATGGGCTATAGCCCATCGTCCAAAATGATGAGAAACGAGGATAACTTTTTTTTCTCCAAATAAAAAAAAAACATGGGCTATAACCCATCGTTTTTGTCATTTCGTCATTTTTTTCAAATCCTCAAAAATGATGAAAAACGGCGCGCTATAGTATGCCGTACGATATGGGCTATAGCCCATCGTCCAAAATGATGAGAAACGAGGATAACTTTTTTTTCTCCAAATTTAAAAAAAACATGGGCTATAACCCATCGTTTTTGTCATTTCGTCATTTTTTTCAAATCCTCAAAAATGATGAAAAACGGCGCGCTATAGTATGCCGTACGATATGGGCTATAGCCCATCGTCCAAAATGATGAGAAACGAGGATAACTTTTTTTTCTCCAAATAAAAAAAAAACATGGGCTATAACCCATCGTTTTTGTCATTTCGTCATTTTTTTCAAATCCTCAAAAATGATGAAAAACGGCGCGCTATAGTATGCTGTACGATATGGGCTATAGCCCATGGTCCAAAATGATGAGAAACGAGGCTAACTTTTTTTTCTCCAAATTAAAAAAAAACATGGGCTATAACCCATCGTTTTTGTCATTTCGTCATTTTTTTCAAATCCTCAAAAATGATGAAAAACGGCGCGCTATAGTATGCCGTACGATATGGGCTATAGCCCATGGTCCAAAATGATGAGAAACGAGGCTAACTTTTTTTTCTCCAAATTAAAAAAAAACATGGGCTATAACCCATCGTTTTTGTCATTTCGTCATTTTTTTCAAATCCTCAAAAATGATGAAAGCGCGCTATAGTATACCCTACGATATGGGCTATAGCCCATCGTCCAAAATGATGAGAAACGAGGATAACTTTTTTTTCTCCAAATTAAGAAAAAACATGGGCTATAACCCATCGTTTTTGTCATTTCGTCATTTTTTTCAAATCCTCAAAAATGATGAAAAACGGCGCGCTATAGTATGCCGTACGATATGGGCTATAGCCCATGGTCCAAAATGATGAGAAACGAGGCTAACTTTCTTTTCTCCAAAAAAAAAAAAAACATGGGCTATAACCCATCGTTTTTGTCATTTCGTCATTTTTTTCAAATCCTCAAAAATGATGAAAGCGCGCTATAGTATACCCTACGATATGGGCTATAGCCCATCGTCCAAAATGATGAGAAACGAGGATAACTTTTTTTTCTCCAAATTTAAAAAAAACATGGGCTATAACCCATCGTTTTTGTCATTTCGTGATTTTTTTCAAATCCTCAAAAATGATGAAAAACGGCGCGCTATAGTATGCCGTACGATATGGGCTATAACCCATGGTCCAAAATGATGAGAAACGAGGCTAACTTTTTTTTCTCCAAATTAAAAAAAAACATGGGCTATAACCCATCGTTTTTGTCATTTCGTCATTTTTTTCAAATCCTCAAAAATGATGAAAAACGGCACGCTATAGTATGCCGTACGATATGGGCTATAGCCCATCGTCCAAAATGATGAGAAACGAGGCTAACTTTTTTTTCTCCAAATTAAAAAAAAACATGGGCTATAACCCATCGTTTTTGTCATTTCGTCATTTTTTTCAAATCCTCAAAAATGATGAAAAACGGCGCGCTATAGTATGCCGTACGATATGGGCTATAGCCCATCGTCCAAAATGATGAGAAACGAGGATAACTTTTTTTTCTCCAAATTTAAAAAAAACATGGGCTATAACCCATCGTTTTTGTCATTTCGTCATTTTTTTCAAATCCTCAAAAATGATGAAAAACGGCGCGCTATAGTATGCCGTACGATATGGGCTATAGCCCATCGTCCAAAATGATGAGAAACGAGGCTAACTTTTTTTTCTCCAAATTTAAAAAAAACATGGGCTATAACCCATCGTTTTTGTCATTTCGTCATTTTTTTCAAATCCTCAAAAATGATGAAAAACGGCGCGCTATAGTATGCCGTACGATATGGGCTATAGCCCATGGTCCAAAATGATGAGAAACGAGGCTAACTTTTTTTTCTCCAAATTAAAAAAAAACATGGGCTATAACCCGTCATTTTTTTCAAATCCTCAAAAATGATGAAAAACGGCGCGCTATAGTATACCCTACGATATGGGCTATAGCCCATCGTCCAAAATGATGAGAAACGAGGATAACTTTTTTTTCTCCAAATTAAAAAAAAACATGGGCTATAACCCATCGTTTTTGTCATTTCGTCATTTTTTTCAAATCCTCAAAAATGATGAAAAACGGCGCGCTATAGTATGCCGTACGATATGGGCTATAGCCCATGGTCCAAAATGATGAAAAACGAGGCTAACTTTTTTTTCTCCAAATTAAAAAAAAACATGGGCTATAACCCATCGTTTTTGTCATTTCGTCATTTTTTTCAAATCCTCAAAAATGATGAAAAACGGCACGCTATAGTATGCCGTACGATATGGGCTATAGCCCATCGTCCAAAATGATGAGAAACGAGGCTAACTTTTTTTTCTCCAAATTTAAAAAAAACATGGGCTATAACCCATCGTTTTTGTCATTTCGTCATTTTTTTCAAATCCTCAAAAATGATGAAAAACGGCGCGCTATAGTATACCCTACGATATGGGCTATAGCCCATGGTCCAAAATGATGAGAAACGAGGCTAACTTTTTTTTCTCCAAATTAAAAAAAAACATGGGCTATAACCCATTGTCATTTCGTCATTTTTTTCAAATCCTCAAAAATGATGAAAAACGGCGCGCTATAGTATACCCTACGATATGGGCTATAGCCCATCGTCCAAAATGATGAGAAACGAGGATAACTTTTTTTTTCTCCAAATTTAAAAAAAACATGGGCTATAACCCATCGTTTTTGTCATTTCGTCATTTTTTTCAAATCCTCAAAAATGATGAAAAACGGCGCGCTATAGTATGCCGTACGATATGGGCTATAACCCATGGTCCAAAATGATGAGAAACGAGGCTAACTTTTTTTTCTCCAAATTAAAAAAAAACATGGGCTATAACCCATCGTTTTTGTCATTTCGTCATTTTTTTCAAATCCTCAAAAATGATGAAAAACGGCACGCTATAGTATGCCGTACGATATGGGCTATAGCCCATCGTCCAAAATGATGAGAAACGAGGCTAACTTTTTTTTCTCCAAATAAAAAAAAAACATGGGCTATAACCCGTCATTTTTTTCAAATCCTCAAAAATGATGAAAAACGGCGCGCTATAGTATGCCGTACAATATGGGCTATAACCCATGGTCCAAAATGATGAGAAACGAGGCTAACTTTTTTTTCTCCAAATTAAAAAAAAACATGGGCTATAACCCATCGTTTTTGTCATTTCGTCATTTTTTTCAAATCCTCAAAAATGATGAAAAACGGCACGCTATAGTATACCCTACGATATGGGCTATAGCCCATCGTCCAAAATGATGAGAAACGAGGATAACTTTTTTTTCTCCAAATTTAAAAAAAACATGGGCTATAACCCATCGTTTTTGTCATTTCGTCATTTTTTTCAAATCCTCAAAAATGATGAAAAACGGCGCGCTATAGTATGCCGTACGATATGGGCTATAGCCCATGGTCCAAAATGATGAAAAACGAGGTTAACTTTTTTTTCTCCAAATTAAAAAAAAACATGGGCTATAACCCATCGTTTTTGTCATTTCGTCATTTTTTTCAAATCCTCAAAAATGATGAAAAACGGCACGCTATAGTATGCCGTACGATATGGGCTATAGCCCATCGTCCAAAATGATGAGAAACGAGGCTAACTTTTTTTTCTCCAAATTTAAAAAAAACATGGGCTATAACCCATCGTTTTTGTCATTTCGTCATTTTTTTCAAATCCTCAAAAATGATGCAAAACGGCGCGCTATAGTATGCCGTACGATATGGGCTATAGCCCATCGTCCAAAATGATGAGAAACGAGGATAACTTTTTTTTCTACAAATTAAAAAAAAACATGGGCTATAACCCATCGTTTTTGTCATTTCGTCATTTTTTTCAAATCCTCAAAAATGATGAAAAACGGCGCGCTATAGTATGCCGTACGATATGGGCTACAGCCCATGGTCCAAAATGATGAGAAACGAGGCTAACTTTTTTTTCTCCAAATTTAAAAAAAACATGGGCTATAACCCATCGTTTTTGTCATTTCGTCATTTTTTTCAAATCCTCAAAAATGATGAAAAACGGCGCGCTATAGTATGCCGTACGATATGGGCTATAGCCCATCGTCCAAAATGATGAGAAACGAGGCTAACTTTTTTTTCTCCAAATTAAAAAAAAACATGCGCTATAACCCATCGTTTTTGTCATTTTGTCATTTTTTTCAAATCCTCAAAAATGATGAAAAACGGCGCGCTATAGTATGCCGTACGATATGGGCTATAGCCCATGGTCCAAAATGATGAGAAACGAGGCTAACTTTTTTTTCTCCAAATTTAAAAAAAACATGGGCTATAACCCATCGTTTTTGTCATTTTGTCATTTTTTTCAAATCCTCAAAAATGATGAAAAACTGCGCGCTATAGTATGCCGTACGATATGGGCTATAGCCCATCGTCCAAAATTATGAGAAACGAGGCTAACTTTTTTTTCTCCAAATTTAAAAAAAACATGGGCTATAACCCATCGTTTTTGTCATTTCGTCATTTTTTTCAAATCCTCAAAAATGATGAAAAACGGCGCGCTATAGTATGCCGTACCATATGGGCTATAGCCCATGGTCCAAAATGATGAGAAACGAGGCTAACTTTTTTTTCTCCAAATTAAAAAAAAACATGGGCTATAACCCATCGTTTTTGTCATTTCGTCATTTTTTTCAAATCCTCAAAAATGATGAAAAACGGCACGCTATAGTATGCCGTACGATATGGGCTATAGCCCATCGTCCAAAATGATGAGAAACGAGGATAACTTTTTTTTCTCCAAATTTAAAAAAAAACATGGGCTATAACCCATCGTTTTTGTCATTTCGTCATTTTTTTCAAATCCTCAAAAATGATGAAAAACGGCGCGCTATAGTATGCCGTACGATATGGGCTATAGCCCATGGTCCAAAATGATGAGAAACGAGGATAACTTTTTTTTTTCTTAATTTTTGCACTACCTCCAGTTCAGCACTCAGCAATTACAGGCCTGTTCCTGACTGTTGCATTTCCATTAGCTTTTCATTTGAAATTCATTTGTTATGGCAAAAATGGTGTCCTGGCGAATTATGTGACCATCTTGCGAGCTTCCTGTTCCAGGAATTGCCTTCCTGTTATATACATACTTTTGTGCATATACATTCATACTCTCACACACACGCACACACACACGCACACACACACACACACACACACACACACACACACACACACACACACACACACACACACACACACACACACACACGCACACACACACACACACACACACACGCACACACACGTGCAAATGAAGTATTTATATATGTGTGAATGAAGTATGTATGTGCAAGTGAAGTATTTATATATGTGCGAATGCTGTATGTATGTATGTATGTACAAGTGAAGTATGTATGTGCAAGTGAAGTATGTATGTATGTGCAAGTGAAGTATCTATGTATGTGCGAATTAAGTATGTATGTATGTGCGAATGAAGTATTTATATATGTGTGAATGAAGTATGTATGTATGTATGTACAAGTGAAGTATGTATGTATGTGCAAGTGAAGTATTTATATATGTGCGAATGCAGTATGTATGTATGTACAAGTGAAGTATGTATGTATGTGCAAGTTAAGTACCTAAATGTATGTATGTGCAAGTGAAGTACCAATATATATGTATGTGCAAGAGAAGTATACATGTATGTGCGAGTTGACTATGCATTTATGGCCTAAACGGCTTCCCATAGTATTGCATTACTGCTATTTTTGTTAATGTTTTATGCCTTGCTTTACTTTTCTTTTCCCCCCCTCCATTGCTCTGTAAAGCACTTGCTTTTGCTGCATTTCATGTCATGAAAGCTATACAAATAAAGTTGAATTATTATTAATTCGGGAGGGAAAATCAAAAATATCGGAGTTGGAACCTAAGACCTTGACCAGCCACATTTACCCGCTGAGAGCTGTTCATGAGGTGGACAGCCTCTGGGTTGGGGCTCAAGAGGTTTCAATAGGCCTATATGCCCCTTTTCCGTGAATGCGGTCCGAAACTATAGTATGCCCTTTTTTCGTGATTTCCATATTTTTCTCAAATCCTCCAAAATCATGCATGAGACACGACATACACGGACCGCTAAGCCGCTATCCCAGGCCAAAATAACAGTTTTAGACATTAGATTCGTTTCCACCCGACAGAGATGATATCATAGGTTTCTATGTCCCCGCACCATATGTAGAATTCTGTACTTCGCGGCGTAAACCACGGCTGAGGGAAGTAGGGAGCACCCCCTCCCCCCAGGCACAGCCCCCCCCTCGGACAGGAGGGGGAAATAATAATAATTTTAATCAAAACAGATTTCTGTTACTATATGCTGTATCACAGTATCGGAGCCATATCCTGGTAAATTGCTCATGTATGTTCATGCGTGTGGAGAGGGAAAGTAAAAGCCACTTTTCCGTGTGAAAATGCACGAGAATGCACATGCACGAGGCGCGTGCACGAGGCATTTTGCGGCGCGTGCTGAACGTTCAGCACCCCCTACTGTAAATATCTTCCCGCGGCCATGGCCGTACAACGATCAACGCAGGGGTCCTTGACATCAAAACAGTTTGGGAACGACTGCATCACGTGGTGCAGCCAGGCAATTACCACAAACGCATGTGGAAACAAGTTATTTATGTGCCACTGTCCTTGGCATAATCACTGTCCCCGCGGCACGACTTCAAGCCTTATAGTATCTGGAGTTTGTTTGGCGCTGGTCTGTGTCAAGTTGTCTCGCATTCTCCCAGCTCCCTCCTCCAGAACCGCGGAGAGAGAGAGGAAACGGAGGCTCAAAAAAACCCTGGAACTCTGACCTCTGACCCCCTGTGACCTGCATTTTCCACTGTGGCCAGCAGAGTTCATCAGGGGAGGGGAAAGAGAGAGAGGGGGCTGCTGGGATATCTTTCCCAGAGTTCAGCCCTGCAGGCGGGAGTCATCATCAAATAAGCTCACAGCACACTTATCTGCAGAACCATAAACATAAACCTTATGTAAGCAATTTAAGGGTGTTTGTGTGTGTGTGTGTGTGTGTGTGTGTGTGTGTGTGTGTGTGTGTGTGTGTGTGTGTGTGTACCGCACACATGTGTGTGCACACTGCACATGCAGTTTTCCTGAAATCCACATTTCCCATGACTTTAGATCGGGTCATGTGATCATACTAGTCTGTATAGGTGCCCGGGGTCCCCTCTGTAAATAGAAACGGGACCAATTTGCATCTCTCATGTGGGTGCAATCTGTCAGCCTGTCACTGTTCACCCACAGAGCAATATTCTGTGCATGAGATGCAGGACACAAAGTAGGCTATAGCATTGATTAAAAATGTCCGTCAAATTAAAGTAGGACAGAATAGAAAACAAAACCTTGCAGGAAATTAAAGTGGTCTATGGGGGGGGGGGGGGGATATATTACAAATGATAAGATAATATCCATTATCCAAATGATCTGAAGGATTAGGGTGAGGTTAACCAATGGAACCCTATTGTAGATTGACTATTTTTGGCTTGGTTATAGCTCGCCACCCAGCATGCACTGGGAATCTATCTGGGGAATCGTTGACGTTGGATGGTTGGGTTTGGAGACTCACGTGCACCTGGGCTCCCTCCAGAATGGGAAGGGATGCGCTGTCCTCTTCTCCACGCGAGACACTCCAGGGGATGAGGATGGAATCTTAAAAGACCTGACCTATAGTAGATCAGACAAGATCCAATAGCGTGTGTTATTCACACAGTTGTAAAACATGTTTTTAAATTCCCCTTGATTAGCATAAATTAACACTTTTTTTTACATTAATTCAACTTGATCATGTTTTGTAATCTTTTTTCATTTCTTGTAATCATGTATGTCAAATACATTGAAAAACATGTAAATGTTCAAAGCGCTTATTTTCTTTTACAATGTTTCAATTATTCAATGAACTGTTCTTTCTTCACAGAAATAAATATAGGCCTACATGAAATGCTCCTTTAATCATCACAAATGAAACAAGGTTGTGCAATTTACCTCATGCACATTCAATAGCTTACAGGGTGTTTTGTGCAGTAACTTATTTAAGGCATGCTTAGCCCATTCTGACCTGAGATCAGATTCATACGAGGTTTCCACTGGACACACACTGGTCTGATGAACCCATTCTGACCTGAGATCAGATTCTAAAAATGTCAGTCGTTCTTCGAATTTTTCAAAAATAGCAGACCTACAAGCTCGTATCGCGCCACTCGGTGGCGCGATATGAGCTTGTAGATCTGCTATTTTTCAATAGGTAAAGCATAACATGATGCTAACACCAAAATGGGTGCCCGGTCAGAATGGGTTAGTATCTCTCCCTGGCTATAGCAACAGGTGAGAGATACACTACAAATGTACCTTCAATTAGCCTACTAAAACCCAAAATACTCATGTACAGAAATGATATTCCTTCAGTAACAAACTAAATAAAATCAGTGTTTCAACACGTACGTAACATGAATCTGCCAACTTGTGGCCAAAAACCATTTAAGATAACCATGCTGTTATACATTGTCTCACTCACCGCTGATCAATGAATTAATTGGCTCAGACTGCAATCACCTGGCTGCTCAGTGATTTGCAACTCTCTTTATTTTTCTTAGGCCTGACTCACACCTTCGCATCTAACACACAACATTGCTAGATGTAAACAAAGGGTAAGTGTCATGGCCACCCCAATGCATTTCCAATGGAATTCACATGGTTTGACACAACATTTTTGTTTGTATGGCTTTCGGCTGTGTTTCGACTGCCCCCCTCATAGGCCTACAAAAAAAATGTTTTGTTCAGTCAATAAGTCTCATGCATCAGCTATACATCAAGCTGTTGTGAAGGTGTGAGTCAGGCCTTACCAAGCAGATTGCAAAGGATTGTCTCTCTGTGTTTGTTTACTACAGCATAGGAAGAACCACCATGTGTTCAATTGAACAGGAAAAGGAAGTTTTCCTGCTTAAATACTGACAGGAAGTATAATCACTGGTAGGCTGGACATGAACTCTTACAAGGTTCACTGATTGGCCAACCGGGATGCTCTGGAGTCACAGAGCCAGGTAATTTTAACCTTTAGCTGAAATATGCTAGACACCCTGGTTTGTTTGTTTTGTAACGTTTTTTTTCCTTTTCATGTATATAGCTTGTTTTACACTTTAAACAGACTTGCAGAGCAACATTTTAGATATACGGTAATTGTATAACTTAAAATGTGTGTTGTTTCAAAGCATTTTTGATTATTTCCAACACTTTTAAATCAACTGAAAATTCACCCCATTAACTATTTAAAATTCAGGCTGATTTCAGGTAGGCAGATAGGTTTAAAAAGGCGCTCTGATCAGGTAAAGAGTGCATGAGACTATATACCGGTAGTCACCTGATCAGGAATTAAGGCACGCTCACGAGTTGCCTGCCTGAAATATAGCTCTGCGGGCTTCGCACCATTAAGACTAGAGAGTTTGCTCTATGGATGCAGTTAAATTAACCAGCTCTGAAAATCATCATTGATTGCCCCGCTGTGAAATGCTGCTTTTCTCTCCGGTTACATTTTAAGGTAGAGGGCACGGATCTGCTGCCATAATGCTTTTCATAACGTTTGCAGTGTCATGTGAGCACGCGCCACGATCCATCTTAACTACGGGAGAGGTAAAGAAAGAGAGCACTGCCTGATAGACTAAAGCAATAGCTAAATACAATGATTAATGCCGAGGAGTGATTGAAAATGAAAACTTTAACTGATCAAGGGTCGGTTGGGGAAGATTGATGAGTGCAGTGGAGGAGGAGTATAACTCCCGTGCTTTTCTTCATTCTTCTCTGATATCTTCATGCGCTGGCGGCTTGCAGACGGGAGTCGGCCATCCTACCACACTGGATTTGTTATTATAAATAATAAAACGTGCATGCATACGTAATAGTTAAATGTATATATCCGCCTTCTGTCATTTATCTTTGCATTCCCGCAACAATATACAGGAAAAAGATGGCATATTTTGGACATAGTTACACTCACTCACTGCACTCACTCTCACGCACGCACGCACGCACACACACAGCGTCGTCCGTGAATGAACAAGGGCTCACCAGACGAGCATCCCGGTCATCCTGGGCCATTTTCTCCAGCTGTTCCCTGCATCATGTATATGACCGTAGACCTCATCACATCTGCCTCCAGGTCACGCCACCAGGTGTTTCTTGGTCTGCCTCTTTTCCTTTACCCTTGTGGACTCCAAGAGAGAGTGTGACCAATCCCACCTCGGCATCGTTGGAGGACTTCTTCGTCCACAGGCTGATTGGTCTGGTTCAGGGTCTGTGGTTGTTAGTATAGTTATAGTTAATCGGCCAATGGATTCAAATGTCGCATATGCTTCATTCTTGTTATCACACTCTTTCATTGACCGTCTGGTCAAGAGATGCGAGCCATATAAAGCTATAGGATACCATTCTCTGTATGTACACCTAACACACTTCAGAACTTGTTGTGTCACGCTGCATTCTGGCGTCATCTTGTTTCCAGTCAACTGAATAGCAGATCTACAAGCTCATAGCTACGAGCTTGTAGGTCTGCTATTTTTGAAACATCGAAGAACGACTGACATAGAAACATAGCTTTTTCAGAAAACCGTCAGGATGTAGAAGACATTTTTAGAATCTGATCCCAGGTCAAAATGGGATAACCACCCTTAGAGGAAAACCCTGAGGACCACATTGAGACTGAGGGTCGACTAAATACTATGCTGGGGTCAAAAAAAGCATAGGCATAATTATGCCTAAATGACTACTATGACTTTGACATTAGCTACTATATACTACAACCCCCAACAAATGGCACACAACAGACTACACCATGCCACCCGTTGCTCAAAATAGGACAAACAAAAAAAGTAGGCATAACTGTTTGAACGTTTAACTGTTCGGGAAGGACTGCAGTGTGAGTGAGGGCAAGTTTGCAAGAAGAACACACATGGCGTGAATGCAGTGAAAGTGGAACTTGTGTAACACAACTCCGTCTGTTCCTGCACAAAAGTATATTGAATGTCAACCGAGAGCAGAGTCAGGAGTCATTAGGCTCATCTGGAGGACAAAGGACAGACGGCGAGCAAACAACAATGGCTTTCACCTGCTGTACAGTACGACATTAAATGAGCGTGCGTTGCGTGCGTGCGTGCGTGCGTGCGTGTGAGAGAAAGATGGAGAGGGGGAGAAAAGAGACAGAGCGCTTTGGTGAGAATAAAAGACTTTAACCTCCAGTAACTTGTAAACATGTTTTCGCGTCGTCTAACTTGTTGAGAATAAATGTCAGCGAGGCGTTAAACGTGGCTGTGTCGTGACGGAGGGATGAGTTAAGCTATAGGACAGACTTACGGCGTGTCCTGTCACGGCGTGTTTTGCTTGGCCTAATGGTGGGTCGTAAATATCTGCTCTGGGTCAGCCGCTGTGTCATGGACCATGCTCGTATAGTCAGGAGAAAATCTGTGTGTGCGTGTGTGTGTGTGTGTGTGCACGCGTGGGGGGGGGGGGGGGGGATGCGTGAGAACAACTGTGCATACCCAGCATGCCAATGCTGGAACACATTTATAACAAAATATCCCCTAGTTTTGCGAAACACGACACGTGCACACGTGTGCATATAAGTTTGCAATAAAAAAACACTATGTTCCCAATATAATCTGCTGCTATGCTGGAGCGAGATGCATTTTGTTACGTAAGAATATTAAAGTGGCAAAAAAAAACGAAACACACCCTCAACGTTCAAATTAGAAGTGTGTGTGTGTGTGTGTGTGTGTGAGAGAGAGAGAGAGAGAGAGAGAGAGAGAGAGAGAGAATGCATGTGAAGGGGGAAGGGGGGGGGGGGAGTGAGAATGTGTTACTAACAGGAAACATCTTAGAGTCCACATAACGTGGATATGTGGCCTTCACAGAGCGTACAGTTGATCTGCTCTGTGTCCAGTATGCAGTCATCATGATGTCCATCGACTTTCCCACGGCTATATATAAGCAGCGGCGGCAGCAGAAGCGTCCCGGCAGAGTACTGTACTGTGCACAGTACAGTATGTCGTCCCCATGGTACGACCACACCATGGGAACAGCCGCTGCATGGAGCGCTCCATCCGCCTATACTCTGGAAGGCGCTGCAAAATGGATGCAATTATGAGGGAAAGTCATTATTTATCATGGGCAGATATACTGTATGCATACACACACACACACACACACACACACATGAACGTATACAAAAGTGCGTGGGGCACACACACACACAATTGATCAAAGGTGTGATGTAAGTCTCAGTTCTTTCTTTGAACACATTCCTAATTAACTTTCATCAAACGTCAAATAAATGAAAGAAAAACAGTGAAGGGAAACCTCTCCTCTCTCCTCCTCCTCTCCCACTCCTCTCCTCCTCTCCCACTCCTCTCCTCCTCCTCCTCTCCCACTCTCTGTTGTATCTCCTCCCTCACCTCCTCCCCAGTGCTTCCGTTTTCAGCCAGAGTAAATATTTCCCATGGCTTATCTGACCGCTGGCAGGGACCATATGACACGCTCATAATAACAGTGTGTGCAGGACATCTCTGTTAATTAACACATAGTCTCCATTCTTCAGGTCAGAGGCCCCGAGCACCATGAACGCCCAGTCCTCCTACAAGACAGACAGGCAGACAGACAGGCAGACAGACAGACAGACAGACAGACAGACAGACAGACAGCTTGCTTCACACTCTACCGGCCAGGTATGATGTAGCCAGCATGTCTGTAATATCACACAGATGTGTGTGTGTGTGTGTGTGTGTGTGTGTGTGTGTGTGTGTCACCAGGGACCGAGCTATTACTGTATAGTTTCAGCCAATGAAACTCGCTATACACATCTTGATGTGATTTAGCTCTTTTTTCCCCGCAAGAGAATAAAGTGTGTGTGTGTGTGTAGTGTGTGAGGCACCATGTTTGTGTATCACAAGGAAGAATACTAGAGAGGTCGAGCGGAGAGAGAGAGAGAGAGAGAGAGGGGTGTGTGTGTGTGTGTGTGTGGGGGGGTTCTGGCATGTCTCCAGGTGCAGTCAGAGTCCGACCCCCCTGCTGATGAGCATCATGACGTGCCAAGCTACTTCCCTGTTGTGCAACCACTAAGATCCCCCCTGGGGGGCTATAAGACCTCAACCCCATATGTCTTCTACACACACACACACACACACACACACACACACACACACACACACACGCACGCGCGCACGCAGAGGGGATATGGTCTAAACGTCAAGCCATGCGGACTGCGTTCAGAGGAGCTGAGGAGAGCTGCAGAGACTGTCAGGACATGGACACGAGGACGCTGTGAGAAGCTCCACTGCCGCTGGGATCTTACTGGGACCGTTCTCTCCAAGCTGGGACCTACTGGGACCGTTCTCTCCAAGCTGGGACCTACTGGGACCGTTCTCTCCAAGCTGGGACCTACTGGGACCGCTCTCTCCAAGCTGGGACCTACTGGGACCGTTCTCTCCAAGCTGGGACCTACTGGGAGCTTTCTCTTCAAGGTAGAATAGAGAATTTTCCAATGGCTGGTTTTGCATTTTGATCTGCCAAGATCTCTAAGGGGACACATTCAGAATATACCTGCATTCAAACTTCAGTATAGTATAGGAGTATTTAATCAGTCACATCACACAAAAGACAGCAAATAACAGTATACAGTGGAAAATATATTATAATATAAGTCAACAGCCTATTTTTTACTACTGAAAAGGCACAGGCAGAAGCAACATGCACATGGCTGTCCTATACAATGCTGGAATTATGAGATTAATCTAACGGTTGTGTCATCATCCATGAAACCATGGAGCATCTATGTTATATAATGTGACGTCGCACAAAGAATAATGTTCCGTTTATGGACATTAATCAGTAATCATAGTAAAGGGCTATCCACACCAAGATTTATTAAAGAAAAATATTGTTTTAGACATAAAGTTCTAGTGCTTAGTGCGGGCGGGCCTCATTCATGTATGTGCAAAAAGTTTCTTCGTTTCTGTATTTTTATCAAGTGAATTGAGTCATTTTATGTGGGAGATTACTGGATCAGATCACATGCATTATTCACTGTTGTCTAATCCTGGATATGACTTCACTTACCTTAACTGTTTGTTATCTAGACACCAAAACATTGGAAAGTTTAAGCAAATAGTAGATTGCGGAGTGTGTGTGTGTGTGTGTGTGTCAGTAAGGGGGGTTGCATCATGTGCATGTCTGTGTGTTTGGGGAGGCCATTCTATCAAGCTTTACACGATTGCATCCATAAAAGGATCACTTGATTTCCATTCGGTTTCTCTCCAGGAAAGGCGAGCACGGGAGACGGTGAAGTCCCATGATCTGACGTCCGCATCAAGACGGCCGTCTCCAGCGACCCCTCTGCCATGAACTCCTCCTCGCCTCCGTACTCCTCCGCGGAGCTCCCCGCCTTATACGCCAACGCCTCCGCGGCTCCAACGCCTCCGCCCCTCCTCTGCCCGGGCTGGCACGGCCTTCCGCTCGACACCCTCACCACCCTCGTCCCCGCCCTCTACGGCGTCATCTGCGCGCTGGGCACCGTGGCCAACGCGCTGGCCGTGTGCGTGTTGGCGCGCGGCGGCTCCGGCGCGCCGCGGCGGACGGTGGCCAACACGTTCATGCTGAACCTGTGCGTGTCGGACCTGCTGTTCCTGCTCTCGCTGCCGCTGTGGGCCGTCTACTACTCGCGGGGCTACCAGTGGCCCTTCGGCTGGCTGGCCTGCAAGGTGTGCGGCGGCATCCTCAGCCTCAACCTCTACGCCTCCATCTTCTTCATCACCTGCATGAGCATGGACCGCTACCTGGCCATCGTGCACCCGCTCCGCTCGCAGAGCGCGCGGGACCCCAAGCGTGCGCGGCTCACCTGCGTCCTGGTGTGGGCGCTGGCGTGCGCCAGCTCGGCGCCCACCCTGGCCCTGAGGGCCACGCACCCGCACCCGGCGTCGGGCGTGGAGGCCTGCGTGATACTGTATCCCGACCAGGGCTGGTTCCTGGGCCTGGTGCTGATGAAGATGGTCCTGGGCTTCCTGCTGCCCCTGGTGGTCATCTCCTCCTGCTACTGCGTGATCGGCAGACACCTACTGGGAGACTCTGGGCTGGGGGGCGGCCCCCGCCGGGGGCCTCCGGGGCCCTCGGACAGAGCTCCTCTCCCGGGCGGTAAGTCGCCGGAGCCTCAGGAGAGGCCGCCCACCCCCTCCTGCAGCGGCCCCGGCTCCGGCGGCGGTCGGCCCCTGGAGGGCCGCGGCCTGGAGAGAGTGCTGTGGACCGTGGCGGCCGTGGTGCTGGCCTTCTTCCTGTGCTGGTTCCCCTTCCACTGCGTCACCCTGCTGGACGTGCTGAAGGACCAGGGCCTGGTGGAGGGCTGCTGGGTGGACTGGACCACTCGGACCCTCACCCCTCTCACCCTGTGCCTGGGCTTCTCCAACTCGGCCATCAACCCCGTGCTCTACTGCTTCATCGGGAACCACTTCCGGGGGCGACTGGGGGGCCTGTGCAAGGACCTGTGTGCGTGCGCGAGGCCCCCGGGCGAGGCCAGCGGCCACAAGAGAGGCTCTTTCAGCACCAGACTGAGCTCCTTCTCCAGGAAACTCAGTGACCTGAAGGACCTGGCTATCGTGGATTCCCCCGGACATCCCTAAGACTGGGCTCACTGGAGAATATACAACACGATACAGATTAGTTTGAGCATGTCGGGGGTTTGAGCAAATGAATACTTCAACAAAACGGGATAAATAAATAAAAAGTTATAGCTTTATATTCTGATAGCGATGATTAATTCATTGCTATGGTGTTTCAAGTTTGTTTGTTCAGTAACATCTATTCATCAGGATTTTGTCTGCAAATTTATTTTGCTATACCTCCCTTCAATTCCACTTGTTTATCCTGTATCCTGCATGATTTCTCTCTCCTGATTGGATAAAAGTGGTATATCCCAACCTGACAGTATAATGTCTGTTTACTAATGAGATGGAGAGACGGGCGTCGGGGAGAACCCCGATAGTAGCCTGCAGGCTAATAAGCCAGACCGAAAAAATTGCCTGCCGGCGGATTTTGTGATTTGAGTCTGGTGTATTAGCCAGGCTACCCTGATAGGCCTAGTACTGAACAAACACTTTATGCAATTCATACAGCAGTGATATTTCTTTGTTCTCTGTATAGCTCTGTATTAATAATCATTGCTATAAATGTTTGTTCGGTAACATGGTCTCCCTGTCTCTCCAGCTATTTAGCAAACAGAAAATACAATTTCATCCCATGAGGACAGAGCATACAGGATACGGGAAATTGCAACTGCAGAGAAAAATGGAGCCTAAATTATATGGAACACTGGAAGTTGATAAATGGGTTCTCTCCACCTTTTGTTTACTACGGACAAGAATGCCCCTGCTATCAAACAAACACTGTATCCAAATATAGTGTTTGTTTTGTTAAATTAAGATTAAACCAAAAGAATATCACTTTGCAAATTTATGATGATCAAAATCATCTACACTCTCTTTAAAAGCTAAGTAAATGCTGTCTATACAGTATATGACAGTCATACTGAACTATATAGCAAGTGAGAATGCGTTGGTTCGGTGAAAGCGAACGCATTCAGTGCCGTCGACATGAATGAATGAGCGTGTCCAAAGTAAACATAAACAAACACTAAATGACTGCACAGACCCGAACAAGACAAGGGCCAGGGGTCTGACGTGGCTGTTATAGGAATGATTGACCGAGTCAAATACTTCAGGAGCAAATCGAGGGCAGGAGCACACTAGAGTCTAATATTGATATATAGGGACGTTATTTAACCACTCCTGTCCTATAGGATACTACATATATGTGTCTGCTGTCTCTTTGACCTTTGACCTGAGATATTGTGTGTGCTGATGTACCTTGTAACGTGTATATTGTCCTGTAAAAAGTCCTACAAAGCACCACAGATAATACATTTATCACCTTTTATACGATATTTTAAGGAGAGAAAAAAAAGAAATAAATCTCTGTTATAATACCAATCTCTATGTCTTTGTCATGCTATATATGCCACACTGGATGGCCTTTTTTTAGGCATGTAATTACTGTAAGCAAATGTATTTTTTTGAGGGAGGGGGAGGTAGGGTAGATCTACAGGATAAAGCTCACAAGCTGCAAGCTTGGAACTTTTCACTAGCTTTAAAGTTTTAGAAAATGTGTGACATTTCTCTTCTTTTTTTCCCCATTGTAGGCTATATAATAAGGCTTAAAGTGGTTAACGCTGTTGGCCGAGGAGTGAAATTCTAGAAATGTTCTATTTTTCGTTTTCTTCGGGGAGCATCACGCTAGCTGTTAACAATGTGCGCGTTTTCTTCCCACAAGCTGGGTCTGTGTACTCCGTATGTGAGCCCACTGTCCACCTGTGGATGAGAGAAGAGGATTACTGCAGCGCTGGCACGATGCAGCGCTGGGCAGATGGGTGCTAAATCACCCTCTCGCACGCGCGCACACATGCATGTAGTGTGTGCACGAGCGCACACACACACACACACACACACACACACACACACACACACACACACACACACACACACACACACACACACACACACACACACACACACACACACACACACACACACACACACACACACACACACACACACACACACACACACACAGCAACACGTAAGAAAGTGACCCCATTTTTCCCTCTGCGTCCAGATATCACAATCTCATGCTAATGGCCTTATATGTTGGTTTCTCAAAGTGCAGGGTGCTGTTGCACCCTAGAGCAGTAGTTGTTCTCAAACTTTGTCTGTCAAAGACCCCAAATTGATCTGTATTTATAGCCACGGGCCGTCCGTATGAAAATGTTTGGTGCCAGGGATCCCCAGAGGAGAGGAGATTTTCCAAACATTTTAGACTTTAGAAAATATTTATCAGATGGGACAGGCTCGCAGCGTGGCACAAAGTGACACATGTGAGCTCCATATATAGGGGATAACAGGGTAAGATGAGCCACTTTCTGTCCTGGAACTAAGCAAGGCAAAATGAGATGGCAGTGAAATCTAAAGATCTACCCTTATTTCAGCATGTCTTCTCTGTCAATTGAAATTATAAGCATCCATGACAAGGGCCATGAAAATATGACTTATTACAAAAAAGTGGTCATGTGGCTCTAATTGTCCCAGGCATGGAAGGGGTACGTTGATCCAAGTCAAGTGGTAAGTCCCTTTAGCAAATCAATTATTTTTTTATTAATTAAACAATATAAAGCCAATTAAATAAAGTAGTTTGTTATTCAGAACCTTTTAATATATTTGCAATTGTTAATACCATATTGCAACACATATACTCTTAAATGAGCATGTGTAAAGTGAAAGATCATTCAGCATAATCCGAGTATAGCATATAGACAATAAAAAATAATAGACATTGGTTCATTTTACCCACAGCCACCATTTTAGAAGGAAAAAAAAGACGGATACAATACTACTTCAGACAATTTCTTTGCTAAATTATTCACATGGTTTTATCCATTTGGCAAATCACCAGCATGTATGATATTACATTTTAGACCTGGGTAAATTGTATTTGTTATAACAGTCATTTTACCCGATTTGTCAAAAAAAACAAAAACAAACAAACATATGCGCTTCCCAACTTCACAGCCAGGAGTAAATGATGGATTAATTTCGTACTAGATTTAAGGTCACACAGTTTTCTAGAATCTTAGATAAAGGTACTGGCTCATCTTTACCCCGTTCTCCACTAAATGGATAAAAAGTGGTTAAAATCAATTTGTGATATTACTGTATACGTTTACTACCTTTGCTGGGGACCATGTGGAACCTGCAGACAGTAGACCACACTTTGAGTGCTGTGACACAAGTTCCCCCGGGGCAGCACACCTAAACCTAACCCCAACCCTCTCCCGACCCCCAGCGCACCTCGGACCAATGCTCCTTCCAACCAACGCTCCGTCGGACCATATAGTGCCTATGCCTCGCAGAACACGAATGTATGAGTATCACTTCAGTTTAATCACTTATAGGCAAATGGACCTGAGTTGCATTGTACTTGAAGAGTCATTTTCCCCATCTACAACAAATCTGTTGTGCAGCTTCTACTGTAAGATCTGCTATTTGTGGCGAATGTCTTGTGACATATACTGTATCTTAGGGGGGAAGATTGACGTATTTTCGTATACCGCAATATGACATAATGATAATTCTAAGGTGATATAAAGTAACAATGTAATTCAGGGGTGCTGTAAAGAGACTATTGACAATGGTGCGCGGCAGAGCCAAAAGAGTTGGAATTAAGTAACTACTTACTTAAGTAATTACAGCTAAGTGCTGTATTTAAGTACAATTTTGAGGTATTTGTACTTGTACTTTCACTCCACTACATTTATTTGAAAACTTCAGTTACTATAGTTACTTTTTAAAATGTATTATTATTATTATTATTACAAAACATACTACAGCCCATCACATCACCACATTGCAAACTTGTAGATCATCTATTTTTCTAAATTGTATTGCAGTTCTATATTGCAGTATTGATAGAGTAGTGCAAGTACAAAATGTGAGTACTTTTTTTCCACCATTAAAGAGACACTTTTTTGCAAAGAAATATATGTTAATGATGTTTAGAAGTTTTAGAACACTTTCCTGGGGTCTTTATGTGTGTAAATATGTGGTTTTAGATATTTTAGATTTTAGCAGGGAGCCCAGTGTCTCTGATGTCATCGACACTGGGCTCACTTCCTTCCTGGATTCCCATAATGCTTTTTTGCACTGCTCCTCCTTGTGGATAGGGGGAGGGCTGTAGTCCAGGAAGCACAGTGAGCACAGTGAGACCCCCAGGAAAGTGTTCTAAATCTTCTAAACGTCATTGACATATATTGTTTTTGCAAAAAGGGTGTTTTTTGGCAAAAAGTTTCCCATTAAGAACCGTACTGTTATAACACATTTCAGGCCCTGACACTGAGGCCTCTTTTTCCACTGGAGTTGAACCGGTTCCCTTCATTTTATCCACTTAATATTGAGTGTTTCCACTGAAAATGTATTGTTTTAGAACCCTAAAAGTTGGTTCGGAAACTGGAACCAAAAAATGTCCGCCGGTTCCGTGAAAACAATGAGCTTCCAAGAATCTCGGAGCCGGTTCTATATAGAACCAATTACTTTTTTAGTGTAAAAGGCAAAGGGGCCTCAGTCCAGTTGACATTCAGGCCTGAAGGAGTTGCTGCTGGCTAATGGATGTGTGTACAGTATCTCAGCCTGTTATCAGTGTCCACTATGGATTGGTCTCATTCTGCATTGACCCTGGCCAGTGTCTCTGTGAGCTCCTCCGGCTATTAGCACAGTCCCTGGCAGGTATATGGGAGAGTTGAATGGATACCCGAGAAGAGAGTTTTCCAGCGTATAATATCCTATCGACTCTGGTGTGATAACATCTTGAATAATATGGGCAGGGCCTATAGCAGTTGGCGGCCATTTTGTGGTGCCACATGCAGATGGATTTCCGAAAATATTTATATACATTATTTAAAGCCAATTAACCAAGCCATCCAGTTTCCTGGTGAATCATAACCATAAAACATTGTGATTGTTTATAATAATATGAATTCAAATATTTGAATTATAATATAATAAATACCCTTTTTTGCGATTTTCAAATATATTAACATATTAATATATATTAACATATTTTTTTTACACAGACACAGAATCAAATGTGTTATGGTCATGACATGATTCACAAGGAGACTTGATTCCAGGCTTAAAATAATTTATATACCGGTAATTTCCTCTAATCTCCTATATGGGTTGCGAAAACTCAAGGGTTTTCTATCTGTGGCACCACAATATGCTATATGCCCTGTATATTATTGTTCAGTGATTCTCACCATTTTGGATTTTAATTGAGAGTCACATGGTTTGTTGTATGAGGGGGAGGGGGGGAAACACAGCCGAAAGCCGTACAACAAAAATATTGTGTCAAACCATGTGACTTCCATTGGAAATGCATTGGGAGCTTGCATCAGTAAACAAGTCTCATACATCTAGCATGCATCAATGTTGTAGGCCTATGCTAGATCAAAAGGTGTGAGTCCTGTTCTGTTCTTTAACTATATAGAAGTGTCTATTTGTACGTCTCTAAATGTTTTGATTAATTGAACATGGTGGACCCTGTTGTAAACAAGTGTAATGCTTAATTGGGTCGTCCACTCACAGTTAACAGTCTTTGTATTGAGTTTGTGCTTGAAATGTACTGTAATTCTGCAAACTGTTAATAAATATTTCAATCAATCAAAAAAAGGTAACGGTCCTCGAGACACATTGCTCTACATTGCTCGTCCACTGGGTGGCACTGTAGTGCCACAGATGTGGTGGGACTGTGAGTGCAGCTCATGATTTTGTCAGAGCCTGGGGAGAAATGGCCCCGACACGAATGATGACTCATGAGCAGAATAACAATGACACAAAAAGAGTCCAATGAATGTTTTGTGATTCTTTTTTTTTAAACCGGCAGGCCAACAATCACAGAGTTAACCTTGTCGGTTTAAGTCAAGAGCCACTACAGTCACATCTGGCTGTGTGAATAATCTTTTGCAGATATATAGACAAGAGGCACAAATCCTGAATGCAAATCCAACCAATCAACAAGAGAGATGCCCGCGTTTAAAACTGCCACTTTTGATCTAGCGCGCCTATTATGGGCGAGTCATAGGCATCCATTTCCACCAAAAGAAAAGACTAATAAATAAATAAAAGCAAATGTACTGGAGTCCTTTTCCTGGCACAAAGGGGGATGAATAACAACAAACAAACAAACAAACCAGCATGCATCGGCTAACAGCCAAATTGCTATTTTTAAACTTTAAAATCACTATCAGCCCAGAATCCTCCCTAGAAAAGAGCAGATCTGCATTGGCTTCAGCAGTGGTTAAAGCTGTAACTTTCCTATTCTAGGAGCCTTTCCTGCACAAATGATTTATATTTTGTGTTATTACAGTATTAACATACTCCATACAGAGTGGACAAAATTACAAAGAAGTAAGACTCGTATAACATCTCCAGTGTGACCTCTCAAGGTCCAAAAATGTCCAACTCCACCAGACCAGACATTGAGAAAGGCTTTTAGTGTTATTAGATAATGGAACCCTAGCTGGCTTCATTAAACCGTTCATCAGTGTTAAAGTCAACGGGGTGTCCTTGAGTACTGCGGCGCGGTCGCGTGGTCAAGGGTAACCAATAAACATCACACATCATATGCCGGAGAATCAGCAGTCAAACCTTGGTCTGCATATCATTGACAGCAGGAGTCATAAATGTGTCTGTATACATGGACAAGATGTCCATGGCAAGACTTGGCCTTGTCCGTCGCAAAAACGTTTTTTTTTTTTTTTTACATAACACGATGTTCTTTTTAAGACCCGATTTCTGAATGTCAGTCTCCAGGTTCTCAGAATATGTATGTCAGAACCTTTTTTTTTTTTTTTTAAGGGGCCCACTTAACTCTGAGTGTGTAAAAATGTAACCAAATGCGGGTCCATTTGGTTCCATAATGGTTATTTAGGGCTAGCTCTTAATATGTGTTGTCAACTCGTCAACTAATTTTGTATGTATTTTGTATATGGCGAAAATAGAATTTTGACAAAAATGTCCAGCTTGGCAATGACCCCTGATCATTGCATGACCAAAACCGTGCCTTTTTATAATTGTATAAACATTATACCGATCTACAAGCTCACAACATGTAGACTATATAGACTACATTAATGAACTACTCTTGTGCAACACACTTGTATTGGTGAAGTAGGGCATTAAATCATGAAGAAACATACCGGTACACGACAAACAAACAGCACAGCATGACGATATGCACAATCCTTTCTTCAACCTAAACAACGTAGTGAGACGTTAAATCTACATAAACCCACGCCAGGAATGCTATACTTTTCACGCGGCGAAAATAATGGGTTTTGCGTCAAAAGTTTCATATTTAGAGAGCAAAACCATTAGACTCAATTTATGGACAACTGCAGTGGAAGAAAAGCAGGCTTCCTGTTGGGTAGAACGCAGTGTAGCCTCAAGGTGTTTACGCCACAATCATGCCAACTGTAAGTAGAATAGTATTTCCTGTACAAAATAGGGGCAGATGTGGCTTTTTTTCATAATGTGTGAATATTCAGTTACGATTCTTTTGAAGGTTCTTCCTGTTGAAGCGTATACCCATTTCCTGAGATGTATAGAGTACAATGCACCAAGCAGACAGTGTGTGTGTGTGTGTGTGTGTGTGTGTGTGCATGTGTGCGTGCGTGCGTGTGTGCATGCGTATCTGTGTAGGCTAGCGAGACAGAGGGGGAGAGCAACAAGTGTGGAAGAGAGACACAGAAACACAGACAGAGAGAGAGAGAGAGAGAGAGAGAGAGACAGACAGACAGAGACAGACAGACAGAGAGCATTGCAAAGGGAGTGGAACAATCATAAAGTTTACTTGCTAGATCTCAGGTTTACTTACCGACTGCCAAGCGTGGTGCCGGACAGAATTTGCCTTCAGCGTGTGATCCTGGGGTGTTCCAGAGACCTGACCGGATCGGACTGCAACTCAGCGTGATCCTGGGGTGTTCCAGAGACCTGACCGGATCGGACTGCAACTCAGCGTGATCCTGGGGTGTTCCAGAGACCTGACCGGATCGGACTGCAACTCAGCGTGATCCTGGGGTGTTCCAGAGACCTGACCGGATCGGACTGCAACTCGGCGTGATCCTGGGGTGTTCCAGAGACCTGACCGGATCGGACTGCAACTCAGCGTGATCCTGGGGTGCTCCAGAGACCTGACCGGATCGGACTGCAACTCAGCGTGATCCTGGGGTGCTCCAGAGACCTGACCGGATCGGACTGCAACCATAACTCGGCCTCTGGATAAAAGGCTGTGACGATGGAGAACCTGTCCGTGTACCACGGAGACATCGGCAAGGACGAAGGAGAGAGGCGCCTAGCGCAGGACGGCCGAGAAGGATGCTACCTGGTGCGAAACAGCGACTCGGTACCAGGCGTGTACTGTCTGTGTGTGCTGTGAGTATACTGTATATACTACTGTATATACGTCTTGCAAAGACGTAGCTCGCTTTTAATAACCCATTCTGTGTTTTAAGCATTATGTTTTACTTTAGCTATTGAAACAAATGCAGATCTAGTACCGCACTACGAGCTTGTAGGTCTGCTATTTTGTTTTTATCGTGAAAATGCGGTGCAAATCTTTGAATATATATATATTCTTTCAGAGCGAACGGCGGTTCGGTTTAACTCAAATCTTTGCTTCTGGAAGTTCCCTGGAACAACATATGATATTGGGGGTCCTTGAAATTAAGTAGTTTGAGCACCACTGACATGGAAACATAGTTTTTCAGAAAAACTGTCATTTGTAGAATCAAACTTAGGTCTACATGGAAGGTCACTAGCCCAGCATACATGTTGAAATGTCTCATGCATGAGCAAGACAATAACCCTCAATTACCCATCAGCCGGTCATGACCATCTGAGCAGCCATCAGCTGGGTGCGAGGCTGAAAATGAATGATCCTGCACACGATATAGTAAATAATACTGCTTTCACCACTGGATGTGTTCAAGTGCTAGTTCTGT
This sequence comes from Protomyctophum bolini, assembly GCF_963924005.1. Lineage (NCBI taxonomy): Eukaryota > Metazoa > Chordata > Actinopteri > Myctophiformes > Myctophidae > Protomyctophum > Protomyctophum bolini. The sequence continues at coordinate 12,012,898 of NC_137871.1, read as the reverse complement.
ACATATGAGCGTTTCACATGCAGGCACACACACAATATATATTTCCATTCGAGCATTACAACCAAACAGTGTCTGAGAGTCCAAATCAAGCCTTCTGTTTGTTTTGAAATGAGTTCAGATCTGCAGGGGGCTTTTCTACTGCAAACTGCAAACTTCATCTCGCTGTTATGGTGTGTGTGTGTGTGTGTGTGTGTGTGTGTGTGTAGGTGCAATGGATACGTCTACACGTACAGAATCTACCTGGACGAGGCAGGCTCCTGGGCAACAGAAGTGAGACAGTTCGCATTTCCTTTTCATGCACATCTTTTCTAGGCTATACCTCGAAAAACCAAAACACAATAACTCCACTAACCCAAAAGAGCATGCCTTGTGTTCCATCCACCCCATCTGTCACACAACATGTACCTACAGACAGGAGAAAACAAAGGTTGTGTCAGCGCAAAAAAAAACAAATTCAGCAAGCTATACCGTATGAATTCAAACGCCAAGCGTTTGAGGATTGACAGAAGTGACAAATGGGCACGCATGCTTTCTTTTAGTGGCACGATCGAGATACCACCCCTCCAGCTCTTTTCTCTCTCTCTCTGATATGGGAGAAGCCTAGCATATACATCTGCATTAATAAATACACAGTGCCGACGGGAAGTGAAGAATCACGTTTGACAGCGTTTCTGATGGGATGTGTAATCGAGCACTGAGATCTGGCAAACGCCCCAGAGGTGTGTACACACACACAGAAACGTCAGAGGACATGTGTCTCAGGTTGACAACTAAGTTAGATGTTTCTGTAAGTACATTTCTGGTACCCCTCACTGGTGCTGCTGACAGCGCCGACGGAAGAGAGCCCAAACACCCCGAATTACAACCAATTTCCAACCCACAAGCCCCAATAACGGCTTACATTATTCATGTGGGACATCAATCACTTTAATGAAATGTTCCGGGGGAAACAGAGGCAACGTTTTTATGGCGACGGCCGTGAACGAGGGAAGGATTCAAAGTGTGGCGCTTTTAGAAAATATCAATATTCAGCCATTTGTATTACAAATGATTTCTAAAGGGTCTTCAAAACCCAATTTGATATTCACACTAGGTGCTCAAATACGACACCTCCACTTCCGGTGATTGATAGTGGCGCAAAATGAAAAAAAAACATATTGTGGTTGTTTCTAGAGAGGATCACAGATAACTAAAGTATTAAAGGTCCGCTGACATGCCCCGAAATTAATATGGCTGGTACTGTGCATCACGTTCTTATCTCCCGAGGGGCATGACATTCTCCCCTTTAACCCATTTCGACCTGGGAACGATTCAGCAAATGTCTTCTAAATCCTGACTGTTTTCTTGAAAAAGCTGTTTTTCTAGGTCAGTCGTTCTCAAACACTTTCATGTCACTTTTCACGATTGTTCAAAAATAGCAGACCTACAATCTCGTAGTGCGCGTAGATCTGCTATTTTTCAATAGCTAAAGCATTACATAATGCAACACCAAAAGGGGTTCCTGCCCAAAATGGGTTAAGATAACAATCTTAATACTTTTCTACAATTTCATTGGGAAATATTTAATGATAAACTTTACTTTTTTTTCTTTTTTTTGTCTTCAAGATGGCATCTGTAATGTTTCTTGCGTAAGCCTGTAGAAATATTGCCTTTTAGAAACACAGGGGCAAAGTTTGCAGTTTGAAATTTACTCCCGTTCTGTTAAACGGAACAGGAAACTCGAAAAGAACACACATAACGACCTAAGTATTGTTTAAAGACATATTCACCCCCGCCCCAACCCCCACACCCCAACAAAAAAGAAATGTTGAAAGATCAAAATAAGTAACATTATTCCCGCAGCGAGTACGACGCATTAGGCAATCTTTAACCCATTCTGACCGGGCACCCATTTTGGTGTTAGCATCATGTTATGCTTTAGCTATTGAAAAATAGCAGATCTACAAGCTCATAGCGCGCCACCGAGTGGCGCGCTACGAGCTTGTAGGTCTGCTATTTTTGAAAAATCGAAGAGCGACTGACATTTTTAGAATCTGATCTCAGGTCAGAATGGGTTCATCAGACCAGTTGTGTGTCCAGTGGAAACCTCGTATGAATCTGATCTCAGGTCAGAATGGGTTAAAGCCCTGCTGAGAGCCAGCGAGGAGAACACAGCAGCTTAGCGGTGGGAGAACACAATGGATCCAATTTCACTGCGAAAGCCCTTGTTATAGCCTGAAGATTAACTCTACGAGGCAAACAAAATAAGGCATTACCCCCACTACACGCGTTACACTTAACTCAAACCGAAGGAGTAAATACTATTTCATTGATCAGTTATCGTGCTGTTGTGCAACGTGCGTTCACGCTCGGAAATCAAATGTTGATTTTATTTCACACGGTGAGAGAATGGGAGTACTTTTGAGTCCAAGTGGATATGAATGCATTAGCTTTTCTGTTAAACACACGGTCTGCTACACAACACAAATGTGTAAAAAGCAGTTGAGACTGCGAGTAAGTAGTAACACATTGCCGTAGAAAGTGCAGTTGTGACATAAAGTGAACCGATTAATCAGTATTCATAATTGCACGAGACGCAAAGCAAATGAAGTGAAAAGCCCGCAGGCCGCAGGGAGGCAGGGTTTGTAAAGGCAGTGAACACTGGGACCAGGTGCGCGCCAATCACTCTGATGAATTCACCGCCCTCCTCCCAGAGACCTACAGCATGAACAAATGAGAAACAAAGACGAGGGCGGCAATTAAGCAACTACACAGATCACAAAACATTACACTAAAGGTGAAACCACAAAAGGTGAAATAACTGTCTCGGTCCTCCCAGTAGCTTCTACCACCATATTTGTGGTGGTAATTTGTATTTTTTAGCTTTAGTGATAGTGTCCAGAAGACAGCAGAACTGTCACGCACTAGAAAACCACTAGAAAAGTGACAGTGAAAAGGGAGCCATTTTGTATTCCCAGTGCATCTCTGTATATATCCATTAAGGCAAAACTGTCCTGCCGTGCATGGCGTTTGACGTGGGGACGACGGTGATCAGTGCACGTATACACCCTCCTGTCTGTCTCTCTTTCAGTCCGCACCCGGCGTGCCGAAGCGATGTTTCCGGAAAATCCGGGACTTGATAGCAACGTTCCAGAAGCCAGACCAGGGGATTGTCATGCCTCTGCTCTATCCCCTCACTGCCCAGCGACGGGCACACCACGCACACGCTGCACGACCCGAGACAGAGACACTCTATAATGGTGTCACTGAGTCACAGCAGCCGCTGGCCGCCGCCGAAACCGTCTGCTCTGGGACAAAAAGAACGGAGCCGTAAGAGTGTTCAAAACGGGTGCAGTACTTAGTTTAGACAGTACTTGGTTTAGACTAGTCATTGGGTTAGACCAGTCATTAGTCCTACAACTACAACCTATCTCAAACCCTCACCCTAACCCTAACCTCCCACGGGGCAGCACACCTAAACCTAACCTTAACCCATGTCTAACCAATGACTAGTCCAAACTAAGTATGCACCTCTTCAAAACAACACAACAAACAACACACAACCATGCCTTCAACAGCATGCAGCTCATCAGCCAACACCTGCTGACACCAATATACAACACCGTTGTGTATTGGCTCGCAGCGCGAGCCAGTGCGTTCACGTAAGGCCCAATGCCGCTCGAAGCTGCAATACCACCTCCGGCCACCATGTCCAATTGCGCTTCCTCTCGGTTGTACATGCCCACATTTGTGCATGTACAACTTCCTGGTCTCAACTGCGCACGTTTCTTTCCTTCCATGGAGCAACATGGCGTCGCCCGTACGGTCTTCACGTCTCGTCCTCTTTATACAGTCCTTGGTTTCCCCATATGACGCTTTCAACTGAGCCTCAGCGCCGCCCTACTGGTTTGGATGTGTATTGCACTCTGATGCTCAAAACTATATGGAAGGCTGTTTATACAAAAACGTCTCTGTAGGCGTAATGTGTATACACAGACGTAAATGTCTATACCGTCTACAGACGTACAAGCATGTGTGTGAAGTCGCGGCGAGCGCCGTGTGAACCATATGGCTAGTACAGTGGATATTTTCACTCTAGGGCATAAGTAAACAGAATTAAGTGAGTGCACATTATGTGTGAATGCGTGCACATGTGGGGGTCTCTGCTTTTTTCCGATTGAAGGTGTGTGTGTGCGTGCGTGCGTGCAGGGGGGGGGGGGGCTCCAAGGAAAAAAGGTTGGGAACCACTGCTGTGAAATGTAAATAGTAATGCTGCTTATTTGCTGCTATGTGTTAGGAGCAGCTGGAGCGTGTCTATAGTTTGTGTGTGCAGCCTGTACTGTTTTGCTTTAACCACTTAAGGCCCATATAGGGTTGAACAGAGTCCCTCAAGGCTTATATATACCAGTGTAGTTTCTGTTTTCTGTTGTTGTGGGGAAAGCGTTTGCTCAAAATAGCCAATCGGCAAGCTCACGCCGCTTGTCAATCAGCTGTTTTCCGCGGAAGCTTTTCCCACAATAAAGATGCTGCATGGGGTTTAAGTGGTTAAGTTAAAGCTGCACTAATTCAGCTGGGGTTTCGGGGGGGAATGGGGGGGGGGGTGATTATTCATTGGTCTCCAAGCGTGGTTACAACTCACCATGCGGGACAGTTTCATTTGTGCAACGCGGCGAGGAGAAACAGCCCCGTGCGCTGAGAGGCCGCGGCACTGAAATATTCAAGTGCTGACACATTAATATCCATTACTGCATACATAAGTTGACAACAAATATTGTGCTTTGTTTCTGTAATGCAATTCCGGCTATATGAGCAGAAAGGAAATAAATGGTATTGGTTGAAATAAAGTGTATTTAAATGAGGTCACACACACACACACACACACACACACACACACACACACACACCTCTTTCTGACACACATAATGCGAAACAAAAATTCAATTTGACATACTGAATGCTGGTCTCCATGGAGAGGATGCTGACTGGCAGAGGGGAATAAAACATGCAGCAATGCATTCGTCTGATTGACATGACCGAGTCAGTTTGACAGACAGAGACACACAGGGGAGGGGACAGAGAGCGACCTCACCGCCATCACCAGAGACAGACAGAAGACAAGACAGACAGAGAAGACACAGAGAGAAGAGAGACAGAGACACAGGGGAGGAGAGAGAGACCCGCTACCACCATGAGAGACAGACAGAGACAGAGAGAAGAGTGAGGCAGGCAGAGAGAGAGAGAGATAGACAGAGATATTTATACCAGGCTAACCTTTTAAATGTCCTATGGATGTATAGGAGAGATGGAAGAGATGATGTTGGGGATCTGGAAAGAAAAAAATAATGAGAGATATTTTTTTTAAAGACTGCTTTACTGAAGGGGACAACAAAAGAGGAAGATGGAAAGATAGAGAGAGGACAGAGAGAGAGAGATGAGGGAGAGAGAGAGACAGAGAGGAGGGACGGAGAGAGAGAGAGACACACACAGAGAGGACAGAGAGAGAGAGCGAGAGAGAGGAGGGAGAAAGAGACCGAGAGAGGCCAGGGAGAGAGAGAGAGAGACAGAGAGAGAGCGAAAGAGAGAGCGAGAGAGAGAGTGAGAGAGAGAGGGACATGAGAGAAACATCCTATCGGCTCAGGCAGTTCACTGTGGTGAAGTGCGGCTGTCTCCTAGCAACCGGCGCCTCCATCTTTTGGCGGGGCGTAGTGAGTGGCGAGCTGGGGGCCGGCGACTAGAGCAGCATTACAGTCTGTCAGGTGGAAACCTCATGTCCAAAACCGTTCCTTCTTCAGGGTTCAAATTCAAAAGCATCAAAGGTGGCAGATCTATATACAAGCAGTTCGCACCGCGTTTTCCAGCGCGCCGACCAGTTACTTTTGATGCTTGTGTGTGACGCGCTGCAGTATATGATCTAGTGTAGTAATAAAAACACACAGAAATGTTAGAACGAGGAGATAAGAGGTTTCTGCCCGACAGCAACGCCATGGTTCACTGAGAGGGGAAAGAACAGAGTCCCACCGCCCGCGTGCAATACTGTGCATCACCTGTTCACCACTGCAACCACGCGCACCGGCCCGCTCTGCTCCGTCACACACACACACACACACACACACACACACACACACACACACACACACACACACACACACACACACACACACACACACACACACACACACACACACACACACACACACACACACACACACACACACACACACACACACACACACACGGTAGAGGAGGGTGATGAGGAGGAAGAGGAGGTGTACGTGGGGGAACACAGAAGGGCAGTACCGTATAGTTACAGATAGATGATGAAAGAAAATGACAAAAACAAAACAGTTTAAGTTTAAGTTCCGGGCTTGGCGGGGGGTGTGTTTGGACGTGGATGATTGGCGTTCACTAACGAGGGAGAGAGGCTCCTCCTCGACCCCCCCCCACCGCCAAACACACCATGACGCCCATGCGTCAGTCCTGCTCCTGTGGGACTGACTAGTGTTAGCTACTTGGTACACACACACAGCTCAGCTTGAACCATAATGGTGATAAGGAGAAAGTTACAGACTCACAGAACAAAGTATGCCAAGAGCAGTGGCGTGCACAGACATTTAGAGGGGCAGGTGCTCAAGTGAAAAAAGGGCACCTTTTGCAGCGTGTGGAACCTTTCATACATAAATGTAGCGCAAAGTGCTTCACAGGGCAAAAATAGAATACAATAAAACATAAGTAGTTAAAATGATAAAACAATGGCAAAGAACAAAATTGAATATAAGAACATAAAATAAATAAAAATAAATAAAAATAAATAAAAACAAATAAAACAAATAAAATAATAATAAAAACACCACATGCAGCAAATCAGTCAGGGCAGGGTGGGAACGTGCAAATTAAAACTCAATTAAAAGCAATGTTGTAGAAGTGGGTCTTGAGCTGAGCTTTAAAAATGTCTACAGAGGCTGCCTGACGAAAGTATATTGTGAGATTTATAGATTTTGGGGCCTAAATGATATATTCGAAGCTTTTTTTATCAAGAATTGGACAATGTCACCATGGTCCACATACTGTACAAGTGTACAGTGTACACTGTAAAAGAAAAACCCTTTTTATTTTATTTTCCAAAAGGGCACCTTTGTCCAGAGGGAAAAGGGCTCTAGCACCCCCTAGTGTCTATCTGTGCACGCCACTGGCAAAGACATAAACAAGAGATTGAGAGAGATTGAGACGGAGAGAGAGAGACAGAGAGAGAGAGAGAGAGAGAGAAATAATTAGCCACGACGTCCATGAATTGCCAGGCCAGCGGGAGCACTAATTCACACATAATAACTTTAATCAGCACTGTAACCCAATAAAGATTCAGATTCTTTAGCGAGAATATTTACTATAGCCATGTATAATTCTTTGCAAAAAAAAAAAAAATGTAATCATTTTTTTCCTATTGATTAACAATACTGACACTTATGAACAACAGAATATTTTTTTTTCCAGCTGAGCACTTTTTTTTCAGTGTGAAAGCACTGGCTATGTACATTCTTGATCTTAGTATACACACTCATACAAACTACAGTAGAAGCACACCGTACGCCAGAGGCAGAAAACACACGTTTCCTTCTCTAAAGGGGGGAGTGTCAGAGTTCAACAAGGCCTCTCTTTGCACAATATGTAAACGATAGTACTGTATATCCGAGGTAAACCATGTAAGTAACTCAAATGGCAAACAGAGAGCTCTTGGTATGAGTTTGTAGTCCGGAGGAGGAGGGTTATTATTAACCGGGCCAGTCCTATATACCGTCTTCATTTCCACGGTTCGCTGGCGTTGGGCCAATATGATGAACGGTTGTCGAGAGAGCGACCACACAGTCAGACAGTTCAATCAGTCACTCAGTTTATCGGTCGGACAGACCGTCAGTCATTCAGTTCATCCAGTCGGACAGTCAGTCATTCAGTTATTAATCGGGTCTGTCGGTTGGTCGGTCTCCGTTGAGTCTGGATACAAAAAAAAGCAAAGCCACAGTTGAACTATACACTGCTTTGTGCCACTGTTTAGAAATTGGAGAAACTGGACAATAATAATAAAATACCATCATTTTGTCACACTTAAAAGGCATTTGGAAATCATGTTTTCCCCCAATCTCTCTTACACTGTCTTACACTGTCTTACACACTCTCTCTCTCTCTCTCTTTCTCTTTCTCTCTTGGTGATGAAGCTGTCTGTCTTCGTTGATGTCTTCTTGTTTACGTTGTTGTTGTGGATACAGTATAGAAACATTAGAATCAAATCAGGACTAAGGAGTAGAAACAGGCAGTCTTTGGTGGGGGGGGGTGGGGGGCGGGGCGGGGCGGGCGCGGGCGGGGGCGTGTCTCTGTTACCTGCCCCCCACCTCGCTCAGTGTCATGAAGTGGACGTTGGAGGGGCAGTCGGACAGCTCGGGCTGCGTCTCCACGGGCAGCGAGTAGTACCCGTCGTAGCCCTGGACCCGCCCCCCCGAGAGCAGCTGCTGCTTCTCCGCCTCGCTCCACGCCCGGCTCCCGCCGGCGCCCTCCTCCACCCGCCGCCGCTCCCGCTCCCAGGCGCCCGCCACCGCCCGGCGCCGCGCCTCCTCGCGCACCCGCGCCCGCTCCTCCTCCTCCGAGCCGCCGTAGCGCACGCTCAGGCAGAGCGCGCCCTGCCGCAGGGCGATGTCGGCGAAGCGGCGGGTGCGGCCGCCGACCGTGGCGCTCACCTGCGACACGCTCACGTTGACGCCGCTCTCCAGCACGCGCCCGCCGGCGCCGACCACCCCCCCCAGGTCCTCCTCCACGGGCCGCGACGACTGCAGGAAGTGGTGCGTGTCACAGCCGCGCACCGTGAAGCTCAGGCCCCGCAGGTGCACGGCGCCGTGGAGGATGGCCGCCAGGCGCCGGCTGTCCTCGCCCGCCACGCCGATGACCTCGGCGCTGACGCGGCCGCCGCGCGCCACCGCCAGCCGCACGCTGGGGCCGAGCAGGGAGGGGCGCGAGGCGAAGGGGGGCGGGTGGGAGGGGCGGCGGCACGCCGAGCCCACGCCGGCCTCCCCCGACACCAGGGGGAGCCTCTCCAGGGAGATGAAGCTCCGCAGCTGTCTCTGGAGCTCACACTGGATCCCCAGCACCACCTGCATGGAGGAGACACACACACACACCGCTGTAAGGCTTCTCACTGCATGGCTGCAGGGGCCCCAAATAATTGGCAAAACAATAATTAACCCATTATTTTTTCTTTTTTTAAGATTTTTTTTTTGCGGCTTACGCCTTTTATTGGTTTTTTTGAAGGGACAGACAGTAGGCTGACAGGAAACGGGAGAGAGATGGGGGAAGACATGCAGTAAAGGCCGTGTCGGGCTCGGGAGTCGAACCCGCGGCACACTGCGACTGGATTACCAGTCGGGTGGTTACGACCCAGATGGTTACGCCACCGCCTGGGCCTAATTAACCCATTCTGACCTGAGATCAGATTCTAAAAATGTTCTTCTACATCCTGACAGTTTTCTGAAAAAGCTATGTTTCTATGTCGGCGGTTCTTCGATTTTTCAAAAGTATAGCAGACCTACAAGCTCATAGCGCGCCACTCGGTGACGCGCTATGAGCTTGTAGATCTGCTATTTTTCAATAGCTAAAGCATAACACCAAAAGGGGTTTCCGCCCAAAATGGATTAACACTTTGAGTACCACCTGGTGGAGAAAAAAAGTGGTAGCGCTTGGGTGCCACGTGATCGGAGGAAATTCCACTATGACGCGCGTCCTGTTTTGTCTCCATCTTAAATGCTAGTAGCAATCGTGCCTATGCTAGCGAGCTTCGGCGACTTCCATCCTTTCTCGAGAAAACGGCAACATATTCCAATCGCGATGACCGCCGAATCTGAAATGAGCCCTGAATTCGCCGATCTGAGCAAAACCACGGACAGCGGCGTATTTTCAGAGAAAACTGCGTGGAAAGACTAATACAGAAGGACGCTCACCCAAGCCGGATGAACGACCGCTAGACCTTTTCAATTTGTATCTCTGGGATCCGAATCGACACTGCATAATTCTCAGTGTCCAATGGAGTGTATACACAGAGTAACAGACCTCAAGGGTCCATTTGGTGTCTAAACTATCCGCCAATTATAGCCAGTGAACCAGTGACATCGTAAAGGATGCAGAGTCAAAGGATCTAGTCTGTAGCCGTGTTATTGACTTACTGTAGGATTGTAGAGCTATTGCCTTGCCTTAAGGAGACAAATCCCCTTGTATGAGAAAACATACCTCATAAATAGATTTCTGAATTACTGAAGTGTTTAGGAAGCGAGGATAAAGGAGGATTTGTAATGATCTCCTAGGGGAAATTACTTCTCTGCATTGGCTTGCTCCGAATGAGGCGTACGCAGGAGAGCTTTGGGCAGGTTAACCATTTAAAACCTGCAGTGGTGGCCATTCTGTGGTGCCACAGATAGAAAACCGACTGAGCGGGTAACTGTTTCATGTAATCAATTCCCAACAGATCTCCAAACCTGTTGTTTTGGGGAGCGCTGCGGTTTCAGTTCATTCAACCTCCTCTTGTGAGTTGGCTAGTGAGATGCACCCTAGGAGACATTTATACTTCATTGCGCAACAGTATTTTGCGCACAGAGAACAGCTGATATACAAGCTCACATCGCAGATGCGACTGTTGTGAGCGTAGAGGTCTGCGACGTGCGTGACACTATCGCGGGACGAAGCCTAAATTATACTTGATGGGCTGCAGGTGTGCGTGCAGCCGTGGACAAACGGGCTCTGCTGCCACGACCATGAGCGCAACTCCCGTTCTTATGACGGCGACTGGAGGTGTGGTTTTTGAGGACAACTGCTTTTAATTGCTATTATTGTTCAAACACAATATAAACCAAGGATTATATGGGCCATTCTACCGAATTGGTTCAAATTCAGAGTTGGAAATTGTGTGAAATTTGTATGCTATTTTGGAAAAACTTTGACCATATTCATGTTGTACCAGATCTAAGGGACACATATTTAGTAAAGGCACAGTCAATTATCATATTGTATTTTAATAATGTATCGTAGCCTAATATATTTCCTCCCCCAAAATTTGTCACTACCGAAGCATAGACTTTTACCTTACTTATTTTAATCTATTTTTTTTTTCAATTCCCCCCTGTACAGACCATTTTTAAGAATTTAGGTAGGTGGTTCCACAATTAAATACATTTCAATTGAAATTTCTATTTTTTTATGTTGAATTATTGAGCGAAATCTAAATCTAAATGCAAACGCAAAATCTGGAAGCCCAACAAACCTCTCCATCTCCTTTGCCTGCATTCTCACTCTCAGTCCCTCTCTGCCACCCTTTTTACATTTCGTTTTGGAATTTTAGACCACATGAAATCAGAATTAAGTACATTAAAAGCATAAACATCCAATTTTGTCACTACCGAAACAATCATGTCACGAATAGTGACTAATTGTTTCGGTAGTGACTGTTCCGGTAGTGACAATTTTATCTAGTTTTTAGCTTAACTCTACAATGCTAGGCAAAAAAAAGCTAAGAAAAACAGCTTTGAACTGATGTACATGGATAAAAACATCACATTTAGCAGAAAAAACGAAATAGTTTATAATTTATGAGAAATTATGTGTTTCGGTAGTGACACTCCTTAAAACCACACACTGATTTGCAGACTTTGGAAGACATTAATTTCAGACTGAAGTAAACTAGCTACTCATCATTTGGCCATGATGAACATGAAGTCTAGGTCACTTCTTGGTGAAAAGTGTGGGGGTGTGGCTTAAACCAGGCTCCATCTATGGACTTAAACTCTTTCTGTTTCGGTAGTGACATGAAAACATGAGACAGCATTTTTTTATAGATACGTTTTTTTAATTTAAAAAAAATCTACAGAATCTATCTAATTATTTCAACTACCCTATAAAATAATTCAAATGTGGGTATTAAAATATATTTAGGAAAGTGACAAAAATAATTTAAGTACTTTTTTCATTAATTTAAATGTAGGGGTTGGGACAGCCACCTTCCAATAGGAAGTAACGTATAAAGGATGGGTGTGTTTTTCATTGTGGGACTGCAATTTGAACCAATTCGGTAGAATGGCCCATATACTGTATTTCAAGGGCGAGAGATCACATGATCATTCTTCCTCCACACTGGGAGGAAAAAAACAGCATCTGAGAGTTTGATGGTGCAGTTTTTACACATGAGAGGAAGGGTTCTTGTGCTGCTGGCATGCGCGCACATGCTGTTGCTTATCAGTGTGACGTCGTCTGTAGACTGTTAAGGCGTCTATAGAAACCCATTGTAACTTCAAAATCCATTTGAACCATGTTAGATTCATTGAAAACACCTGTTCTTGTGCTGGTGACTCATATTGTCCAACTATGTGAGGGGGGAGGGGTGGGTGCAATAAAAAAAAAAAAGAAAAAAGAATAGAAAGAGAGACAATAAATAAATAAATAAGTAATGACCCCTTTACATATTAGAAGGACAATATCAGTCCCCATGCAGAACAAAGAGCAGGTGTTTTCGATGAATCTATCAAAAGGAACTGTCTGGGGTGCACAAAAGCCTGCATGAGTAGACTTTAAAAACATGTTTGAAAGTGAAATATCCCGTCTTGGGTCAAGGGCACTGAACCAGAAGAAAGCCTGGAGGAGCCACGGATGGAAACGGGGACCTTCTGGATTCGCAGACAGTCGCTACACACTACAAGCTACTGCCTTGTCATTCGGCACACTGTATTTGGAAGTGTTTACTTGACCCCGTGACCCAGACAGCAGCAACACAGATGTTTTGGCCTGAGATTTCCTCACAGCGTGATCAAGGCTGAGGAAGTAATACATTTATACGAAGAGGCTAAAACAACTGTCACGAAAAGCTAAGAAACTGGGACCCAAACACACAGTAAACCAAAGCTCAGGTTGAACCAGACTTTACTTAATGAAATGTTTATAAGCAAACCATCACAGAGGGTGTCAAAACTAAGACTTAAGTAGCCCAGGCTAACATGAACCCAAGAACAAACTGGCAACTCAAACATAGTCAGTGAGCTAGCAATGTACACCTCCAGCCTTTCGTGCCTATACCTGATCGAGGATTTGTTTTTTCAGACGTGCCTCCTCGGGAGACTTTGACTCAGATATGAACCCATTTGATCTGCACTATAGCACTACGCTGGATACCCAAAGTCTCAAGTAACGCACAGCTGGGAAACCGAGGTGGAATCAAGGCCGAACAGAGAGGGCAGGGCGGCAAAGTCACAACACAATACAAGGGGAGGACACATAGGGCAGGAGCAGAGGCCAAGATCATGACAAGGACTACGTGAGTGCTGGGGATGATTGGCTACTGGATTCAGAGCTGTGCACCCGATAAAAGAACTAGCCCTGCACACAAGGACGACGAGCGCTCTCTGGGAGTCAGAATGCCCTTGGTTTGATCCTCGCGGCTCCTCTATAGCCGCAATCGCTGTGATTGGCTGACATGCGCGGAGGGAGAACACATTTTTGTTGACGTGATAACCTATAGTCCAACCAGCAGGGCTTGCCAATTTGGAGGCGTCGCTATAGTCGAAGTGTGATGCCTTCACGAGTCACACACTCCGGCATGGCTCGCGAGAACCCAAGGCCTTGCTGTCGCCTGCCTTGCTGTTGCATTTCAAGTGAGTTGCAAAAAAAGAGATTCCTTTAGCCTACTGTATTTGCATAACCTTGCACGTACAGTACAGCAGGACGTCGTGTGAAACGGAAAACGAGCGCTTCCCCAAATAAGGTTTCCTTGGGAATCGCATATAAAGTGAAGCAGGACACTTAGCGGTTCCCCTGTGTGCTCACTAGAGCTGCTCACTGCTGGGGCACATGCAGAACAGCAGCATCCCAGAGGGGATGTGGATGTGTGGGTGGGATGTGAGCAGGGGTGTCATTTGGGTGTCCCAGGGGATGGCAACTGCCACCCACCTATAGCATTCACATTTAACCTTAAACGCTGTTCCTTTGTGCATATACACATTTATGCAGGTTAATCTGATTTTAGACCGGCAAACATGTCACGTGCACTGTTACGCAGTAGACACCTTTTCTTGTCTGCTGCAACCATACATTCCTTAATCACTTTCAAGCTGGCGTCCCAGTGAGTCATTATAAGCGAAAATGTTAAAATATTTGTTTCTTTATTTACTTATTTTATTTTTCCAACGTGGCGCGGGGGAATTGCTACTTTTGAAGATACATGACAAAGACTAAAACTATTGATTTGTTTTAGTTAGTTTAGTAAACACAGTCCTGTTTTAGTGAAACAAACATGACAGAGCATGCCAGTCCCTTTTTTTCCCACCCGTCCAATTGTAGTTGGTGTTATTTGGTTGGTTTTGGTGCACTATTATAATAAGTGCGGCGTGCACCTTGCTGGAGTCCCAGTCCTGTGTGGTGGTCTGGGTGGTCTGCAGTTCATACGTCTGCTCCATCTTCTCCACACCAGGCTTCGGAAAACCTGGAACCACGTTGTGGAGCTGGAACCCAAACAGCTGCAACCAGCTCCCGATGCCTGCACGCACACACACACACACACACACACACACACACACACACACACACACACACACACACACACACACACAAACACAAACATTAAAAAGCAGAACATTGTGCACATATATAACAGTGTGCATCATGTGAACTCAGTAAGAGACAGGAAATCACAGTGTATGTGTTATGTGGGCGAGCAGAGCAGCCACTCGCTCACTTGGTAGAGGTACCACGTGTCCTGCTGTGGTCGAACGCGTGACAGACCCACTGAATGTTCCATTATCTGGAGGGACACATGCACCCACTGACCTCCCACCTAATCTATTCATCATCCCACTGCACTATTCCATCTATCTCTCTCTCTCTCTCTCTCTCTGTGTGTGTGTGGGTGGGAGGTGGGCGGGGGGAGTTTGGGGCAGGGGTGTTTGTGAGTTCTACAGCAAACAGCAAGATGTCGCAGATGTCCATTAACACAATGCTTGGTCCGTCAGTCATGTTTTCTCTCACTGTCAGAGGGCCCCCTGCCGAGCTGGGCCTCTGTGGTTAGTGGTTGCTATACCGTCACCTTCATCTGTGTGTACACGCTTGTTTTTCTGTCTTGGGAGTATAACGTGATTTATACCGTGTACGATTGGCAATCTACTGTAATGATACGCTCACAATCAAGTGTTGCCAGGTCTGCTTACCAGAAGTGACTTTGGGCTTGTTTTTTTATTTTGTAAAGTCGATTGTACATATTGGTCGTTTTGCGGGTTACGTTTTTTGGGGCTTATTTCTAAAGTGTAGTCGCATATTTGGGCTGATTTGGGCTCACAATGAGTCTCTCTCTGCAGCCTGCATGGATGTTTAAACATTTACCGCGAAATCTTTTAATGTAGTTAACAGTTCATTTAGTATTTCCCTCACTCTCGGAAATGTGAAATGATCTTGTATGCAGATTTATTTGATTGTATAGTAGTTGATCTCTATATACATTTTGAAAGAAAAACATGACACAGAGACGATGACCGCTTAATGAAGTTAATTTAGGACCTTCTAGCAGTCAACTTCGTTTTATTAAACATTTCTTCCGTGTAGCCCTGCATGTTTTGTAATGTCATCATCATGCTATTATGCCCGTGAAATATACAGAGTGAACTTAATGATAAATTAATATGATAATAGCTTTTATATAATCACCAACATGAATTATTTACAGCTAGGTAGAGTAGTGGGGCGAGATGGAAAAGGGGCGACCGTACCCGTTAGCCCCCAACCCTCCCCTATACCCTACCCCCCCACCTTTCATTTGTTTTCTTCTCGAGATGCAAGGAAGCTGAGGGCAGCGCCGAAATATGGCTGCAGCTGTTGTCTCTATCGTCCCATGACTGCAATGAGTGCCTGCACAACAAAGTATTTCACCCACCTTACTTGTAATGTGATGTGACAAAGGCGGGGTGCGTGAGCGGACACATTCAATGTCAAAACCCGAGAGGGGGCGAGCGAGCGCGCTGCGCTTTTCATTCCGCAGAGTTTACAACAACTACGCGTTCTTCTCACCCGTCGCGAACTTGGTCACCTCCTCCACCGTGCCGACGGGGCAGTTGTCTTTGAAGGCGTACAGGTTGAAGGGCCTGGGCTCCCTGCTGAGCTCCGCCCACAGCTCGTGATTGGGCGAGGTCCAGCGGCCGGCCAGCGTGTCGTAGTCGCGGCGGCCCAGGTGCACCAGCCGCGTCAGGGGGTCGTACAGGCCGCCGTGGAAGCCGACGACCAGCCGGAAGTCCGGGTTGGTGTCCTGGTAGACCTCGCCGTAGGGCGTGTAGAGCACCTCCTTCACCAGGCGCCCCCTGCTGGAGAAGACGGCGCGGGGCGTGCCGGCGCCGTCGCACGCCACGTAGTACTCCTCCCCGCTGCTCAGCTCCATGGCGATGAGGTGGCCCTGCGGGGAGGCGTGGAACTAATTAAACATGGAATGCTGTGATTTCCCCGCCCAAAAAACAACATGATGTGTACAGAAAGGCCACACCCACCAGTTTGTTAAAGGACCACTTCACCACTTTTCAACCTATCTTCATATAATAGGTCCTCACTAATAATCATGAAAAAATTGCGCAATGTTTTCCTACTCTGTCTGTGTATCATAGGAGGGTTGTGGGCAGGTTAGAAACCGTCTTCCAGTGACATCATCGATGGGGAATACAAGCTAATAGAAACTGCAGGCTTTCTAGTCCTGAAAAGTTGCAATGCGAAAATGGAAGCCATCGTTCTCACGATAATGAAAATCGAAACATTTTTGTAAAAAAGAAATCTGCCTAATGATGATGTCACTGGAAGACGGTTTCTAAACTGCCCACAGCCCTCCTATGAGACACAGACTGAGTAGAAAAAAAATCGTGCCATTTTATCATGATTATTAGTGAGGACCTATTATATGAATATTTAAGTATGCCTGGTTTTCAGGTGGGCAGTAGTCTCTCGAGACAGACTGTTGACTCCGTCAAATTCAAAGGAAAAGAGGGCGCCGTTTTTCCTTTCTTTTTGGACTATGGGTTCACAGTTTGGGTGGGTGGTGATTAGGGTTGATTTTGGTGGGTGGTGATTAGGGTTGGGATTCGTTAGGATTTTAACGGTTCCGGATCCTTATCGGATCTCTCCTAACGGCTCCGGCTCCTAGCGGTTCCCTCAACGGTTCCAAATATTTTTTCCCCCTTTTTTTCTGACATATATTATGCTTATATTATAACTAACCTAACCAAGTACATAATAAACACAAATAAATTCATTCAATTATTGAAAATGCACTTTACAATTATGAGGTGGCAGTATTATTTAAACTTCACCACCACCACCAGCTAGTCACAACAATATCATTGTTGCAATTTGTACTGTCTATTGCAATTTGTACCGTATATAATTAAATATACTGTACACATTGCAATAATGATATTGTTGTGGTGACAAATGTTGTCTTTAATGTTCAGATTAATTTAATATGAAGGACCCTACCCTAATGGAAACAAGCCATAGTGCTTTCTTGGATTATAAAATCCTTTTAGCAGACCTTGTATTGAACTGTAGGCTACGTTCCTGTGCATTTTTCGGCAAACTGTTCATAAGGTAATCAATCTATGCACCTAAACGCTGGGCTCTCAACAGTCACACGATTAATTTAGAGCCAAATCAAAATCAGTAACGTGTTTCATAAAATATCAGACAGAAAGACAGAAAGACGTTGAGTCATTAACAACAGTTGTACAATACTACTACTAGTATGTACTAATGAAAAGCTCTGTAGACGTTAGTAGTTTTTATTACGTCACTAGCCTGGGGAAAGTGAACCAGCCTTGCATCATCCTCGTCCCCCGCCGGCTGTGGTGGAGCTGCAGGGATTCTAGTTGTCTCTAATTGCTGTCCGCCCCTGTGTGTAATTATTGGTTTGGTCCACCACAACATAAGCCTCCCTCATGTGTCCCTACGAGGTCTGCTAGTTGAGTTCACTTTCTGTTTAGTTACGCGGTATTTTCATTTGAGTTATGTTCTGTTGACCTCTTAAGGGCCCTATAACATGTTTTGTTGAATATGTTGTTCATTAATTGTTACCTTTTGAAATAAAATAAAATGTTTGAGTTTGAAGACCCGCGTTATCCTTATTGCTTTGACTGCTCGGTCCCTCTCACACCACTGCACACACCTGCAGGTCGTAGTAGAGCGAGGTGATGAGGTTGCTGGTGTGGTTGTACAGGTGGCTGACCCGCGTGGGGTGCGACAGGTCCGCGTAGAAGAACTGCAGCTGCTGGCCCAGGCTGGTCCTGGTGGCCACGCGGCGGCCCAGGCCGTCGTAGCGGTACCACACGGCGCGCTCCGTCAGGCGGTTGTAGACGCGCGCCAGCAGGCCGTTGGAGTTGTAGTCGAACAGGTCGTTGCCGCGCTGCCGCAGGAAGCCGTCCTCGTCCAGGCCGTACTGCAGCTCTCCCAGCCGCGTGATGCGGTCGCGCTGGTCGTACCGCAGCGGCGTCAGCCTGGGTAGAGGGGGGGAGATTACAATACACATCTCTCGAGAACAGATATTCCGAGCTGCGCTAATGACTCTGTCGGAACGCGTGTGAACATTGGGGATTAGTGGGAATGAAAGCATAAGCCACCGGAAGAGGAGGGCTGAGGGGCGGACCAAACGGTCCAAACATCCTGTTTTCAACATTCTATTGGGTGGCAAATTCAAAGGAAATAAACTGACAAACTGACACATTGTTAGGTATTGTTAATTATATTGTCTCTGTCAGGTGGTCTCATAATTGTCCAAACCTGTCAAATTCAAGAATAGCAAACAGACCGACAATCTATTTGTAGTGCAAGCGCATTTGACAATTTGTTAGGGAACAAACTGAATATTTACTCGCATGCGGGGTGACAAAACAGGGGGGTGTGTGAGCGTGTGTCAGTCAAAAGCAGCCGCCGCTGTTCAAGGCTGATATGGAATAATGGCCCAGGCAAATAAACCACCTCTTCAAGATTCAACACTAACGCTGAGGCAAATCTGGTGCAACCACTAACATGGTTTGCATCTGAAATCATGTAATATTCTGTTCTAGGCTATGTCACCCCTAGCCTGAGCTAACGTGTTAAGTTTCTGGTCTATAGGGGTGGGTCGCGGCTGAGATTTGCGCACGCCCTGATTGGATCTCAACGATCTGTCCGTCAGCCCTGGACACTCCTCTCCCGCCTAGTGAAGCGCTACGTCACATAATTTGGAGCGACGCCCACCCGGAAGCGTTGACTCCCACTTCTAGACCAAGGCAGCCAATGCGTTCCTCCAGGCTTTCATTTTTCGCGCAGACGAAATGAAAGCCTGGGTATCGAGGCTATGTCACCCCCACTGTGAGGCAAATTGTCCAGTCAAAGACTAATTTAAATACAAATTGCAATCAGTTAGGCTCTACAAACTATTAAAACACAGCAAGAGAAGAGGAAACATGCATCCCCACATCCTCCCAACCAATGATGCAGTGCCAGTGTTGTTGACAAAAATTACTGTGTGACAAAAACTACTGTGTGACAAAAATACACTGCACTGACGTGAAGACCAAAATGATCACATTTCTCAGCAAGAAAAGACATGGGCTATATCTTGCGCCACGTCCCCGTAACCCTTATCCCTAAACTTATTTGCCATTTTTGACTATTTAAAAAAACCTTTAAAATACTTCAAATAGCTGATCTACAAGCTCACAACGTGTAGATGTAGATCGGCCAGTTGAACTATCTTAAAAAGATCGTCAAAAGTCCTAGTAGTACAAAGTAGTAGTAAGGTTGAAATCTCTTTTTTGCAAGTAGAAATAAATCTTTCCCATTAATCTATTGTTAATGGGAAAGTACAGCCACAGTCTAAGGACTGTGTAACCTCTGTCTGTGTATGCGTGCGTGCGTGCGTGCGTGCGCACGGCGCGCAGCACCTCCGACATCACAGAGTAAGGAACAATTAGTTGACATCTAGCCCAGGTGTTATTATGAATATCAATAAGGCTTGTGTGAAGGATTAATATAATGGCTGAGGAAAAAAGCTGCTTCTCTTGTTTCGCTGCAGCAACTACAGACAGGGTTGCCATGCTTTCCTGTGGCTCGCACGGCTCACCAAAGTCCCATTAAACTGTCAATCTAGGCCAGTGGTTCTCAACTTCCAGGGGCCCTCGACAGGACATAATGAGGATCCCCCCCCCCCCCCCGACAGAGATGATAGTTATGTGTGGAGCGCCCACTATAGTCTCAAAGTTCCTTCTTTGGATTCATTATAAGAGTTCTTCATAAGGTTTCATTTGGAGAACGCATGGTGCCACAGTGAAACAATAACAAGCTGATGTACGTTGAAGCAGAATGTGCAACAAGCGAGTTATAATAAAATGTAGACTCTGTGCCGCTTGTGAATTATAACCGTTATTCGACAGTCCCTGTTTTGACAGAAGAACACTTCCCAATTCAACAATACTGCGAAAACAAATTTAAACGGCAGAAATGGGGGGGAAACGACTTCAAAGCAGCTGCAGCAGTTTATAGGCATGGGAACACGGGCACCATACTCTTTACTTTTAACTGTGTTTGTTCTAGAGCAAGCTCAGTGATTGAGCAAACCTTTGTTTAATGTTAAAATGGTCAGAGTTTTGGCTCTGACGCTATACTGTAGGGTGCCACATTGCCGGGGGTCATCAAAATGTCCGTACGCGGACAAAATGTGTCCATGGCAAAGACTTGCCCTTGTCTTTTTTTTTACCCACCATTATAATGTTCTTATTTTGATCATAAGACCCAATTAATGAATGTCAAGTCTCCTGGTTTTCTTCAGAATATGTATGACACTATATCGAGTCCAATAGGACTAGAGGTTCTCACATGTTTTATTTGCAAGGACCCCCCTTAACTAACTACAAAACGTCCAATTCTAATCAAAGATCATGTTTTTGACGGCCCCATCGTGGTCCCGTCGCTAGTCGCGTTAGAATTTATCTAGCCCCTCTCGGCACCGAGAGTGGCTAGCTGAGACAGAGCAGATCAGAGGCAGGAACGTAGGGACGCGCAGCTAGCCACTCTCGGTGCGGGAGGCGGTACAATGGGAAGTCAAGGAAGGAAGGAAGAGATCATTTCAGAGCAGCCAAAACGGCGCCAAATGGAAATTCTCTCACGTTTCCGTTGTCTCCTATAGCCCGATATATGCTTCTTTTGAAACATCTCACCACCACTAAAAGGCCGCAGCACGGCCTGCACGGAGGGCATGTACATCTGTATACCATATCGCGTGGAATAAATGCATAGGGGCCCTACGTAAAGTAACTAGTAATAAGTAAACTTTACGGAGGGCAGTGTTTTGGCTACATGTTGCTACTTCAGCTACTTCCCAAAATGGTGCGGAGCCACCTTGAAATATGTCCTGAAGAAACAAATCGCTGGGGGTCCTGATTTAATGATTACAAATACCCCCGGGCGTTTTGTGTGTTAATTGCCTTCAAGGATCTAGTATGGTTAGGGATTTGGAATTTTCCGTTCGACCAAATTAAAAACATATTTCACAGTGTTATTATTTCATGTGCAAAGCGAATTAACTCAACAGCTTTTTTAAATATCCGTGGACTGGATTTATAATTTGCTTACATTAAAGTTAGGCTATACTCAATTATGTATTTTCGTGGAAGTTTATGAATTTTGAAGTTTTAACCACCAAACCTATACACAAATATAATTAGGAATGAATGTAATCACCAAGACCTATTTTAAAATAGCCCATCATCCGGCGCTTTTGTGTGACAGTGTATGTATGTCAAGTCATTAATTCACGAAATACAAAAAAATAATATAGATAGATAGATAGATAGATAGATAGATAGATAGATAGATAGATAGATAGATAGATAGATAGATAGATAGATGGATAGATAAGAGGTTTCTGCCCGACAGCAGCAACGGTATTCCACCACTGGCTGGCCGTACCTGGCGCTGGTCCCGTGGCTGAGCAGGTTGATGTTGCCGTTGAGGTCGTAGCTGTAGCGCCACTGCGGCCGCTCGTTGACGGAGGCGCTCTGCAGCTGGCTGTCGGCGTCGTACTCGTAGGTGTAGCGCGTCACGTTGCTGTCCACGCCCACGCGGATGTCGCAGGTGGTGGTGCGCCCCGCCGCGTCATACTGCACCGTCATCCAGTAGGCGATGGACTTGAGGATCTCGTACTGCACCTCCACCACCTGGCCGTAGGAGTTGAACACCTTGGTGTGCTTCATCAGGTGGGTGGTGATCACCTGCACACACGCACGCACACACACACACACACACACACACACGCGCAGAGTTGAACACCTTGGTGTGCTTCACCAGCTCAGTGGCCTTGTTGTTAGAGTGTCCGCCCTGAAACTGGGAGGTCGGGGTTCGACAATGGGCAATTCTCTTTGTCTTTTTAAATACACAAATGTGCGTGTGAAAAGTTCCTGTGACAAAGGCTGTGGACAAATACATCAATACATTCATTTGAGATCGTTGACATGAAAATGTCACCGATTTAAAACGACATTATAGGAAGAATGAAAAGTAATAAACAAGATCAAAATCACTCAATCAATCAAAGTCAGTCAAAAAGCAGACTTGGCAACACGCACAGCGATTGATTGATTTTGGTGATAAAGGAAAGAAAACAATAGCACTTCCAACATACACAAAGGTAGTAGAGTATTAAAGCACACGAAAGCCCTATGGCTAATTGTCATTGTGGTCCGCTATAAACACTTACATCATGTAAAAGCTATATTATAGCAGCCAGCATATAACATATTATAATAATGGGTTATACAGTACAAGGAGTCAAGGACCCATTCCAGCCCATACTGGTATTCATAACACAGGTTTAAGAAGGATTGGTGGATTAGATACAGTGTAACACCGGGGCTCCACCGGGCGCGTCAGCGTCGCGTCTCCGTCACCGTCAGGGAATGTTCCCTTTTTAATCAATGAAAGGTGGCTCCACTGCCCGCGTTGCGTTGCGTGACTGCATTCAAATTGCCCCGGTTCGTTTTTTGACGCACGTGGCGGAGACGCAACGAGTGTCAAGAGTACTAAAGCAGCACATAATATAGACTTTAAAATGTACTGAGAGGAATAAATACTGCCTAAAGCCGACAACCCGCAAAGAGTATACTTAAAGGTGCAAGGCTCAAAATGCTAAATGTAAAGACAATACATGTCCGTTTCACATGGTTTAAGATGGGCCTTTGACCACAGCGCTGAGGAAGGCCCAACTGGCCGGAACGCGTCTGTTCGTCAGAGGTAATAAACCATGAGAAAAGACATTTATTGCGTGCTGGCTTTACTTTAAAATGCGCCTGTTCAGACTGACTATGTTCTGCTTCGTCTCAGAGCTCTCCAGCTGCGAGTTGAGTGACAGGTACATTGGACACGCCCACTTGATGTACTGTACATCAGGGTCAGGGATAATTGGAAAGCCACAGCAAACCACAAAACCACAACAAAGCCAAACAACACTCAAAGCCAAAACCAAAGTATCCCGAAGCGACAACATTAACAGTAATCAAACCAATCAATTTACCGTATGTAAAAAAAAGGATTCTAATAAAATAATAGGTGGGAATGTTATGGCACAATAAGTCAAAATGACCTAAAATGCATTCTTTCAGTAGCATGTGACGTTTCAAACTAGGGGGTTTTCATGATTCTGAATCCATTCCAAGCATTAGTTTAGCACAAAAAACACAGCTTTGGCCATAGCCACTTGCCCAAATGTGCTCAAATGTGCTGACCTCATCACATTTGTGATGAAGGCTATGGCTGTTTTTAGCCCAAGGAGTGTTTTTTGTGCAAAACTAATGCCTGGAATGGTTTCAGAATCATGAAAACCCCCCTAGTTTGACACGTCACATGCTACTGAAAGCAGAATGAATTTTAGGTCATTTTGCCTTAACAGGATTTTGATGGTGGCCATATGGATTTGGGGCTCTCATGAATTCTCCCCGCATTTTTGCGATTTACATGAGGTCTCAATTTGTATAACCCTCCTAGATGACAAATCCATTGATGAATCTTTTTTTTCCGCAGAAAGTTTCCCTGCTAATCCGAATGAAATAAATGGTGTCTAAAAAGATGAGTGTTTTATTGTCGGTGAGAAGGGCAGCTGAAAAGTTCAGTTGTGTGTGAAGCAGCAACAATGTGCTAGATTGGCTGTTGTTCAAGGTGAGTGGAGAGGTGATTCTGGTGTAATAAAAGACATACATCGCCCCCATCACCCCCCCCACCCCTTTTCCCCTCACTGTATATGTTTCTTTTCCCTTTTTACCTCCTTTATGATGAATTCCCGTTCTGCTCTTTGGCTTTTTAGAAGTGTATATTTGTACGTCTCTAAATGTTTTGATGAATTTGAACAAGGTGGACCCTCTTGTAAACAAGTGTATAATGCTGTATTGTATTGGGTCGTCCACTCACAGTTAACAGTCTTTGTACTGAGTTGGGCTTGAATTGTACTGCAATTCTTCAATCAATCATCCAGCATTGCTTTGTTTTCATTCTGCATAAATAGGTGGCTCGACAAAAACAAGGTAAAAAAAACACTGAAATATACACTGGCGAATTCTCTTACGCATTTGCTTACTTATGTGGGTCAAATACAAATAATGTGTTTAACGAAACACGTTGGTCGAGTTTGTAACCCTTTTTAAAATGAAATAAAGGATTTTTTTCACTTTTCACTCTTTTAAGTTTGCCACCTTATATCTCCTTCCACAGTGACATTGACTCAAGGTATAGAACTTTTCATATGAAACCCTCTCCAAAGAGCACCCGTCTATAGTTTTCTCTACATAAAGGACCCACGTAGCGCTTCTTTTTTTCTTTTGTATTGTTACAAATAACGTGTTTGTTGCGACCGGGAATAGGCCAATATAGCGGCATAAAAACCGCCCTAAACAGGGGCCCTCAGGATTGTTTCATCCGGCCCTGCACCTCTCTCCCCCTTCACATTCAATTGATCCTGTGATCTTTTTGTGGCCAGATGTACGTTCCTGGAGTGTAGTAGGACTACAGTAAATAATAATAAATAAATCGCAGTAGAAATGTGTAAAAAAAATACATATTTAGCCACTTGTTCGAATGCCCCTGCATCAAAAATAGCTAAAACAAAAACAACGCAGCAAATGAGAAAAGTTTAACACTCGTTTGACTTTCTCTATAGTAGTAAACATGAACCTTGGCCTTGTTGAAAAAAAGGAACCATAAAACGGTTTACCTGGTTGAGGTCGTAGAAGATGACGCTGAACTTCCCGAACTGCTCCACGCGTCCCGACACGTCCACGTAGCGGTACAGGTCGATGGGCAGCGGCGTCTCGTTGATGACCGCCTGCATGCTGGTCACCCGGAAGTTGTTGTAGCTGTAGTCGAACCGGGCGTTGACCAGACCCTCCTCGCTGAAGCGGAAGATCTGCCGACTCGTCAGAGGACCTGTGGGGTGCACAGATTGACCGCCGTGGTTTAAGATGGGAACTCCTTTTGGTGTTTTTTTGGTGCTTTAAAAAAAATCGTGAAAACGTGTATAAGTATAATTATGTTCTTTCACAGCAAACGTTTTTTAATTCAAATCTTTGCTTATGGGGGGGGGGGTCCCTGGAACAACATATTTTGTCGGTGTCCAAATATATCATTTTTGGGGTCCTTGACATGAAATAGTTTGAGAACCACTGATTTGAAACATAGGTTTTTCAGAAAACTCTCGTGATTTTGAAGACATTTTTTAGAATCCTGTTCTCAATCCTAAATGGGTTAAACATGCATATCGTTGGCGTCTGGTGAACATCTCTTATCTTTAAAAAATGTAACATTGTGTGTGTGCGCATGCGTGCGTGCGTGCGTGTGTGTGTGTGTGTTTTGTTTGTATATTAACGCTCTACTTCATATACAACTACAGCAAAACACAAAAGCATCAAAAGTAGCAGTTCATTATTCTGCAGGCAACATCGGCATCCCGATATTATTTATTTTCCATACTGGGAGATTTGTACACGAGATGTGTCCATAGAACTTGAACACGCCACAGACCTGTACAGTACAAGCATGGATGGAAACATGCAGACATGCGTGCATGCACACACACGCACGCGTCGCACACACACGCACACACACGCGCACACACACGCACACTACTCCCAGTTGGCCATTACATCTCTGCTAGACACACACACACACACACACACACACACACACACACTTTCGGCCCCCAGTTGGCCATTACACCAGCGATACGCAGCTAATTAAATCAAATCAAGGCCTAATTCAACATCATTAACACGGACACACACAGCAGGCATCCATTCGATCTCAACTGGCCCTGTACACACCTCGATGGCGTTTCCCCGCGTTGACCTTTAATATGGAGACATAATGAAATCTAAAGACAATAGCCATGATGGGCCAACGTGCTCCTTAACCCATTCTGACCTGAGATCAGATTCATATGAGGTTTCCACTGGACACACACTGGTCTGATTAACCCATTCTGACCCGAGATCAGATTATAAAAATGTCAGTCGTTCTTCGATTTCTCAAAAAATAGCAGATCTACAAGCTCATAGCGCGCCACCGAGTGGCGCGCTATGAGCTTGTAGATCTGCTATTTGTCAATAGCTAAAGCATAACATGATGCTAACACCAAAATGGGTTCCCGTTCAGAAAGGGTTAATGTCAGCACATCAACTTTAACAACACCATTCGTCACCTCCGCTGCCACCCAGTACACCTCTACCACCATTAGGAAATTGAGGCACTAATGAAACACCATTATATTGCTATTTGAGATGACTCCGATTGCTATTAACATGAGTGAGTGTTGCGCTCCGGAGACTGTGAAAGGAGCCGCATCAGCGTATGCATATTCCCTTTTTATTTTTCCTGATGAAATGTTGATTCTGTAACCCGGGGCTAATAGGAGAAACCACAGGCACTCACACTTAGAAAACTCTTGCGGGGTAGGATCCACAAGGAAACGAGAATGATTCGATATGGCTCCCATGGTCCTAATGTTCTATGTACGCCCTAATCAAAGACACATTTGGAGCCATTTGTTTCCATAAAAAGAACTACGTTGGTCTTCATAAAGATTTGAAATAGTCGTTTCTGTCTTTTTCCAGGGCCAAATAAATCCTTGTAAGGTGTTGAGCCATGTAAAGATATTATACAGAACACTTTGCAGTTCCATGGAGAACCTTTGACAGATCCATAGTTCCACCATTTACAGAAATGTGCAGAGATATTGCGTGGGTGGTGATGGAAACTCCTAGACAATAGAAACTGTACATGTTAATGTGTTCCTTAAAGCGCAAATAACATGCATTTTAAAACTGCTTTTAATATCATATTGGCTATGTCCCTCAAAGTTATTTCTCATGGTTTGAGCCTCAATCACCGCTCCGATATAACAGTCCTTGTCATTTCTTTCTGGACTTTGAAAGCCGTTTTAGCTGCAGTACCAGTGGGGGTGCTGATATGCAGAATATTTAATATTTGATTATAATACTGATGCTAGATAAAACCAGGCTCGTTTCCATTCCATACCAGTTCAGAAAATCAACAATGGTGGACATTGTAAACAAAGTGGAAATGCAAGACTGAAGGAGGAATTATACAAAGTAGGGTGACATTGATGACATCACGATGAGGACAAAATCAGTTGAGCTGTTCCTCAGAGCAATGATATGACCCATATGATATGAAAGCCTGATTGTTCAAAATTGGTTATTTGTGGGGATAGAAAACACATATGGGAGCCCCAAAAACACAAAGGAAATTGAAAAAGTTGAATTTGATGTTATAGGTCCTTTAACTTCCTTCACATAGATACAATTTCTCCGCCTCCAAGCGTCTCCAAATTCCATAAAAAGCATTGCTGTTTAAAAACAACTTCTTCAACATTCAAACTAAAGAACAACTAAAAAGACAGGAAAAACAAATCAAACATATTTTGCTCACAATTGTCGAAAAAATAAATAATAAGACTGTGTCTGTTCTGTTGGTGCATGAGCGTATTGTTTACAGTTTACACTACAGTACAGTTGATACATTGTTCAGGATTGTATAACTCTGATCCACCGTTCTTTTAAAGACCAACTCGAATATAGAGCATATCTATAATGGAGACATAGAAATGGATAGTTCACTTCACCCAAAAAATAACTTTTTTTCCTATCGATTACTATTATTATTATCCATGGAGACTTGAATTCATGGATATGTTTTTTGTCGCATTCCTAAGCCAATATGTGATGATTCTGATGACCAGCAGTGGTTCCCTATAGAGACTCAAAGAGTCTCCTTTGTGTCTCCATAGGGAACCACTAACCTTTTTTTCTACTTTTGCTCAATTTCACAATTGCTAATCTAATTGAATTACTCTCTGCTCCCGCCAAAGCACCGACGACGTACATTTACATCACGTGGCGATCGATGAAACCGGAAATGAACCGGAAGTGAAGAAAAGTCTGCCTCCATCCACTTACAATGTAAACAGATTATTTTTTTAAATGCATAATATATCTCGGATTCTTTTGCCAGATTGCATTGATCAAAACAAGCTTCATACACCAGCCCATAACTAAAGCCATGATCGCGGTTACAACATTTTCAGGTGCATTAATTAAAATAAAATTGCGCAGACCTTTACACAGTCGTTGTTTACTTCCTGTTCACGGCACGGGACCAGTTCGTCCTAAAAATAAGAGTATGCACTAAAAAAAGACCGTGACAGTGGCGGAAGAATGAATGAATTCATACATACATACATACATACATACATACAGCTACCTTGATGGAAATCTGAATTAGTGAGCTCTCGTGGAACAACAATTAAGGGCCTCAGAATGATATGACTGGTGAGGTGCAGTCCCCTCACGTCTCACATTTGCAGGTCCCCCCCCCCCCTCCCCCCTCTTCTCCCAGCTGTCAACCCCCACCCCCCCCCCTCCCCCCACCATTCCCCTTTTCTCCCTCACACAGTGGTCTCTCCTCTCCAGGGACAATTACCGCTATCTCTCCCCTCCGAGCCTCTGTTTGTTCTGCTGAAATGAGATCAGTTAAAGAAAGGGTGAGAGTCCATTCAGAGTGAGGGCAAAGTGATAACACACACACACACACACACACGAACACGCATACACGCACGCACATGCACACACACACACACACACACACACACACACACACACACACACACACACACACACACACACACACACACACACACACACACACACACACACACACACACACACACACAAAGCACCCAGATAATCATAAACGCACACATGCACACTCACACCCACCCTACACACAACCAAAACACACACACACGCAAACGCTCACACACGCACATGCACACACTCTCAGCTACACTCACACTAATAATCAAGAATGCACACACCCACACATATAATGACGCACGCACGCTCAAATGCAAGCGCTTGTGTGCACGTGCTGCTAATCTCTCAAAAATAATTTGAGAGATTAGCAGCACCTGACTATCAAGAGCCAATCAGAACGCAGCAACAGACGCTGTGCAAGGCCTTGTGGAAAGTGCAGGGAATGCGGCTCTGTATTAACAAAGCCAATCTCCAGGGTCCCCCGGGGGCCCCATAGGGGGCGCTGCTGGCCACACTATTACCAGCTAATACTCAGTGGGTTTCCACGTTATGAAGCCTATTGTGTTTCTAATTAATTCTCCATATCAGATGGCAAGCTGATGGTCAGATTCATTGGTTTGTACTGTAATTCACAGCTCCGGGTGAGTTTCTAAATGACTCATAGTGCCTACACACGCACATTTTAAATTCCTCTTTATGTCCACATAATGTAAGCCAGTATTTCTGAAACATTTTCATGTCGGACGCCCATCTAAGATGACGACATAAAAGACGGTAAATGTTTATTATGATTCCACTTTTTTTTTTAAATTATTATTCCACATTATTTCACTGCATATAATCAACGTGTTATACTTTTCATGGTTTGAAATGCACTTTCCTAAATGGATAGATCCAGATCTGGATCTATCGATTCTGATGACATCACGGTCCAAAGGCAAATCAGTTTGCCTGTGGACCAGATTTTGAGCCTAATTAATCCGAAAACCCCAGACCACAGAATATCTACTAAATGTTCAGGTTTTGAGGCCAAAAAATAAATAAAAAAAAGTCACACGTCTCGTGTCCACTGCAAGCGTATGTTGTGCTGTCAGCACCTTCCTGCCATGTATTTCTAAAGAGGCATGCTAAAATGCTAAATCTGAATGACACATTTTCAACATTTATTTTCATCTTCTGAATCTGAACTATAATTATTATGGCGGTGATTGACTGTTTGTCACCAGTCATCCATTTACTAACGCTTATATGAAAACCACCAGTTGGTGTGAACTAGTAAACCACCCCGGACGCGTAAATCGCATTTCATTTCATATCATCAAATAAAATGAAATTAAGCTTAAAGTTTAATGCCACATTGTAGTTTAGGTACAAGCTCCCACCAGTTACAAAACAGATAACCACGAGACAAAATAAAGTGTCAAATAACAAAGCGACACTATCAAATATGCATAAGGTGAGTAAAAATACAAATAAACTATAAGGCAGAGAGTATCTCAGTCTCTTGTGATAGTGCGAGACGCCACTTAGCAGCAGATATCAATTATGTATGAAATGTGTGAGTATAGGCACACGGTCATATACATGAACAACAGCGGCACAATGAACAAAAGAGAGCAAAACGGAACTTGCCTGAGAGCATTCTTCCCACCACGATACACACACACACACACACACACACACACACACACACACACACACACGCACACGCACACGCACACGCACACGCACACGCACACGCACACACACGCAACCTCCGAAGCTGAGCTCTCTTCATACCTGAACATTGTCTGATCTAACGGACTGCTCTGCTGACTCAAACCCAAACCACTGACTCTACGGTGCACTCCTTCGCAAAGAAAGTCTGACTGCAGCCTTATAGTATATATTGTGTGGCGGGCGGCGATGCATTCTTATCAAAGCAAGGCAGTGATGCTTCAATTTCAATATTCTGTGTTTGTCCATATTTCTTACTTGATTTCTTACTGTGTGTGTGTGTGTGTGTGTGTGCGCGTGTGTGTGCGTGCGTCAGTTTTAGTCAACTATCAAAGTGAGCAAACAGTATAGGTATAGATTTTACCGTACACACTATCTGTGTGCATCTTTCCTACTACACAACCTCTATCAGGTTTTCCAACACATAATGCCATTGTTTGCATCAATGTTATTATTAAATGAAAAAATATATATATATATTTTAAAGAAGAATACTGGTAACTGAAATGGAACTAGAAAAAGTGCTCCTCGGAGCACATAACTATGCCAGGTCAGGTAGGATATTGTGGGCCAGCAATAATGAATTGCATTTTTTATTTTATGAATTGCATTTTTATAGCGCTTTTCCAAGTGCTCATAGCGCTTTACAATGGTTGTTTCATTCATACATTGGGAGGTGAAGCGGCGAACAGTCGACGCCAGCGTCCTCACTTCCCACATTCACACACCAATGGCGGCGAGCTCACACCGACCGACTCATTGGAGGAAATGTAGGGTTCAGTGTCTTGCCCAAGGACACTTCCACATGTGGCCAGGAGGAGCCGGGATTCGAACCGCCGACCCAGGGAACATTGGACGACCTGCTCTACCTCCTGAGCCACAGCCGCCCATATATATATATATAGCAATGATTGAAATTTGCCAATCAGGATGGAATAGGAAAAATATGATAGATCCGTCTTGATCATATGACTATAGAGTGTCGCAGTCCCGCCCCCTTTCATGACGACGCCAGGCCCAGGAAATAATTCCCAATGTATTTTTCCCATAGACATTTCAAAAAGTATTTATTTAACGACCTTTTAAGCGTCGTACGAAGCCAACTCGAGTCGTGACAAATCGTGACAACAAACACAATATTTTGGACCAAACAAATAATTACAAAGAAGAAAAAACAAGTGAAGTGTTGTAACCTGCCGTTAAATAAATACTCTTTGAAAAGTCTATGAGGAAAATGAACAGGGATTTTTTTCCCCGGGTCTCTCGAGGGGGCGGGACTGCGACGCTCTATAGAGATAATGTGTACCGGACATGTGAAACTGAATCCATCTTAGATGCCCCGTTGCAAGTAAAAGGCCTTCTGTCTTATATTTATAACATTATTTCTAACTTAAGGACCACCTCTCTTAACACAACCAAATCAGGCTGGGAAGAGGAACTAGGTGAAATCATAACAGATGAGACGTGGAGTAACGCCCTCACTCAGGTAAATAGTAGTACCTCATGTGCTAGGCTAAACCTAATCCAACTTAAAGTTCTGCACCGCTCTCATTACTGCAAAGCTAAACTATAGCTAGAATGTACAGGTATACCAGTGTTGACGACAAGTGTGATAGATGCCACATATCCCCAGCTAACTTAACACACATGTTCTGGTCATGCTCCCAATTAATACAATACTGGACTGTTATATTTCGATCCTTATCAGAAATGTTTAGTATATCCTTACTCCCCTGTCCTGAAGTGGCAATCTTTGGAGTACTTCCAAAAAACATTAAGTGTAACAAAAAGGTTCATAACTGTATGTATAGCCTTTCTATCATTACTCGCTCGAAGGAGAATCCTCCTAGACTGGAAATCTCCACTCCCCCCTAAACCAGACCATTGGCTGAAAGATACCATGTTATTCCTGAATCTCGAAAAAATGAAATTCGATCTACGTTGCTCTCCAGGAGGATTCACCTCCTCCTGGGGTCCGAGAATAACCTAGAGAATCTCTCAAGTCTGCTGAACACCCCATAGACTAATGGTTATAAACCATGATGTTCCCCTCCTACTCCGCACACCAACCCCACTCCTTATACTTCCGTCTATATCTTTCTCTCTTTTCTACTTCTCATATCTCTCTTCTCTTCTCTTCTCTTATGCTCATGAAATCCTTGCTGGCTATTACTACTATTTAAAAAAAAATGTATACAATGATAGAAAAAGGTGTCAAAGTTCCAAGTGGGAGGGTGGGGGGTTGCTATTCGTCTTGTCTCTCGTTTTGTTTAGTCTAATTTTTGTTTTGTTTCAGTTTCAGTTTTGTGACCACTCAAACCAACTCAAAAACAATTCTGTCCATGTAATATCAGAACTGTCCTGTTTCCTGTCTGTTCTCTGTATATGTATTTGTATGTAAAAATAGAAAATTAAGCATAACCTATGTACTGCATTTTTGCCTGTCCATAACCCCATTCTATGCTCAATAAAAACTTTAAAATTGAAAAACATGTGTTTTGCAAAAGATCGGCCTGCTGGTGGCGCTATAATAGGCCTAGTGGGTGCGCGTGCAGGATGAAATAGGACATTCTCATAGATCCGTTTTGATCACATGACTATAGAGATACTGTGTACCGATTTGCGCGATGTTTGGACAAAATTAGTTGGAGTAATATTTCTTTTGTACGTTTTGCAAAAGTCTGCCTCCTGGTGTCGCTATTACAGGCCGATCTGCACCCGGACTGGGTGCAAAACATAGTCTCGGCCATGACTTAGGCCTGGTGGAGACAACGAGTTGGATTTGACAATTAAAAAAATATATAACTATACAAAAACTAGAAATGTTGCTTCGGACACAAAGTGAAATACAATTATTTCCGGCTTTCCATTTTTTGTTAAAGCCTCACTATGTGACTTTTTCTAAATGACTAAAATGTAATTTTGTCCAATCTGTATGGTATGTTAATACAATATAGCCTAACTTAATTATATTTTGTATCCCTGCTCTTCTTTTGAGACATTTTGATCGTGTAAGGTCATGTCTCACCTAAACACAGGATTTGACACGGATTTTACCATACAGATGGCCAAGATTCAATTTATCCCCCGAGCACACAGGCAGGCTCTATTAGCGAAACTGGATTCAAATCCTGCTTTAATTGCTTCGAATTATGGTGGAATTTTTTACCATACACGTTTATAGACACATTTTTATACTTTTCACTAGTGCAGTCTGTTTCTGCCTTCCGAGGGTATATTTCGTATTCAGCCCAGCATACGCATAAATTGATAACCTCTTGAAATGTATAATAATGATATTACAAATGCGGTTTCCGACAGGAAATTTCAAATGTCAATGCATACCAATTTTTCCAACATTTAGTAGAGTGATTTTTAAGTAATAAATAAATGGCAACACAGTTCTTGCAAGAGTGAATTACATTAGCAACTTTCAATACTCTTTGAGTGTTTCAACACTGAGGCATTTAGTAAGTTCAATAGTGAGGTAGGCAGAGATCTACTGCTGTATACACTGTGTACAAACAAGGGGAGGTAGATTTGAATTTCCCTTCAAACGGAATTTGAAGTTGGTTGAAGATATCCTACTATAAATGCGCCACGTCTCTGCGTACGTACGTGTGTGCGCGTGTGTACGGTTGTAAGGCACGTACTGTAACTCGACAACCGTTTGACCCACCGACTTCACATTCGGCACACGCATTCCACACCCCCACAGGGAGTGCAGTGCCCGGTATCGAGTCAGTCGGACCCACGGTTCTCCAGAACCACCACAAAAGGCTCTGCTCTGGCTCTAATGGCCTAAGGCCCCTCACCCGTGCAATTCCCAGCCTTTGCCTCAGCCAATTGATTGCCATGGCAACCCCACACCTGCAAATTGATTACTTGACCAGTACACTTTTCATAGTCAGTTTGCATTCTTCAGGCACAGTCGATTACTCTACCTTTATGATATTTACATTAAGTATTCAATCAATAAAAACACATTTGCTAAAGACAGAAACAATCTCGGGTAATGGCGAGAAGTCTCTAAGGTGACCTTCACACCAGAAAGCTTTACTGCGATTAAAACGAATCCTGCTGCACATTGTCGGAAAGTGCACTTCGTTTGGCAGGTGTGAAGCCTTATTCGAATCCTAATGCGCATCAAAGAACCGCATTCTACTCCGACCAAAAACGGAGGTTTCACTTCCAATCGCACTTGATTACGATTCGGTGCAGGTGTGAATGCAATCCGCAGCAAATAAAGGAAATGAAGCAAACAATGGCGCTAAAGGAGGAGCTGAACACAGTTGGAGACGGAGAAGGCATATTTTACGCAGCACAAAGATGTCCCGTTACCGTGGATAGACGTGGTCGAAAGAGGAGACCGAAGCCCTGGTCGAAATGAGGACGAGTACATTAATCAATTGCCTAAGGAAACACATAAAAACACTGCAGTGTAATTGTATAGCCTACAGAATATTCTGTCTGTCTGTGCGTGCCGTAAACATGGAGTTCTGTCACTGTGTGGGGACTTTGTCTGTCTCTGTGCGCTGAGAAAGAGAGAGAGAGAGAGAGAGAGAGGTCCAGTCCCTGACGGCACGACACATGCACGTTATGAGTATAATTTTAACACCATAGGTTTCACTGTGTATGGCAGGCTATAGTGTATGAATTGAACACATTGATAAGGTCCCTGCTGCGTTTCCAATTGCTGCGCAGTGTGAAGGCAAACCGCAGCAAATTAAATATGCAAGAAACCCAACTTCTCCGCCCATTCACATCGAGTCTACCGAAGTATTAGGTGAGAATGTGACCTAAATCTGTAAATCTGGTACCACGCCTAGAAATGACAACAGCATGGGATAATTTTTAGTATAACTTCAAACAATATAGGATTTTACCATTTGAAACTAGGCGATTTTCTCGCTAATTCATTGAAAGTGTGGTCCACAAAATCATGACCATGCATGACCGAAACATTTTTTGCAAAACACATAGCAATTTCTCATTGCTTACACAAAATATCCAAACGTTAAGCTGATTTTGTGTGTGTGCAAAACCAGTAACACAATTCCATACAAACGACAAACAACACAATTAAGTAAATCATGTGGGTCAAACAAAATGGAAGCGTTTGGTGTTTGCTGACATTGCTCCAATAATTCTGAATCTCTTGTGTGCAAATACCACTTTGCACATTTACCCAATGTGTTTGCAAGAATAAGAGATTGAGGACAAGTGCAAAGGAGAGAAAGAGCCCATGCAGTTAAACTGCCCCTTAGAGGATGAGGGGTCTGGACCTGCAGTAGTATCTCAAAGGCAAAGACAAAGACAACCAACCAAAGTTTCAGATGAAATATGTGTCTCAGCTATTTATCATGTCATCAATCACTGCCTGAACTCAATCTCAGGAGGTCAACGGCAGCATATACGTATAGTAAGAATAGTATACCTTTTTTACCTCAATTTCAGTACTCCTGTATATAAACAGTTTCTATAGCTTCCTTTACTTAAAGGAGAATTCCACACTAGAAGGCTTTCTTACCTTTATTTGTAGTTGTTACATCCCCACCAAAGAGGTCCAGGTGTTATTTTGTGCAAAAGCGCATTATTGGCTATTTCCCCTACCATAAGCCCTCAATGAATTGCATTGAATTGAATGAGGCTATGGGGTGTTGTGCTAATTCGCTTATTTCCATCTCTCTGTAAATAGTATCCCAAGCGGCACACTTTACTACTTTTTTCGATGGAAATAAGCGAATTAGCACAAAAACCCCAAACCCATTGACGGCTTATGGTAGGGGAAATAGCCAATAATGCACTTTTGCACAAAATAACACCTGGACCTCTTTGGTGGGGACGTAACAACTACAAATAAAGGTAAGAAAGCCTTCTAGTATGGAATTCTCCTTTAATCATCAAAACGTCCGTTTCTTCACACATGTCATTACGTAATTCAAATTCAAAGGCAACCCCATGCTGGAGGCCCAGCTGGTGAAGTCTGCCCATAGTGTCGTTCTAACAGGAGACATCCAGAGTTCCAGACAGTACAGTGGTCTTTCTGGACCACATGCAGTACGTTTGCAATGTCAACAGTGTAAGTGTAGCCACCACTGACTGGTTCATTATGCCACTGCTCTGCACAGCAATAGTGACAGAGTGAAGGACATATAGCCTATATGTAAGAGCAATAGTTTATTGCGGGTGTATCATGTCGTCTCTGTCGGGTAGAAACCTCATATGTCCAAAACGTGTGTGTGTGTGTGTGTGTGTGTGTGTGTGTGTGTGTGTGTGTTGCTTTTCGACCTTGTGGATCTGCTGCTTTTGACGCTTGCGTGTGATGATGTAGTATATGGTCATTGGTCAAGTAAGGAATTGATTCACGAAATAACACCAAAGGTTAAGATATGGAGATGAGATGGTTTCTGCCCAACAGCGACGATGCACGGGGGGGGGGGGGGTAATGTAGCCCTGAGGAACTCCGGTCAACGTTACAGGGTTTCAGTGGTTACACAGCTGTGTGTCATCATGAGTACTTCCCACACAGGACGGCACTACGAGGATCATTATTTCTCAAAACAAGGTAAAATTTGGCGTGAATAAAACCCCCCAATGTGTGTGTGTGTGCGTGCGTGCGCACATACCTGTCTGTCTGTAGCGTATGGAGCTGATGAAGCCGTTGTGCGTCAGGTGGATGGTCTTCACGGTGCCTGACGAGTCGTCGTATGTGAAGGTGACCAGGGTGGAGTCATACACCACCTCAGAGAGGCGCGCTGCACCCGTATACCTGCGCGCACACACACACACACACACACACACACACACACACACACACACACACACACGACTAATTAGCATAATGTAAGGCCCCGAAAACCCCCCCAAAAAAACTGTAAAGTTTTATATATAATATAAAGATTTTTCTTTTTTTTGATGGTATTCGAGGCTCGGCCCGGCAGAATATCATAGATGTTTGGGTTGCCTCGGGTTGGGTTGGGTCAGGTTCGGGCAGAATTTGAGAACTCTAGTCTAGATCATATACAACAACAAATGAACAGTTAATAAGTTGTAGCGTTACAATATTAACCTTTTCTAATCTGAGGAATACATGTTCAACTCCATATTCACAGAACATAACATATAAACCAAAGTTATTGGCTGGTTTATAGGATTGTGACAAAAATAATTATCCATGACTTCACGCGATGTGTATTTGATAGAAAATAAATATTTTTTTTGGGTGAACTATGTCAGGGGTTCTCAACGTTTTAGGCTGGGGACCCCCGAAAATGCTTTGGCCATGTCTCGTGACCCCCGCCCCGCACCCCCCCCCCCCTTCCCACCACCAATACAAATTGACCGCTACAATAAGGGCTCAAGGGCAATAATGTGCTCAAGGTCGCATACGGATGCTCGAGAAGTGTGACGCACATTGCTCTCCAAAGAAGAACGAGACATACGAGATAATAATAATTGTTTGCAATAATCATGTTTGCAATCAAGCGAACATGTGCGCGCATGCGTGCGTGCGTGCAAATGCACCGGTGCACGGACAAACTCTGACCTGTAGATGACACTGCGTCCCGTTCCCAGGTACTGCGTCCTGAACAGCCGGCCGTCCAGGCTGTAGTCCTGGACGAAGGCCGCCCCCTGGCTGTCCGGAGGGGTGTAGATGTTCCTGTAGTAGCCGATGGACAGCAGGGACTGCAGCGTGTGCCTCACCATGCTGGGCATGGTGACGGCCACCAGGCGGTCCGTCGGGTCGTACTCGAACACGTAGCGCCTCTGGCTGTGCAGCAGCAGCATGATGGACTGGAAGTTCAGCGCACGCAGGCACGCAGGCACGCAGGCACGCAGGCACGCAGGCACACACACACACACACACACACACACACACACACACACACACACACACACACACACACACACACACACACACACACACACACACACACACACACACACACACACACACACACACACACACACACACACACACACACACACACACACACACACACACACACACACACACACACACACACACACACACACAC
This sequence comes from Protomyctophum bolini, assembly GCF_963924005.1. Lineage (NCBI taxonomy): Eukaryota > Metazoa > Chordata > Actinopteri > Myctophiformes > Myctophidae > Protomyctophum > Protomyctophum bolini. The sequence goes on along the minus strand of NC_137871.1, from coordinate 11,973,996 downwards.
ACACACACATTTCGATTTCTTTCTTTGAGTCCACATTTATAAAATACCTTATCAAGGACACAAATATTTTCAGTTGCTTCTGATATAGTACACACTCGAAACATCACGTGTCTCAGTGCTTGAGTCCAAACAAGCCCTAGATGCACAGAATATAGGCAACACATGAACTTATTCACAGCCAACACTGGTCACTTCACAGTCAGCCATATTACCAACACCGAAAGTAAATCGTGGGTACAAAAAGCACCTTCTCCTCCAAATAGACCGACTGCCTATAATGGAGGAGATTGAGCAGTATGTTGCAAGCTGCTTTGCCTTACACTTGGACAACCCTATAATCCTCAAGCCTCTGACCACTAGCCTGTGGACATGGCCCAGGCTGCCAGATATAAAAACAATGAGCTGACACGTATAGCCCAGTTGTATAATGGCCTGTACTAATGGTTGATCTTTTTACTTGTTTAGTAAGGAAAGCTTCCTCTAAACTTGAATCAAAAGCACAGCCAACTTCCAATAGAAAAACCTCTCTGCTGTTCAATTATAACACACACACACACACACACACACACACACACACACCTTACAGGCCTAGAACAAATACAACCTATACTGTAACGTAAAGAAGTGTCATGAATCCAACCATGAGGTCTCAGCAGCAGAGCTGTTGAGACCTCAGACGACATGAGGCTTTGTGACACGTCAGTCCAGACAGATTGTACACTCGTACAATAACAAAAACATGTTTTTCGCTGTGACTTTGTCCTTGGTATACATTCTCCCCTGATGACTCGCCACTATTCATTGTGTAACGGCAGAACTCCTTTTCATGACAACGTGCACTCAAAGATTGGATTTTGTCTCTGATTGTGTCTCTGTTTATTTGGCTGCACATTCTTCAAATAATTTCCAATGCTTTCACCATCGTCATCATCCTCTCCGATTTGAGAGCTATCAAGGATACCAGGCAAACAATGAACCTAGTATCTGTCTAAATAACCACACACACACACACACACACACACACACACACACACACACACACACACACACACACACACACACACACATAATATATAACTACGTATTGGAGGTCGTCCACAAGGCTCAACAATCTCAGACTCCCTCTGTATTGATCAAGAGCTCAACAAGCACATTGGCAAGGCAGCTACAGTACCACCATGTCCAGACTGACCAACAGGGTGTGTGTGTGTGTGGACCAACAGCAAGCTGACACAGCAAACTATAAGATCCAGGTCTACAGAGCATCTGTCACATTGAGCACCCTCCTCCTGTATGTACAGTGAGTCCTGGACGCTGCACGTTCGTCAGGAGCGTAAACTCAATGCCTTTCACATGCGCTGCCTTAGACGCATTCATTATGGGCATCACCTGGCAAGACAAAGTGCCAAACAACACCGTCCTGGAGATCCAGTGCTGGTTATCCCCCACCGTGTACAGCACTCAGAGACGCATGCGCTGGCTCGGTCATGTGGTGAGGATGAATGGATGTCGGACGGATCTCCTCCTCTGTGGAGAACTAGCTAAGGGGAAACGTCCTGTAGGCAGACCAAAACTATACCGCTACAAAGAGCGAGACCTGAAGGCCTTGGACATCGATCTGGACACCTGGGAAGCTGCAGCATCCGATCGCACAGCTTGGAGAGACAGATCATCGAGGACGTTCTCTCCAGGTTTGAAGAAACGCTCGCCCAGCAGTGCCGTGGCAAAGAGACTGAGGCGAAATAATAAGGCCCAAAACCAACCAGACAGACCAGCATCAGTCTTTCCCTGTGTGAAGTGCGGAAGGGGAGTGCGAATCCCGCATTGGTCTATACTCAGACACACTGAACGCTGCACCAAAAGCAGAAGAACCCCTATCCAGACCGACGGATGCCAATGATATTATACGCCAGTGGCGGCCGGTGACATTTGTCCTAGGGAGGGCGCTATAACAAAATCAAGAAAACATGCACTAGGTATCATAGATTAAATATCTACTGAGGGAGCCTGTCTAAAGTTTATTAAATATATCTACTAAGGGAGCCTGTCTAAGGTTTATTAAATACATCAAAATGTAACAAAAGGTTCATATAGGGTTAAAGAAACAAACCTGAGACAGAAGGACCAGTGCCATAAAAAAGTGCAATGGCTCAAAGCCACATGACCTTGCTACAGTGGCTTTAACATTAACAAAAACATAAACAAAACGTCCTTATAAAATAACCCTCAAAGCCATGACTCTGCCACCTTATGGCTTAATTTTTACTTTTTGTACATACATTTGTGATGATTACATCAGGTTTGTCTGGACCCAGCTCTCTTTCTTGCAGTGTCCTTCTCTCAAATGGTGTTTTCTGCAGTGATTTCACAGAGTTTTATTTTTCCTCTTATTTTTCCATTATGCAAGTGAATTAAACTATTATTATATTGAGTTTACCTGGCTCCATTCATCTGTCTCATCCCTCGTTTTTCTAGCGTATGTTGTTGTGGCTGTGTGTTAAACCCTATGTCAAACTGTGCTGTGATGTGTATGCTGCCCCCAAGTGTTTTGTGGTGTGAATAACGTCATGGATCGCACATATTTCGCGACCCAATGGCTTCCTATAGTTTGTATTGAAGACCTGTGTACCGCAATGCATTACTCTTCAGTGCTGAGAATAGAGCTCCAGATGATCGCCGCTCGCGCACCAACACGTGACACACACTAACCAATCAGAAACGTCATACAACGTAAATAACATTAGACATTTCATGGAGGCATAATACTAACGTGGCAGCATATTACAACTTTTAAACACTGCCTTTGGTTAGTGGCTACTTATATTATATAATATTAACGTTTCTGGATTGCTAATTTTAAATAAATTACAGGCTGTAGATTTAGTTTCTCAGTCATTCTTATTCACGTTTTATTCAGGGGGTGGGCATGGTGGTGCGTTGCACCAGCGCCCCCTATGGACGCACCGCCACTGTTATACGCACACACATACATATACGTGTGTGTGTGTGTGTGTGTGTGTAAAATTATTTTTTTATTTTTTTTACCGTAATGTTCTGTTCTGGGGGTCCTTTTCAAATGTTTTCAACACAAAAAAGACGCTTCTCCATTATTCAGTTAATTGGAAAATGTGATGCATAGAATTATTGCCAAGAAAATAATTCACAGCTGAGGAAACACTGGAGCTCATATTCTGGACACAAAGGAAACAAACCAACTGTTTTTCCAGTGAGTTGTTTCAGCTCTACTTCCATTATTTAGCCACATTGTTTCATTTTGGTTTCAATGTTCTGACTGACAGCGCGTAAAGCTTAATGCAGTCATGTCCAAAGTCTGGCCCGGGGCCCAATCATATAGCCCGTGGACACTTTTCATATTATGGGCCGCAGCTTCCTTCCTAAAAGGTCTTATTTATGACCAGCTGTTGCCATTTTGATGTTTAACCTGGGGCAGATAGGCTATTTCTATTTTTTTTTTGCTACACTGTAATTTGAACAAAGGACAATTCATTGGACTATAAATATAACAGCAATGCAGTGCAAGATAAGAGCTGAATTGTTTATAGTTTGTTGCAGCACATGAGTGACGTACGGTGCATTTGGCTACACTGACAACAAAAAGACTATTGATAGTGGACTGTAGTTAAATAAATACAATTGTGATGCATTTGTCCTTTTGCCAGGAGATGCAGTCGGCCCTAAAGGTATCTTCACATTTTGAAATATGGCCCTCTTTGAAAAAAAAAGGTTCATGTGTCATATATGTCTCAAGAGTTTTATGTGCTCTATTCCAATCAAAAGGTTACGCAAAAATAGGTTTTAATTTGAATATTAGGAGAGGTACAATATTAACACATTAATATTTCATAAGCCTTATTAATTTCTAAATGAATTCCTTCTCCACGCCAGTACTCTCATTTGGGCTTGGACCGCGGGAATGAGCTCGCTCACTAAAAATACACCCGGATGAATATTTCATCCGACGTTAGCTTTAGAGATATGATACCACGCTTCAGGTTACAGTAGACCTGATCGTCATCGCACACTTATTAATTTAAACTTTAACCACATGAAAGCCATAGCGTCCCTGACTCCCTAATCTGGGACCGACACTTGGCAGATAATATAGCCGAGAGCTTGCAGAAGGACTATTTGTAGAGTGGTGGTTCTCATCCTTCTCTGGATCACTTGGATCACATGAAAGACTTTAATTACACGTGGTCAGACGGGTGGGACTTCTGAATCCTACAATACACATCGTCAGCGCATGTTTATTTTAATCATTGATTGTGTTAATTGTGACTTGGAACTCATTTTTTAATTGGTATATCATTACGAAAACCAAGAATAGATTATAATTTACTTTGTTCAACAATAACGTTATACAGTACGTTACGATTAAAGTCTTAGTGTTTTGCTAATTATTCTGGGGCCCCACTTGCAATACGCAATAACCAATTTAAAATATACTAAAATATACTATGTTGAGGACCATCGGTGTAGAGGGAAAAAAGATAAACAATGGACCTCGACATGAAAAAGGTTGAAAAACCACAGGTTTAAGTGGTTCATTACGGTCCCCCCCCCCCCCCCCCATGCCACGGGGTCAGGGGTGGGCAGTTTGTCACAGGTAGGTCAGGTGCAGGCGGGCGGACTCACCCGGTCCACATACGTGTAGCTCCAGATCTTGCCGTTGACCCAGGCTCGCGAGACCACCCGCTCGTTCTCGTACTCCAGCCTCTCGGACCACTCTCCGCGGTGGATGGCGGCCAGCAGGCCGCCGGCGGAGTAGGTGACGTTGACCTCCGTGTACTTGCTGCCGGGGGACCAGACCACGGGCCGGCCCAGCCGGTCGTACTGGATGTGCAGCGTGAACTTGCGGTGGTCGTCGTAGATCTTCCCCACGCGCGTGTTCTGGTCGAAGTCAATGGACAGCAGGTTCCTGTTGTGGGCCTGAGACGCACGGAGAAACACGGCGTTAATATCCATGTGCACGAGAGACAGAAAGAGAGAGAGATGAGGGACAATGTAACTATTGTCTACTGCAGTTACTTATGTCATTTTTTATGTATTATTATTATTATTATTACCCTTGCTATTAGTATTATTACTATTATTATTATGCCATTAATGCTTTGGCAAAGAGACAGAGAGAGAGGGGGGCAGAGAGAGAGAGTTAGAGAGAGAGAGAGAGAGAGAGAGAGAGAGAGAGTGAGTCAGTCAGAGGCAATCAATAACATTCTGCAGCTGTGTAATAAATGTCGTGCAACACGAGAGAGAGACTTGAAGACAATTTATTGGTTTAGAGATGAATGAATGAGTCATTCGGCGCAACCCCCGTTTTTCCCCCCTTCTTCTTCATATAAAGATTAACACCGAATCGCTCTATTATGGAACAACGAGGAGACAAGACCTGCATGGGGACCATTCATTAATGTGTTACATGCACATTCATTAATGTGTTACATCCAGTACACAGTGTGACCTGGCCCTCTCCCATGCAATATCCTGTTTGCGTGTTGTGTGCCAGGGAAGAAAGGAGGGGGCGGGTGGGGAAAGTACAGGCAACAGGTTTCCAAGTCATTTGACCTGCCGGGTTAACTCCATATGACGTCGACTATAGTTAATCATTCCAATATATCTCACAACCCGTTGAGTTAAATCTCAGTGGCGGCGCGGGCCTCTGTTTTCACGATTGTGTACAGTATATGCGCTCTTGTGAAGTGAACGCTCAGAAGGGATATAATGGTGGTTTATTGCAGAGCTATAGGAAATAATCATGCGTGCATAGCCAGTCGCTGTGTAAATAATAAATACAATTCTTACACGAGCCCTATGGAATATATGGAATGCACATGCTAATAAAAAGTATTTAAAATATTGCTTTGATGCTCATATTAACCATAAGAAGTATTACGTTTTTTTAATTTTACTTTTAGCATTCTTTTTAGCATATATATTCCATACATTCCAATAGGGCTAGACTACTCATGGACATAATATTTTGCCTTATTTACGAACGACCACAGCTGTGACGCATTCACACCGGACGACCCCAGCTTCAGGGTATAGGGTCGCTCAGCGCGGGCACTCGGCACAGCCGGTTGCGCAGCGCACTGGATTTTCGAACGACAACGCACCGAGTGCACTGAATAAACGAACGACAAGAGAGCACACCAGTGCGTTCAGGGCGTATTTCTCGAACGCACCCCTGGATTCCGTCTGGTTTGACACGACCGGTTGACAAATTCAATTTCTCCAAGCAGGCAAATCAGCTCTTCTCGCACAAGAGACCTGCCATGGGGTTCAAATCCCAGGGTAAAGTAAATGCGTTTTTTTTACCCTCAGCCTGCGTTCGTAGGTGCTATAGTTGGTCTTGGCCTGCTCCTTCCTCTGCCGCCACTCGATCAGGCTGGGGGCGTGGTCTCCCGGCAGGCTGATGTTGCAGCGGCTGGCCGTGGGGCTGACTCCGCCCCCGGCGGCGCCCGGGAGGAGGGGCTCCGTGCTGAGCGAGAGCTCCATGCCGCTCGCCAGGGACACGGCGAACGAGCCGTCGGCGCTCACCCGGTACGAGCTCTGCGCGTGCTCTGTGGGCGTCGGGCGACGCGGTCACACACACACACACACACACACACACACACACACGCACACACAATGACAGCGACAGATGTGTGAGAAACAGAACAAAACAACACTGACGTTAAATGTGGCTCATGATAGGTTAACGCTGAGCGACGGTTTGACACCTCATGCATATACGGCGCAGCAAAACGCTCGCTTACAGGCCACTGTTTGTTTGCCTCTGTGTGTTTTTTCCTACTTAGTCAAAGTCTTATTTCCATATTTTAATGTTTTTTTTTAGTACGGACAGCTGCTGCTGTCGAGCAGCCTGCATGCACCGCTCAGTTCACACAGGTGTCATTTTTTAATGAACGCTTTTGTTTTGTCCAGTTGTGTGTTGAGTTGCATGTTTAACCCATTTTGGGGCAGGAACCCCTTTTGGTATTAGCATTATGTTATGCTTTAGCTATTGAAAAATAGCAGATCTACAAGCTCATTGTAGGTCTGCTATTTTTGAAAAATCGAAGAGCGACTGACATAGAAGACATTTTTAGAATCTGATCTCAGGTCAGAATGAAAACTGTCAGGATGTAGAAGACATTTTTAGAATCTGATCTCAGGTCAGAATGAAAACTGTCAGGAAGTAGAAGACATTTTTAGAATCTGATCTCAGGTCAAAATGTGTTTAATGGACCACAATGGAAACAGGACTCTGGCTTTTTTGTGTGCGTCATCCATTTTGGTCTCTTTTTAACATGCACCCCAAATGGACATTTACGGGTCCATTTGGTCACATTTCTGTACACTCTCGTCTCGGGAGTTAAATTCCATTCTGTGCTGCAGCAGTAGCAGCAGCAGCAGCTCCCTCGAGCTTATCACACTCTTGCAACAGTTTGCCACAGCGGGGTTGTTTCGTTTTAGATTATTTTTTTCTTCTCAAAAAGGCGGTTGCACACTATAGCACCATAGGTGTTGTTCCTGCTCTGACTGAGGTGTCAAGGGAAACATGACACGCACACGCGCACACGCACACACACGCGCCTATTGTTGTTATTATTAATCTGCATTCTCTCTATCAGTATCTGAACAAAAAGGTATCTATCGGGTCAAAACGTCATACATCCAAAACTGTTACTTCTCCAAGCTTCACGACGCGTTTCCAGCTTGAGGATCCTCTAGGTCCGACGCTCTCGTGTGTCGTCGTATAGTATGACAAAGTAGGGCGTACGTTTACTGAAAACGATGAACAAAACAAAAAAAGAAGACGGAGATAAGATGTTTCTGCCCGACGACAGCAAAAAAAAACAAAACAGAAACATAAAAAAAAAAAACATTTTCGTCATAAAAAAAAGCTCATCGGTGTCAGGTGTGCAGTAAATTGGATCGCAGCGTGCAGATGGGGAAATGTGTGTAAAAAGGTCATTGTTGTGTGTGTGTGTGTGTGTGTGTGTGTGTGGATGTGGGCACCGCGACGCCTCGGAGGAGCGAAGACACACAGACCACCGTGGAGTTATACAGTGGGTGTGGGGCGTGGGAGGACAAGCTGGATAGGTGCTCCTTCCAAGTACTTCTCTGCAGCTCTGTCATAATGGCGTCTGTGTCTCTCTCTCTCTCTCGGTGTGTGTGTGTATGTGTGTGTGTGTGTGTGTGTGTGTGTGTGTGTGTGTGTGTGTGTGTGCGCGTGCGTGCGTGCGTGCGTGCGTGTTCACTGTGTTGTATCATGAGGACATATCCATGAGTTTGTGAATGTAACCATTACTGCATTTTTGTGTTCCTGTATGGTGTGTGTGTTATAGTTAGCTTTCCTCTCCCAGCCAGCCGCCCTGTCATGGACTGGTGACAAGCGCTAGAAAGCAATTAATGAGATGACACGAGCAAACCATCCTCATAAGCAGCCTCTCCACTCCGTTTTCACTCCGTACTCATTTTGCTCATTTTATTCCGCTCTAGCCTCCAAAAAGAAAAAATTGTTTTCCAATTTGGTCCAATCTGTCAAGTCTCATGTGTCTGCCCGCCTGTATATATATCTACCTATATACCTAAAGTACCTAGTCAGTCAGTCAGTCAGTCAGTCAGTCGATGAAGAATGAAACTAAAAGAGTCTAAATGCCACGCTAGTGCTCCCCCTAGAGGCCATGCTGCTTCTTACACACATTGGCAGCTGGTGTTCAACTTCAGACTAGCTCTCTACACCAGCGACGGCTCTCCAGGAAATGAGGTCAAACGTTAGAAAAGATAGTTGGTGTTAGTATTAGTTTCATCATTTGGAGGGGCTTATACTTGCAACAGTAACGCAAAACAAGTAAACCTACAAAGTGCCTTTGACTCATTTAGACCCGAGGACGATTCTACAAATGCCTTCTAAATCCTGACGATCGTTCATATTCAAAGATGTGCGCCACGTTTTCACGATTTTTCAAAAATAGCAGACCTACAAGCTCGTAGCGCGCCACTCGGTGGTGCGCTGTGAGCTTGTAGATCTGCTGTTTTTCAATAGCTAAAGTATAACATAATGTTTAAAACACCAAAAGGGGTCGCCTTAACGATACATCTGGGAACCTCCATATTCGTGTCGTTTCGTAACTGAATGCCCAACTTGGATCATGCCACAGCGTCACACAAAATTACCAAAAAATAGCAGATCCACAAGCTCAAAGCGCGCCTCGGAGCGATGCGTTTTGAGCTTGTAGATCTGCCGTTTTGTTTGATTCATCCCGAAAAGGAACAGTTTTTAAGACATAATGAGGTTTCCACCCGACATAGACGAAAAAATCCAAGGTGGTCGGTATAGAACAGCTGCTAACAAATCTATTCTACGCCCTCAAAACCAATCATAACACGGCCCTAAGAATCTGTATTGATTCCGCAATGCAGGCTTATTTCCAAACTTTCCACCTCGTTTCAGCGATGAAACCACGGGAGCCGTCGGTATTGAGCGAGAAGCGTTTAGACTAGAGTGCCCCGAGTCCATATCTGACCTGAACACCACAGTTTACCCGCACTCTATACTGCAGTGGGTCCGGACCATCAATGTTTTAGCATCGTTTTGCCCTTCTTACTGTCTGACCTTCCCATCTATATACCCACCTGAGTAGTATGTTGACTATGGGCTTTCCATTCAAAGTAGGAGCCCACGCACGCATGCACGCGGGCACACACACACACACACACACACACACACACACACACACACACACACACACACACACACACACACACACACACACACAGAGGTTGTCGTCCTGGGGTGAGTCATAGCCAGCCCCCCGGGGCAGAGCGTAGTGGAGGAGAGTTGGGTGGTCGTGGAGGTGAGCCAGATGATGCATGGCTGACGATGATGCATGGTGACCAGCCCTACTGCACTGGAACAGCCCTCCATGTTAATGGGAGACTTTGACCATTCTGTCCGTTACTGTCGGGCAGAAACGACTTATCTCCATAGTCTAATTATCTATCAGAACAACGGGATTCAGGCCACTGCTATTCTGTCGGTTATTTCTGTAGGGTTTGGAGTGGTGCAGCCACTCCATTGCGCAGCTATGTGTGTCCCTGTGACTGTCCGAGCACGGAAAGTGCCTGCCTGAATGTGCCCTTTTCGAGCACGGAAATAGCGTTTGTTGACCACCAAGTGTGACTGTTGCGCAGCCACACACACACGCACACGCACACACACAGACACACACACACAGGCCAGGGAGGAGGGCATGTACAGTACAGTACAGTATAGTACAGTGTAGATGGTGTCAGTGACTGGCTAGTCTCGCGATGCCAGACTGTTGCCTCATGCAATTTTCAAATGCTTCCGTCATACAGTCTGGAGCAACGGAAGACCTATCATGAGTGAACTATAAAGCGGAAGTGCAGACTCCTCCCCACTTCGTTTCGTCTTCATACAGTCTCTGCAGTCACGCAACTGTATCCTAATATGAATAGAAATCACCTATCACCTAATCCACCTCTGTGTGGAGTTTGCATGTTCTCCCCGTGTCCCCTATGGTAGGTACAAAAAACATGCCGTAATCCTGGTCTCTAAACTGCCTCCCCCTGGCCAGCCGGGGCGCCTGATGGAGGGGAAAGGAACTGGTTGGAATAACGTGTTCCTTCCACGCGCTACGTCCAACCAGGGAAACTCCCCCCCTGTCAGGTGTAAAGGAGCAACGTGGACACTCAGGCATGAAGGAAGCATGAGTTCAAGTCCGTTGCTCTCCCCAGGTTGGCGGAGGGTGTGTAGAGCCCAGGATCACATTAGATAATTGACACAGGGGTGGAAAATGGGTCACAAAATCATGAAAAAACAAATAATAATAATAATAATAATAAATCACCTAAGCATATAGCTTGTTGCTTAGCAGAAAAGGGGAAAAAAAGTAAATTAAATTTGAAAATATATTTCCGTGAACGGAAATGGCAGATTTCTGTAGTCTGTAGTTCCAGACTCTATATATACTATAGCATTCGAAGCATTGTGGAACAGTTGTCTGGCTATACACACACGAGACCAACACTGACTGGCAGACATGCACCTACCCTGTTTGAAGGTGTAGATGGTGTCGCTGGCGGACAGGTTGGTGCTGGTGACGAAGGTGTGGCGGCCGGGCGCGTCCACCTCCACCCGAGACCAGCGCTCCAGGTTGCCGTGGAAGCCGCTCACCTCGCCGGTGGGGAGGGTGACGTTGGTCACGTGACCCTCGCTGTTGTACCTGCAGGACAGAGAGAGTATAGGACAGTATAGACCAGTGGTTCTTAACCCCAAAGACCCCGCCCGCTCTCTGAGCGGACTGCATCTCTTCAAGCTTCAAGAAAGCGACAGTCTGATAATAAGGCTTGGTCAGGACCCCCCCCCCCCCCCCACCCCCCCACGGGGCTCCCCATATGATTGGGGGTCCCCAGAGGACAGTGAAGTGACAATTTAAGGACTTTTAAGAGGGACCCGGTAAGGACCCAGAACCGTTCAAATCCTAACGAGTCGACTCCCAACCCTACAACAGACGAGACATTTATTTCCTTAATCATATGTTAGATACCTGAACTAGGTCTCAAGTGGTTACCGTATATCATAATGTACTTTTTTTCCCTTCCTAGAAATGTAGCGGAGTAAAACAAAAATGCCTACAATATTTCTCTTTGAAATGTATAAAGTAGGCCTACAGCTTACACATTTTTTTAAAGGAGCATTCAGTGATTTGGGTGATTTGGAAAACCCCCCCGGTCCGCCCCGGTAACAAGATGTGCACATGCACACGCACTACAGACAGGCCAACAGTACACACACCAAGGCTCACACACCCCGCTCGATCATGATTGGTGGAAGGCCCCTCTCTATCCTGATTGGATGAAGGCCGGGCCACCTAGCCAAAAACTAAACCTAAGGTTTTTTGACCTCCAGGGGTTAACTGGGGACAGGGAGGAACTCCTTATATGGTCAGCACACTCTATAGTAGGGAGGATTATCACAACAAAACAAAGAAATAAGTGATATTTGAATTCAGTGAAATCACTGAATACCTTTAAACTTAAATGTGCGTTGTTACTGTCAACTTAATCGTATGTGTGCTTGAATGGACACAGGGGGGCATTAATGCACACACACATGTGCGAGCGGGCCCGGGCACACACGCACGCGCACGCGCACACGCACGCGCACAGAGACAGACAGACAGACAGACAGACAGACAGACAGACACACATACATACACACACACACGCACACACACACACACACACACACACACACACACACACACACACACACAAACAAGGACACTATCTTTGGTTCTCTTTCTCATGGTGGCACAGAGGAAGTGTCACAGGTGATTTATACACGTAATTATCCAGCTGTGGAATTTGAGACAGAGACCGGGCTGCCAGCGCTGAATAATCCAGGCCGGTGCGTGCGTGCGTGTGTGCGTGCGTGTGTGTGTGTGTGTAAATAGTAGCAGGGAAGTGCCTGGGCTAATCTGTCAGCAGAGTAATGATAGAGTGAAGATGGTCTCTGCCTCCAGCTACATGTGATGCCCACATACATTTCGCCACCAGATGGCACTCACACAACTCACACCATGTTTCAGTAACATCCATCTGCAAAGACACATGAACGCACCCACCCACGCCGCACACACATGCTCGCACGCACGCACACGCACACGCAGAGATAGAGAGCGAGTTAAGTAACTATTATGAATGAGGCATAACTCCAACCCCAACACCTAACATTTAAAGGCCTAATCCTACACCAACCTGTGTTTTCTCATAAAAGGCTCCTCAACAGCAACAATATTGAAAAACAAAATTGGGCCGCTTCCTTACTTCACAGGTTTTACCAATGATGCCAATTAAGAAAAACTATACATGTTGGGACATTTGGGTATCACAAGTGCACGCACGCACGCACGCACACACACACACAGGAGCAAAGAAAGACAGAGCGACATGTACGCACAGACTGAAGCATAACAAAACACACAAACCAAAACTCACTCGTAGACGGTGGTCCAGCTGTTCTCGTCGCTCTTGGTCGCCAGGAGGCCGCTGTTGCCGTGGTAGGTGAGGTGGGCCACGTCGTGGCCCTGCGCCGACACCTTGCGCAGCGTCCCGCTGTTGCTCAGCGACAGCCAGTACACCTGTCCGCCGGGCAGCGCCAGCCACAGGGGCACGCCGTGGGCGTCCCTCCGCACCTGCAGGCCCCGCCCGTCCCGCGACGTCACCGCCGACAGCTGGCCGTCCGAGCCGTAGGAGAAGTTGTACAGGATGTGACCCGTGATCAGGTGCTTGGTGTGGAGGTGGGAGCCGTTCTGCATGGGCCACGCGGGACAGGGAAGACAATTAAAACTCAGCGCAATCAATCGATTGCGGTCCACAACTAGGTTCTGTACGCGCCCGTAACACTCCGGTTGTGGTGCGATAAAAAATGTCCCAAAAAAAAAACGGAAATGAAAATGTCAGTTTTTAGAATCTTCTTTTTGGCTCAAAACAAGCTTGATTTGGGCGCCTCATTTCTCAAAACGATATATCGGCGGTTACAAAATGTATGCTTTGGGCGAATTAAATAACAATCGCACCCGTTACATAATAACGCGATAATTCACTTCCTGGGCCTCGGAGTGTCGCCGTATGAAATGACTGCGGCGGCACTGCTGGAGTGCACTTTTCAGACACCAGACGGGGGTGTCGGCGGTAAATGAGTTAAGTCACGTGTCACTAAAAAAAACGTACTCCCATGTTTTACTTAAGTAAAAATCAAAACTGCAATATAGAAATACTGTTCGGACATCCGGAATTCAAAATATACTTGAGTGAAGTAAAAATGTACTTCTAAAAGTAGTTCTAAAAGTACCCATTATGCAATGTCCCATTTCAAGTTTTCAAATGTATAAAAAATATGTGTCACGAAGCAATAATATAAGCCGGCGAGTTTGTTTATTCTGTGTCTATGTTTTTGGGCATTAATATATGAAAAAAAACAACAACAGAAATGAAATATGGAGGCACAAGGTTTCTGCCCAGGAGCGACGGTCTGACGATACATCTTGCCATTTTAATATGATAGATATATATATATTTTAAGGAACGCTATGAAAGAATTCAATATGGAGTCAAAGGGATACTATCTCTCCACCTCTAAATGATCTCCCCTCCGTCTCCCGTCTCCGCTCTATCTTTCATTACTCAGAAGTGTGATTGGATAAGGACGACATGCAGAATACAGAGGTGCAGTGGCCATGTTGAAAGTTATAAATAATAGTTCACACCATATTTCCGCTCACGGTTGCTTTCCCCTGGCCTTATGTATGTACGGTAAGCTCTAGTTTCCATGGTAACAACATATACCCCCCCGTGCTAATTCATATAGATGGTGTTATGATGTTGTATGGATGTGAAAGGCAGGGAGGTTATTCTTGACCTTGTAGAGACTAGAATAGACACGTGCCTTCGGCTTTGCGGTGGCATATTTAAACCGGGCAAGATAACAAATACTGAAACGCATGCCCACGGAGATGATGCCTCGGCAGCCTCCAGCGGAATATTCCACTCCATAATAATAATAATAACTTTATTTATATAGCACTTTTCTGGACAAAGTCACAAAGTGCTGTACAACAAATTCACAGGAAAATCGAACACATTTAAATGGATGCACCATAGCAAATCAGGAACTTACAGACAGCTGGCCTACAGTAGAAAGCCTATTTTAGAGATACAATATAAAAACAACAACAATGTAATTAGATAGAAATAAAAATACCGACAGAGTTCAGTGAACAAACATTCAATGGGGCTGGGGGAGGGGGGGGGGGGGATGCTTTTCCGAACAAGTACGTTTTGAGAAGAGTTTTAAAAGATGCAATGGTATCTGCTTGTCGGATGGTTTTGGGAAGGGTGTTCCATTTTATAGGGGCACGGACAGAGAAGGCTCGTTCTCCCTTGTTTAAGCGGTGGAATTCCTCGGGAACCTTCAGGAGAGCCCCGTCCGAGGACCTAAGGATACGGGGAGGGTTATAGGGGTGTAGGAGATCAGCTAGATATTGGGGTGCCTGGCCCATTTGTACCTTAAATGTTAATAAAAGGATTCTAAAAACAACAGGAAGCCAGTGAGGTGTAGCCAGGACACAGGAGTGATGTGGTCCCGTTTCCTGGTGTTTGTCAGGAGTCTGGCGGCGGCGTTTTGGACCAGGTGTAAGCGGGAAATGGATTCATGGGTTAGTCCTGTGTATAGTGCGTTACAATAATCTAAGCGTGATGTGATGAATGCATGGATAACTTTTTCAAGGTCGGGGACTGTTAAACATGGCTTGATTTTAGCTATGCTTCTTAATTGGAAGAAGCATGCTTGCACGGTTTTCTTGATTTGGGTGTCAAAGCTAAGGCCTGAGTCAATGAAAACCCCAAGGTTTTTCCATAACAGTATAGGAAACACTGCATAATGTGGAAATGTTATTTACAAAGCAGAGTGCAGAGAGCTAAAAGCCTATTGGTAAAAAAAAAAAGGGCACCTTGTGCAGCGCGTGGAACCGGCCGGTTGCCTCAACCCATTTTGACCTGAGATCAGATTCTAAAAATGTCTTCTACATCCTGACAGTTTTCTGAAAAAGCTATGTTTCTATGTCAGTCGTTCCCTCTTTTTTTCAAAAATAGCAGACCTACAAGCTTGTAGCTATGAGCTTGTAGATCTGCTATTTTTCAATAGCTAAAGCATAACATAATGCTAACACCAAAAGGGGTTCCCGCCCCAAAATGGGTAAATAGTGTGAGATTTATAGATTCTGGGGCCTAAATAATATATTAGAAGCTTTTTATCAAGAATTTGATCAGTGTCACCATGGTCCACATACTGTACAATACTGAACATTGTAAAAAGAAAAAAAATCTAAAGAAAAATCAATTGGCACATTGCTGTCCAGCGGGAAAAGGGCAGGTGCTCTAGCACCCCCTAGTGTATATCTGTGCACGCCACTGCCCAGAACATTCTTTGTCAGAGTGTTCTGAATGACTGCAATGGGGGAAAGGTACTCAAGCACGGCTATGTGCAATTGTGAGGTCGTTTTACATTACTCGAGTATATCCATTTGTTTATACTTTAAACGTGTACTCCACTGCATCTCAGAGGACAACTTTATGCTGCACTACAGTTACAGCTTTAGTTTCTTTGCAGTTTATTAAATTAGCTCATATACTGTATATAGAAACGGTGCACTGACTGATAAATATGTAAAGGTTAAGCCGCCGAGCGGAATATAAAGTAATCAGTATCAGCCCGACCTTTAACAGCTGCAAAATAGAAGTGATTAACACATGAACGCATCACAAATTACAATCAAACTAAATTCTGCATAATGAATACATACAATGACTTAAAATTAATTTTGTCTAAGTATATTTTTATGCCATATACGTGACTCTGAGCAAGATGCTTACGTCCCCCGCCCCGTGCGTCCCCCGTGCACTTATCAGAGCCACCGGAGCACTGTCATCATGGTGAAGCGATAGTACCTTCCCTCCACCAACCAGAAGAAACACTCCCTTGCTACTTTTACTTAACCCATTCTGACCTGAGATCAGATTCATACGAGGTTTCCACTGGACACACACACTGGTCTGATTAACCCATTCTGACCTGAGATCAGATTCATATGAGGTTTCCACTGGACACACACTGGTCTGATTAACCCATTCTGACCTGAGATCAGATTCTAAAAATGTCAGTCGTTCTTCGATTTTTCAAAATAGCTAAAGCATAACATGATAACATGAACCAAAATGGGTTCCCGTTCAGAATGGGTTAAACACTTAAACTTACAATCCCTATACTTACAATTTACAAGTCAAGCCTTTAGCAGGAGCTCGTATACCCAGAGCGTCTTACAAGTGTGAAATTGAAATGAGCAGAGTAAACATGTTGTCAATAAACACAACAGGGTATACATAGTCACATAAGTAGAGTTCCCGAAGAGAGCAATGTAGTACCGCAAAGACACTATAGGATACCAGGTAAACAATAGAGTGGGACCATATGGGTACCTCACGGTACGATATATGTGGCGATATCACTAGGCCCTCGATAATGATAATATCACGATATTCGATATATTGCCTGAGATTTCAACGATTTATATCATGATATCTGCAACTGGGGAAAAAAAACAACTTTCATTTGTCTCAACTGATTTGTCTCAACCGATTCTGATACCAGGCTTTTATTGGAAGCTATAAGAACCGATCATAATGAATAAATCAAAATTTATTTTGTTGAAATATTAAACAGTGCAGTTGCAGGTGCTCACTGGTCATTTTTTTATAACAATATTGCCTATGGTAATATCAGCAACACGTCAATTTAACTTGAACAACCAATGTCAAGTTGAAGCTATGATTCCCTGCTATGACATGAAAAAGACAATCGCGGGAGGAAGTATCGATATATATCGCAATATCCATATTTCAGCACACCCCTAGTAAACAATGAACTCGTCTGTCTAATCAACATTTGTCATCACCCTCACCACCTGCCTCACTGAAAATAACTTTTTAAAACTCAAATCAGAAATCCTTCTCACCAGCTCCACCCAGAACCTCAACATCGATGGCTCCACTGTTACAACCTCACCCCACATCCGTAACCTTAGTTGGGGTCACATTTGACTCCACCCTCTCATTCCTCCCCCACATGAACCAGATCACCAAAACCGCCTTCTTCCACCTCGGGAATATCGCCCGTCTCCGGGCCCTCTCTGACCTTCCCTGCTGCCGAAACCCTCATCCATGCATTCATCACATCCCGGATTGACTACTGCAACAGTATCCTCAATGGCACCACCTCCAAAGTCCTCAACAAACTACAGCACGTGCAAAACTCCGCTGCCCGCCTGCTCACCAGTACACGCTCCAGAGACCACATCGCACCCGTCCTCCACGACCTACACTGGCTCCCCGTCAAACAAATAATTCACCTGCTTACCACCTACAAAGCTCTCAATAACCTGGCTCCCCCCTACCTCTCCGATCTTCTCGAACCATATGTCCCCCACCGCTCCCTCAGGTCCAGTGAAGCCAACTTCATGAAGGTCCGCAAGGCCAAGTACCGCACCTGGGGGGACAGGGCCTTCTACGTTTCGGCCCCCAAACTCTGGAATGAACTCCCCAACCACCTCAGAGCTGCAGCTCCCTCTCTCCTCTCATTCAAAACCTCACTCAAAACCCACCTCTTCAGGACAGCTTTCCCCAGCTGAGGTCTGGTTAGGATGTCGTCCCCCCCCCCTTTTCCCTCGTTTATCCTTTTATCTTTTTAACCTTGTACTGTTGTTGTATCTCCTATGTTTTGCTTTGTTTTCTCCCCCTAATAAAGTCTGTTCCTAGTGTTCTTATGTAAAGTGCTTTGGGTATTCAGAAAAGCGCTATATAAACTATTATTATTGGTCCGTTTTTGATGTTTGTAATTGGTGCTCTGTTCTCTCTGCGGTGCTTTCACGCCCACTTTCTGTAGTTGAGACCTATGTTTCTCATTGGCTGTACTGACAACCTATCGTCCTGATTGGCTGCCTCGTCTCTAGGCAACCACACACCTTTTGCCTCCAGCCGACCCCTCAGCCATGAGATATAAGGCAGCAGCTGGTAATTAATTGACGTCATCAATTCCTGTTTCATTGACGTCTAGGTGTACATAATTATGTTCTGTTCTGTTAAAACTGACTACATGCGTCAGATAATTTGTGCCGGCAGTTATTTTTATGGCGATATATATTTTGAAACGTCAACAGAAGATATACGCCTCTTATTGACAATACACAGAATTGTGTGTGGGGACTGGGGAGGGGGAGAACTAACTTTGGGGAGTAAAAACAGTCAGGATCAGTGTGTTTCTAACCTGGCTGAAGAGGTACAGCTCCTGGTCCAGTGGAGAGCTGATCTCCAGCGGGCTGCCAGGGGGACTGGCCTGGGGCTGGTTGGGGCTCACGGCTCTGATGCGGATGTTCCCCAGGTCGGCGATGTACAGCGTTCCGTTGGGGGCCACGGCCAGAGAGGAGGGCGCTTTGAGACGAGCGTCGCGGGCATAGCCTCCGTCCCCTGGATGATGGATAGCGGGGGACATGAATCGTGGTAAGGTGATAAATCAAACGCTATGTGGGGGGAGACAAAAAAAAGGATGTCTCTTCAAAAGTTAAAGCATGCATGCAGGCAGACACGCAGGCAGGCACGAACGCACGCACGCAGTTAGAAACACACATTTATACTGCACTAGAAGGGGTGATCAAAATGTTGTAAGACCTAAGATTTTATTTCCTGGAATAGTGTCCTTAAACAACCTGGTATGCCCATTGAAGGCATGTAAAAAAAATGGCCAAACCTTTCCAAAATAGCAGATATACACGCACACAATATAACTTTGTAGGTTTGTTATTTTCACAATTCATCCTACACCGTATATACTGTAGGGCTATACGTGTTAAAGCATGATTATTATTATTATCATTCCATTATGTTTATGGCATTATAAAAACATTAACATCACTATGAGATGTCCCAAAGACATTTACAAAATATGTTTCACTGCATGCATGCATGCCTTCATGCATGCTGCCTTTCAAAGAAATTAAACCTGACCGCTCATAAAATGAGCATAATTAAACGATGCAAAACCCCCTGCACAACGATGTACTGTATTATATATATCTCACTAGGGAGCCTAACCCATCAGTAAACAACAGAACACACAGGAGGACGTTGAGTGAACCCAAACCAGTGCTGCCCAAAACAACGGGCCCGGGGATCTGTTGGGAATGTATGGCAACCGGTGCACCTGCGCGTGTGCAGTCTCAATGTTTGTATAAACAAATAATTGGTCTATAGGGACGATTTAACCACAGCCAAGTGTTAGAATCCGTCTTGCGTGACTAATAATAACTACACTGGATCTATTGGAACGCATGTTCTGTTTTGAATATGCTTCTTCCTCTAGTGGGACATGAAAGTCAGCAGAAGACAGAGATGATCTGGGTATAATCTCTGTAGCAATGTCCAGCAAAAGCAGCACATCTTTGGGCCACAGTAGTGTAGTGGTACAGTGTGTTTCCATACTGTACTGTCTGTACTGTTCATCTCCTTTAGTTGGACGGCCATTTCCAGGACATATTCTGCACTCATAGAGCAGCCTTGTGCCATCCAGACACTTCTCAAGTTCCCCCTTCGCTGCCCATGTTTCAGAAGCGTACAGTAAGCTGGGATGCTTTCAACACAGGCTCTAAAAAGGGATATCTATCTAGGTATAGCTCTCGGGACTCCTGACAGCTACGTAGCATTTTTATCGCTTGTTCGAGGCTGTCCAGTCTTGACCCGCTCTGATGAGAAAGTCCTTCATACTGTCTGCCATACAGGACCCCGGGTACTGTATTTAAAACCAGCCACTTCTTTGATAATGGATTCATCCTTTGACAAGATCGTTTGGTGTTCCGTATCCTCATTGAGAATCATACGGTACATTCAGTATTATATTTGGCCTTAAACATCAAAGCCCAGCTTCCCAGCGGCCAAGTGCCAATGGAGTGAGAAGCGCTCACAGGCAGGCTGTGGCATTAGCGGAATGTCTTGGGCTTTTTTTTTGGAGAGTGTAAATGTTATTTAACCACATGTCATGAAGCGTCCCTATTCTTGACATGCCATCATCATACAGGCCAACATTCAGAAGAATTGGCAAACATTCATAAAAAAACATTTGGTGGAAATAGCAACCCGACACGTTGTGAGCTTGTAATTAGTTTAGAAGGCTAGGGTTTTATAGTGGTATTGGATGTTCTGCATTTCCTGTCTTGTTTAAATGCTGACCCCGGGAGCTGAGCTCCAAGATGTCCTGTAGATTTGTGCAAATGGCAAACAAAGTCTATATTCTAAATCTATTCTATTGTAAACTACTACATTCTAAATCTATTCTATTGTAAACTACTACATTCTAAATCTATTCTATTGTAAACTACTACATTCTACTGTAAATCTATTCTATTGTAAACTACTACATTCTACTGTAAATCTATTCTATTGTAAACTATACATTCTA
>NC_137871.1:11747896-11947896 GCF_963924005.1 Protomyctophum bolini | reverse complement strand
TTAAAAATCCTCCTTTCAACTGCAGGTTTGCACTGAGATTCATATTTGCAATCCCATAGTTGGAACGGTGGGGGCGTTGCTATAGGAACGGGACCAATGTTAAAAGCTTCCGCATAGGACCATTATATAGACGGAGTATACGTTGGGGGTACGTATATATACGGACTGTGTGTGTGTGTGTGAGTGACCTGCTGGATGCGGTTGATGCGTCTCTCGTCCGTCTCGGCGATGAACATGGTCCCCAGGTGGGACAGGGCGATGGCCTTGGCGGCCTCCAGGGTGGCGCGCACCGCCGCGCGGCTCACCAGGTGGTGGTCGATGCCCGGGACCTGGCAGTGGATGGGGCGGCCCGCTATGATGCGCACCTGCAGGCTCTCGGACACCTGGCGGGTGGGTACACAATTAACATGACGTTACAGCTGCTGGTTGTTTAAGTAAACCAATTGCTCGTTGTTGCATTCTCGTTGTTCTGGGGGAAACGTTGGCCAGAAATAGTAGATCTACACAGGCTCACAAAGTGTCACAGCGTAGATCCGCTATTTTTGTAGTATCGTTGTAAGTTGACTAAAGTCTGGTTCTCTTGAAGTGATTAAAGCATTGGTTTTAAAATGCCCCCCCCCCCCCTTTTTTATTTAGAGTCAATCTCTCAAGACATACAGTATTCTGCCAACAGCATAATCTGTCAACACTGCTGCCCTGGCATGTAGTGTAGGAATAAACACCCAAATGATTCAGAGTAGCTCACCTGCCAATGAGGAGCCCCCAACGGGAGGACATACTGTAGTGCAGCCGTCCCACTCCTCCCATTCAACCTTACCCACCCCCCGAATACACACCAGTAGATCTGCTATTTTGTCTCACACTTTGTCTCACGTACACAACAGTGTACCTTAGGCACACCGCTTGGGAACACCACTGCATTAGAACCCGACGCAGTGGTAACGTAATACTATTGTACACCATACTGTAGTAAAGACACGGTTTCTGTGGGCAGCATGCACAGCTCGCTAAAGTTAACTTCATGTTGGCACACAGTGACACCCCAATTAAAATACACTACGATTGAAAGTTATTACTGTTTCTTTGGTCGTGGTAACTAACTTGACAGTGTTTTTCGGTTTCCTTCTAAACCCTAATGCTGTCTGTCAATCTGGCATGAACGCAAGTCACCGCGGGCAACTGCAAACACACATCAATACGTGCGACAAGTTCCCCCAGCTTCCCGTTTTATAGGACAAATAAGTGGAGAATCTGCTATGCGTCTCATGTGGCCTTTCAAATATCTCTCTGTTGTAGTTAATACGTTTCTAAAATGATAGAGTATACGCCAGTACGGTATATGAATGATTCATAGATGTATAGGGCTGGGTGGTGTAAAGATCTATTGTGCCCTTTCAGCAGTAGAAATATGTGCCCAATTTTACTATCCTCACTGTCGGGTGGAAACCTCGGGCTTTATTTTGCGTGTCTTTAAGTACCAGGTCTTATTCCCTAACTTGAGTAAACTAAAGACATGGAGGCGTGATCAATGGCATTTGGCTATTCTGAGTGGCCAAAGAGCATTGATCACGCCTCCAGGTCTTTAGTTTACTCAAGTTAGGGAATAAGACCTGGTACTTAAAGACACGCAAAATACAGCCCTATATGTTCAAAACCGTTCCCTTTTTAGGGGCGATCGGGTGCAGAGCCCGGGCAGAGGCCTTTTTGTCGTGGTTCTGGAAAACCACGGGTCCGACTGACTCGACACCACACTCCCTGTGTGGGTGTGGAACGCGTGTGTCACATATATATTATATATATAATTTTTTAACAACAATTAAAATGTGACAATAGCCGATCTATGAGCTCACACAACACCTCGTCTCTCAAGGTGTCGTGAGGTAGCAGGTCGGCTATTTTGTTGACAAAACTGAAAACGCCGAAATACAGAGATAACAAGGTCCTTCTGCCTCACGGCAGACACTATACTGTATAGTGTATATACCACTTTCCACTGTGGTAGCCATGATACAGTATGCCAGCCTATATATTTGGGTGAGCTATGTGTCTCAGACTAGAGGACAGACATTGCTTCAGTGATTTCCACATGAATATGGAGTGTATGAGGAGGACGCCTCTCGTGGTGAGAGTTTCCAATCACAGGTGTGATTCGCCACAGCACATTGACCCTCATTGAAAATGTTATTCAACGACTAGAAGTAGATGCACCAAATGTCTGAATAATAATAATAATTATTAATATTATTATTATAATTATAATTATAATTATTATAATCCTAATCCCACCCCCGCCACAACTCCCCTTGCTGAAACCTGAAAATCACTTCCAATGCACCAGATAATAGAGGACCTATTTTTTATGCATGCATGATGCATGGTGTTGCATCGTGACTCGTCGTCACACTGTATAAATTAGGCATGAGTGACAGTGACAGGCTGAACACGTGTGTGTGTGTGTGTGTGTGTGCGCGCACACACGTGCATTCTGTATAATTATATTTGCCCACTAAATAGATAATACATTATCATTATAAGCTGACAAAGAGTAACGTTACACTAAATTAACTGCATCGTTGTTGGAGAATATCCCGGTTCATTAGGTATATTGGATACATTCTATAAAATCATTAAATCGGCTATACCCTTTGACATGGATTAGGCTATTTATCTTCTTTTTTAACCCAATTCGCGCCAGCATTAATTAATCCCTTAACCGGATGTTACAATGACAAACTGCTGTGTGCGGTGTCATGCCCGGATGTTGTTGTCTCGGTCGGTGGTGGTAAAAACCCGACCGCGAGTGTCAGCCCGCCCGCTACAGCCCGTTGAAAACCCTTGTATTCACCAGAAACGGCCCCCTCAATGTCCTTTCTGAGACACAGAGCTTTGAATACAGGGTTTATAATGGAAGTGGATGCGCGCGCATCTTCAAAATGGCCACGACCAGTGTCCCACTTTGTGTTGATGCGGGAAGCAACATTAGCTCTAGCGATATTTCTTGGGGAAGAAGAATCCCAGTCATTTTTGTTCAAATGTCTTCTAATATTTAACTCTTAACAGTTTACACAGCACATGGATATTTATTTAAGAAACATTTCTGTCACACATGGTCTTCCTCAGGCATTCGTAATAATATATTAAAATGATATATACTGTATATTTAACTTGAAGTGAATGGAGCCTGTATTGGACTAATGGGTGATCACTCTCACCAACAAACTGAATGTGAACAGTTCTACTGCGAATCACGCTTAACCTGCATTTTAATCAAATATTCTAATCTACGCTGCCGAGATTTTTTATTACCTTTAGAGCATACGCTGAAGTATTTGGGATTTTGATCCGTGAAAATCCGGTTTGTTATGAACGATCGCACCACCCGCCATCTTGGTGCGCCACAAGACCGCACCACGAGACCCACCTCCATGAGGCGTTGTTGTACCCCGTTCATTTGCATTGGCCTCAATTTCCCAGAAGCCCTAGCAGCCCACAGCATGTGTTGATTTCCGGGTTTCGTCATCATAACATGAAGGTCTCGTCTCCAGCTCCGCGGCAAAGACGGAGTTTATTTTGAATTATTACAATACGGCGAATTAAACACATAAAACAAACGGCGGGTATGTCGTATTATGCGCGGTGGAACCATGGATGAAACAATTAGCGGCCGTCAAACTGTTAATGAAGAATGGTATATATATATATATATATATATATATATATATATATATATATATATATATAGAATGGTATATAAAAGCTTTCACACAAAGCTGGTGCAAAGGCAAAGAGACATCAACCATAATAGAATAAATCCACACTGCCACAAAGTTACAAGATAACACATTAGTTAAATTATAATTATAAGCTACAATATCTTTTCATGTGACACTTATACTTAAATTATAATTAAAAAAAATACTTAAACGCCTGATGTACCCTAGAGATGTGATAAATTGATTGAGTTGTAAGTTGTAATGGAGTTATTACATTTCACCGCGCTCTTTACGTGCATATGTTTTACAAAAATAAATGCATTAGCCATAAACATAATTTTCTGAAAAGCGCAATATACTGCATTTCATTTGATATATGTATTTGATATTTTTCCATAGACTGTAATTGTATACCATCAAAAATAGCAGAGGGTACCACATGGCTTCAAATACTCTGAAACTACTTTGATTGCTGGCCAGAAGGACCAATTGCTACTGTACACGTCACACCCCCTACACTACCCATTCTCTTCATATTTCATAACTAAATAAATAAATGAAAGATTTTGGCGCTGCATTTTGAGAGTGAAAGTGGTAGCTGTCTGTCTCTGGGTTTTATAAATATTTAACCAACGAAAAGTATTAACAAGAGCTTGTGAATAAATAATAACTACTATATGATCCATTGGAACACAGCTCCTTTTTGTATCCATTTTTTAAAAAACGGGAAACGGTTTCTGGACATACAAGGTTTCCACTCGACAGCGACGATACGTAGTCCACCATGGCGCGGTTGGAGGTGCGACAGAGAAAGCAGGAAGACCATGCTTCCGTATTAAATAATACAGTGTGTATATATATGTGACCAGATTTGACTGAGAGACTGCCATCGCGCAAATTCCAGCTTTTCACCAGAAGAGAAAACCTTTTTTTTTATTCTTTTTTTATGAGTTTATAGCACAGGCAGACTCTTCACATACTAGAGGTGAGCATGTCTGAAATAAGTGTCAGAGCTGAAATCGACATATGCAATAAATGCTTAAACATGGAGCTATAGGTGTAATGTTAGAGACCACAGAAGTGAACCTTTTCTCAACTCGCTGTTTTCTGCAAAACATTACTCTATAAGCCATATCTTCAAAACTGGTGGTTTTACATACACACTGGTGTGTGTGTACTGTATATGTATAGATATCACAGATTTTGTTATACAAGTATTGAATAGATTATTGAATGATATTTAGTATTGATGGAAAGGGGGTGGGAGCAAAAAGCTATGCTTCTTCTCACCCCTTTTGGATTTTACCGCTTGTTATTCTGACGTTGTCACGTTTCTGTTTATATTGGGGTTTCTTTTGAATTGCTTTATTCAAATAAACATTTCAATCAATCAAACTGAACCACCAATATGTCAATTTGAAGCTATGATTCCCTGCTTTCATATGACATGAAAAAACGAAAAAAGTCCCTCAGTCAAATTTAGTCACATATATACAGTATTTGTGCATGCGCTTGCGTGTGTGTGCGTGTTGCGTGCATGTATGCATGCATGCGTACAGTATGTATTGTGTATGTGTACCTGTAGCACTATGTTGTTGTCCAGGATGTAGAGTGAGTTATCTAGAGGGTTGACAGCCAGGTCCGTAGGCCACTCTAGACGCACCTGCAAGATAAAAAAACAAAGATCAGCTTCGTTGTCGTGTCACAGCTACAGTAGATACAGTAGTACAGGTGTAACACAGTGGGTGAAAGTTGTTTTTCTCCATCGTTTTGTTATTTCTACAAAGAGGGGGGGAAAAAAAGAGTAGGGGAGGATGGGGAGCAAGGAGAAAGAACAGAAGAGAAAAAAAAAGATGGCCTCCCCGAGGCTCCATCTGTTTTCATGTGGCTTCGGGATGTTATGTCTTCTCTTAAGTTAGAAGGTGATAAGATTCATAATCATCGTTTCACAAGTGTTGGTTAAGTCCTTACAAACCTTTGCTCTCAGTCTATATCCTCCCAGCCCGTGTGTTTATTACAATTTTCTTGCGTTCGCTTCCCGCATTTGCGCGTCTTACTTTGCACTCGCACCCTCACACGCACACACAAAATATATATTATACCGGTATGTAATTAGTACATGGGACAATAGGAGCATTTCATGTCACAATTCTCTTGGCCAATAATATGCAGATAATCATCAAAATATGCCGTTTTGTCCCACACGAGGATATATTCACGGTGATCCCGATAATAGAAATTCAACGTGATAAAAAAATCATCTTGAGTGAATTTATAGCTATAAGAGATAAACTCTTATATATCATCCCTTCCCCACCTCTGCTATCTGCTTTCTATGCAGAGATAATGTTTTGGTGTTATTGTCGCTGGACCCCCCTTGTCACTGGAACCCCTTTTGGTGTTATTATGCTATGCTTTAGCCATTGAAAAATAGCAGATCTACAAGCTCATAGCGCGCCACCAAGTGGTGCGCTGCGAGCTTGTAGGTCTGCTATTTATTTTTAAATCGAAGAACGACTGACATAGAAACAGCTTTTTCAGAAAACTGTCAGGATTTAGAAGACAAGTGTAGAATCTGATCTCAGGTCAGAACGGGTTAAAGAAAATCTAAACATGTCTGGGGGATCCCCCTGCTCCCCGGGTGCCCTATTAATGGCCTCCACTGCTACTAATGCAGTGCTTAGGACGGGGAGGAAACGCAGAGGAAGTACATGGACATGTATACTCGACAAATACCCCCAACATCAGCGACATGGGAACAGCGGGACTCCAGTGTGACTCTGGGACGTCGTGTGGCAAGCCTGTGACTCCAGTCATTAGTATATATTAGTTATCAAACTTTTTCATCATGTCAAGGAAATGTATATTAATTTGCCCGTGGACTCCCGATCTGAAAATGTTTTGTGCCAGCGACCACCGGAAGGGAAGATTAAGGTTACATTTATTTTGTCAAATGTTTGCGGAAATAGCTCGCCGCGTGGTACGAAGTGACACACTGTGAGCTTGTATTTACAGTATGCAAATATTAATGAATGAATGAATGATGTATTTTATTTAAGCATCATGCCACAATCCCTCTTGCGATGATACGACAAATATACTTCAAAATAGATATTCTTTTATACACTTTTGATACACTGATCATAACATACAAAAACAAAAAACAAAAATCTGAACAGAAAAAAATATATGTAAATGGATGAAGTGGTTAGGATGACTGTGATGCTATGTCAAGTACATTTTCCGGGGCATTTTCAGATCGCTTATTCACATCGCGTCGCTAATTCGCCAGTGTGTAATGACCTTAAGTGTATTAAAGTGCATCATAGACCCCGACCTCAAAATACAGTCTCGACAAACACGTTTAAAACATTTTCCCCTAAGAAAGACATGCCAAAAATAGAGACGGGGAAGGCTGAAAGTGGTTGATAAAACCAAATAAGAAAAGCCAGCTCCTGGATAACACCCACCACCACCACCCCACCACCACCCCACCCCCCCACGCTCATGCAAAGGTCACAGCGGTTGGCGGGGAGCCTTCCCTGTTTATCTAAGACTCACGCTGGTCCAAATGTCAACCAATAACCATGATCAGCTTGGGCTCAAATAACACTACCCCGCCTGCTGCCCCTGCAGGGGGGCGCACGCACACACGCACGCGCGCACAAACGCACGCACGCACGCACTCTCTCTGGATTACCTAAATCCACCACTAACATAATAAAAAATACTGCTGCCAGGAAGTCAGCGGTGGAAAACGTATAGTCACATGTTTTACTTAAGTAAAAGTATCAATACTGCAATGTAGAAATATACTCTGTTACAAGTAATGTACTTGAGTACAAAGTACAAAATATAGGCATCAGAATATACTTAAAATATACCGCAAGAGTAAAAGTAGCCTTTACTCATTGTGCAGAATGTATTTAAAAAAATCTTTAGAAAATATAGCCGATCTGCGACGCGACGCTTTGTGAACTTGTAGATCTGCTACTTTTTAAATGGCCGGCATAATATAGGGCTGAGGATTAGTGTCTTTTGTAAGAATAATCAAAATCCACAAAGTAAATGGTATCACTAAAGTTTTCATAGAATTGTTGTGGAGTAAAACTACAAGTATGCAGTGGACTAGAAGTAAAAGTAGCCTATTGAAAATTGGAAATACTCCAGTAAAGTGAAAGTACCTCAAAATTGTAGTACAGGCAGCACTCAGAGTAAATGTACTTTTATATTAATCAGTATAAGAAAATGTGAACATACAGTATATCAGCCCTGTGCTCATGTCATTTCTCCACACTGGCTCGTTGTACACACCGGATGATTTCAGGATTCCACTTTCAGTTTGAACATATGAATACTGTATATTACTCAACCTTGCACAATTCGACATATCACCCTTTTTGAGTGGTGCAACCACTCCAACGAACAGCAATGTCCGTGTTCACCTATATATGTGACGTTAATGAGCACCAGTATGACTATGAGTACCAGTAGGGGCGCTGTTGTGCCAGAAACGGAGAGAGATAGTATTAGTGCTGCACTGTTGTCTGCTAATGAGAGAGAGAGAGAGAGAGAGAGAGAGAGAGAGAGAGAGAGGAGGGGAGAGAGAGAGAGAGAGAGTGAGGAGGGGAGACAGAGAGAGAGAGAGAGAGAGAGAGAGAGAGGAGGGAGAGGAGAGTTGCACCACTCAGTTCACACAGGTGTGATTTTTACTCCTTATGCTGGAGCCAGACCAATACGATCAAGTCTCCTTACTGTTCCAAAAATAAACAAAACAACACTGTATGTGGCAGAGCCCCTCGCCTGTGTGTGTGTGTGTGTGTCGTGCGTGCGCATATACTGTAGAGTATTTATATCTACGAGTGCGGGTACAGTGTACTGTATGCACACATTGTGATCCTTTGTATTCATTTTGTGATAGTGGGCTGTAACATTTTACCTGGCTTTTCTATACTGTACATGTTTTGACCTTTTTTTACATTCTTTAACTGTATATTTCTTTGGTGGTGCAACCACTCCTATGTGTGTCCCTGCCTGGGTCTCTGGCTGGGTCTGTCTGAGCACCAAATAGAGTTTGGTTGGTTTTCACAACCAAGTGTCACACTCTCAGACCAACTGTGTGCTGTTGCGACAACATATACAGCCTATATGTAATATAGCCTAAAGGAATATAAACACAAGACCTTGGCGCAAAACTGCTCTAAACCAACAAAAGTGTGTGCTTACATCCTCCATTTCACGATTTCAGCACAGTAAATTAATTGAAATGCTATTATGAAAGTTTTCAGTGACGTTGCACCCACATGGTTGCATTGTCGTCAATAATAATAATCTGTCTTTAAAACGTTCCACAATATTGGCATTGTCTGTTGGTGCACAAATGTTATGTGGACCATGAACTGTAACAACAGCTGTTTGGCTGTTGAATACAGTATAAGAAAATACATGGAACAGCATCGTTTTCTCCGCCATCTCATCATTGCCATGCATGTTTCTTGTTAATGACTGTATTAATAACCATAAAGTAATCGCCTAGTCCTTACATAATAGTTTAGCAGAGACTGAAGTTGTAAAGGCTGTGCCCACTGCCAAGGCTGTGTCTTGTGTGTCAGCGGGCAGCACAGGCAGTGGTGGATATGCGCTAAACGCATGCATGTTAATTAATTAATTGGCTGAATCTGTGTAGGGCCTTTTGATTTGGTAAAGCGCCAGGGCCTTGAGGGGTTGATCCGTCACTGTGCGTCACAGTGCGTGCGTGTGTGTGTGCGTCACAGTGCATGCGTGTGCAGCAGCTGCCTCTACATGCCTCTGTCCATGGTGCTGAATAAGCACATATATCAGCCAGCAGCGTGGTCACAACAATCCATTCAACATAGCACTTTACTCCACGATAAAGCTCACAGTGTTTCTTTCAAAAGGTCCAAACGGTCTGCCCTGCAGAGCCTACTTCTACACAACACTGTTCCAGGACCATGGAGAGCACTCGCTCTGGCCTTCCACAGCTGTGGTTCAGTCAGATAACTCACGCATAGATTGAACCAATAGAAAACACAATTAGAAAAACAATTATAGGCTCATTAAAGGCGAATTCCGGACAAGCAGGTTTTTTTTATTACCTTAATTTGTAGTCCGTATCCATTTGTCACGACAACAACAAAAAAAACACGCCGAGCGTTCCACACCGATTTAGCCGATTTATCCTCCGTAGTGGCCCTTACGCTAGATCTCTTCTAGAAGCCCGCCTACTATTTTATTATTTAAATGTATGAAATAAAAAAAATTCAGTAAAAAAAAACAGCTAGGGTGGAATTCTCCTTTAACCATTAAGAGCAGGGAGATATAGTGGAAAAAGTGCTCCTTGAGAGCACAGGTCTCCACCAGGTCTTTACCACAAAGAATCAGCCTGCACAGGTGTGGCCGGTTCCAATCAGCCCAGCTGCTCCAATCAGCCCAGCTGCTACACAATCAAACAGAGGCTGTCAATAGAAGCTGCTGAGAGACTGTGCCCGACGCTTGGACGTTGACTACTGTGGTTAGTGTAAGCGGCAGTTTTCTTTCCTGTGTCAGGAGTCAAAAACAATGAAAATAGTGTTGGGGAAAAAAACGCTTTGAGCTTATTCAAAAAAGTAAATAAATCAATGGAATAATCACTAAGAAAATAATCAATGGTTGCTACCATATTGTAAACTTCAGTTTGCACTTTTCTGGTTGCTGCTCTACAATGGATAAGCATGATTTAGTTGTTCACACACACACACGCGCACGCACACGCACACACACGCACACACACACACACACACACACACACACACACACACACACACACACACACACACACACACACACACACACACACACACACACACACACACACACACACACACACACACACACACACACACACACACACACACACACACACACACACACACACACACACACACACACACACACACACAGAAAATAAGTCTGACATCTTGAATCCATGTGTAGAGTACCATAGAGATCCAGCTATCAGCTGTCTCACACACTGTGAGACAGCGTTATGTTAATTTGTCCTCTAACACCACCAAGGCCAGAACAGACGCGGGGGGAAATAACTGCAGAATGCAGACGGGGGAGGAGAGTAAACGGATAACGGATTCACTCACTGAAAACTGTGACATCACAATGACAGATTCACCCTGACGCTGGTATCTCCTAAGATTACTCAAGTCATTGGAGCTCTTGTCACAATGTTTACAGATGTGGGGGTTTTCTTTCCCGTGTCAGGAGTCAGATGGCGTTTCATTATTGGTGTTTGAGATTAAAGTCTTGGCAAATTGTTGATTACTCGGTTGATTACGTGGTTCTTCTGTGTCCCCTTGTTTCTGGCTCATTGGCTGGGGCAGCAGTTAGTTGACAGAACTGCTACTGTAAGTGGGCTGTGATGGGGAAAGCATTTATGATATATGATATAGTACTTTATCTTCAGTTCACACTGAAATGTGTCTTGCGACACAGCAGCCACGTATGCAGAACACACATTTGACATAACACAAAGAACAAGACAATTTACATACATAAAGACATGAAGACAAGAGCAATATCCACACTTAGATTATCCTGTGGCTACTACAACTCCTGATTAAGCCTCAAGGTCGACTGGTGGACAAAGGACCTCTTTAGTCTGACTTTATTGTATGCTGGTACACCATATCTCCTTCCTGAAGGTAGCAACCTATATTCTCCATACAACACATGCTTAGTATTAGAGGTGATATGCCTTGCTAACCTTAGGATGCTGTTATCATACATACGTGGATGTATAAAGTTTCTGAAGTTGTTGTCCAACAATCTTTGAACAAATGTTCAGTTGTTGCAGCAGTTGTGACAACTGAACATTTGTTCAAAGATTGTTGGACAACAACTTAACTGATGGTAACGTCAGAACCTTACCAGCCAGGAAAGTTTATAGTGTGATTAGCACAAAAGCAGGTCTATCGATCTCTGCGACAAGCATATCAACATTATGAAGGACTAGACCTGTGCCGGCCAGGCAACGGCCTACTTGGGGAACGACGCAAGTTGGGAACCAACAACTTGTGTTTCTGGTTGCTGCTCTACAATGAATATTAAGCATTATTTAGTTGCACATCAATTCTAACACAAGGTATAAGAATAGGGTCGCGAATACAAGCGGCCAAATTAGATTTTTGGCATCTCCCTTAGAGATAGGGTGATAAGTTAAGTCTCTCGCGCGCGTACACACACACACACACACGCACGCGCGCACACACACACACACACACACACACACGCACGCACGCGCACACACACAGGGATCAGTGTTCCTGATTGATGATTCTTGGGATGAATTGGTAAATAAATGGATCTTGTTATATTGCCACTGACACGTCCAATTATAGGCTGTGTCAAATGAGAGGGGAGATGCTTTGAGTGTGAAATCTCATTAGGAGAGACACGGAGACAGATTCATCAACACAAGGCAGGCACCGCCTCACCTCTGGTGTCTTGTCCTCGTGCCTCCAGCACACGGCGGCCTCATTCTCCACAGGAGGCCGCGTCTTTTTATTGTTGTTAATGCTAAAGGACAACTTTAGTTTTGAACATGAACCAAGGTTCATGTTTTAGGTTGTCATTAGAGAAACTAAAAGATGAGTGTTATTTTTATTTTTTTTGTATTTGCTGCATTCGAACATGGGGCTAAATATGTATTTTTTTTTGCGATTTTTTTTTGAGTGGTGCAACCACTCCAAGGAACAGCAATGTCCGTGTTCACCTATGTGACTATGAGCACCAGTATGACTATTAGTACCAGTATGGGGCGCTGTTGTGCCAGAAACAGAGAGAGAGATAGTAATGCACTGTTCAGCTCCAGACCCCCAGGAACGCGCCCAGGGGGCTGGGGCGGTTCCGGCGTGCAGCCCGCGTCCGAAACGGTTGAGAAATTGTGCCGGTCCCTCTACTGTACCCTGTGCTGTACTGTACTGTACTGTACTGTACTGGCACACCCGAAATCATCATAATATACAGTTATTATGTGTGTGTTAGGTTGCGCACAGGTGGTGAAAAACAACCATGCTGTTTTCGTGCTCATACCCAGCCAGGCAGCCACCCACACACACACAACTCCGTAAGGGAGTGGTTGCACCACTCAAAAATGAACCTTGGTTGAAAAAAACTCAAGTTGTCCTTTAAGTCTGCACTTCTATACTTCTTGACTATTTAGTAGGGATGCACCGAAAATTCGGCCACCGAAAATATTCGGCCGAAAATGGCTAAAAATGAACATTTCGGCCTATTCGGTTTCGGCTCAAATAAGCCGAAAAATATCACCGAATAGTAGTAGTGGTCCTAAAGTTGTGAATCGAACTAAACTGCGAGGAAAACACAGATGTACAAGCCCAACACGCTGTGCATTGCGACGGGTAGATAGCTTGTAGATCTGCTACTTTCAGCGCAGGAAGGGCGCATGCTTATGACGCTCTTTCTATGCATCATTCAGCCGTCAGCGACAGTCGCAACACAACACACGAGCAGCAGTCACGGGCAGCAGCAGATCAGCAGATCCGACACAACTGTATTGCACATATCTGTGCTTTCATCCACGATTCCATAGCCTTCTAAATCTTATTTCCCATCCACGGGCACAAGCAACGTGATATTAGCAGCTTCCACCCGATCTGTGGTGGTGTTCTGTTGACAAGGGAAGCTAGTAGCTAGCATGGGAGCTAACGTTAGTTTTAACACTATGTACTTTGCATCCGTTCCCCAACCCCTCACACTCGCTGCTGCGTTTACACGGGCAGACACAAAGACGAATGGGAATATCATTTGGAGCTTTAACAATGAATGATAGACTGTATCGTTGTGTCCCGTGTTCAATGGTCAGGGTCACTGTTCACAGCAGGCAGACCTGTCAAAACGATGCACTTCCCCAAAAAAGACATGCCACCACCTATAAATTCAAACCCACATCTGGAATATTGCTATCTCATTCCACTTTAATTTATTTTATTCCATAGTCTTAGTTTTTCTCTAATAAAGTTGTTTTTATTTGTTTTGTCATGTTCTCCTTGAAAAGTGTCTTTAAGTACTGAGAGAAGCTTTATATAAATAATATTATCACTATTATTATTACTACTTGTTTTTATTGCCTATGCTTATGTAGAAAAAAAAGCTCACTGCTCAGGTCAAATAGGCCTATTGATATGCGATTAAAATGTGATTAATTGAGATGAATTAATCACAAAGCCTCCAATTATTTAGATGTTTTTTAATGGACCCATAAGTGTTTATTATTTATGTTAGGTTTTGCCATAATCATGTCTTTTGTCATAATCAGGTAGCTTTACAACAAAGATCTATTCGGCTATTCGGTTTTCAGCCAACTGTTTCCTATATTCGGTATTCGGTTTCGGCCACGAATTTCCCTTTCGGTGCATCCCTACTATTTAGATATAGGCTAGTCATGTTATGTTATTATTATTGGGATAAATACTAGTTGTGTTGTTGCGCGTCACAAAACTTGAGATCAAGATTGAAGAGGTACTCTTCGATCGATCGTCAAATTGAATGAGATCTATCGCCAATGCTGGCAAAGTGTCATCAACAAAGTATGCTCAGTTATGCTCCATACTGTTTTTTAGCGGATTTGACGGCAAAACACTGCCAACACAGCAAAACACATGCAGCCACGGTACATGGCTCATAAATCCTCCCCCCTATCTGCGCGCCTGGTAAAAACTACAGTACTTGTAAGTCAGTTGCAACCATAATGCACTGGAAGCTGAAACTGTACCGACGCTAAACCCTATATGAATTCAACCAATGCCATGGTTGTGCTCACTCTCTCTCTCTCTCTCTCTCTCTCTCAGCTTAACTCACTGCAGCAGAACTGTTTGTCTACGGACATAAGCGTTCCAATATTGACACCGGGCGCAGCGCTATAGCACATAACAGCAAACACAGATGGAATTCAGACATGCGTGTTAACAGATGCACACGCGGGATGCTGACAGGCAACACACAGATGGATTGGGTTTAAAAGAACAACCACTCTGGGTGCTCACCTGGACCACAGTGCAACGAACGGAAAAACACAGACGCACATAAAAACTTTACAACTTATAGGTTAATTAGCAGACTCTCTCAGTCTCTCAACCAGACCGACTTAAAATAAGCAAGGTAAACACATACTGTACATTAAGTAGTGCCTCAGTAGACTAGGATAACCAAGAACATCAATGAATGAATGAAAGAAAAACTTTTAAATACTCTTATCAACATGGGAGGATGCAAAATCATAAACTCAACACACACACACACACACACACACACACACACACACAAGAACCCCCCCCCCCCCTGGGCCCTGCATCTCTCTCTCCTACAAGCACATTAGCATGGTCTGTGTATAGCATCAAGCTTTCACAACTGACTGCCTACGTTTGTCAACCAAAACTGCCAGAGTTTTGCTTTTGCCCTGCAATGCCCGATTCAAAGAGCTTCTGATCTAACACATTGTGTAGCAAATTAATTAATAACGAGCCCAACGGAGGGCCGGCATTCAGCCTATAGCTGACGAGTGCTCTCTGCTCACACAGCTCAACTGTCCAGCCCACTGGTACACTCTGCGTTCATACCTACTGCAGCCTATAATCTGTTGTGCAGTCAAATTGACCGCACAATTATACCAAACACAATCTATAGCCTATACGCAAGAAGTGTCATGAATCCAACCATGATGTTCTGGTCCCAGCAGCAGAGCTGTTGAGACCGAAGAAGACATGGAGCTTTGTGACACGTCAGTCCAGACAGATCGTACACTCGTACAATAACAATAACATGCTTTTTGCTGTGACTTTGTCCTTTTCATTGTACAACGGCAGAACTCCTTCTCATGACGTATACACTCAAAGATTGGATTTTGTCTCTGATTCTGTCTCTGTTTAGTTGGCTTCAAATATTTCCATTGCGTTTACCATCACCATCCTCTCCGATTTGTGAACTATCAAGGATATACCAGGCAAACAACTGCTTTGATACTTTCTAAGTCAGGATTCCGACCACACCACACACACGAGCACGCTCTTGTTCTTCAATGACATCAACATCCACTTGCGCGCGCACACACACACACACACACACACACACACACACACACACACACACACACACACACACACACACACACACACACAGACAGAACTTCAGTCTTAGTATTACCGGATCTCAGTGCAGCAATCAATACAGTTGACCACAACATATTACTAGACAGAAACTGAGTGTGACATTCTGCACAGTACTAACTTAGCCTGGATCATACTTACAGGACAGGGACTACCTACTTTGTGTCTATACTGTAGGTAATTAAACATTTGAGTGGAAAAAGATTACAGTGCAGAGTTCCCCCCAGGCTCCATTCTGGGGCCTCTTCTGTTCAACATCTACATGCTCCCACTGGCTCAGATTATGGAAAAACAACACAATATGTCTCCATAATTATGCAGACAACAAACACATTACATAACCATATCACCGGGGGACTGTGGTCCAATACAAGCACTGAGTAAATGCCCTGAACAAATCAACGAGTGCATGTGCCAGAATTCTCTCCAGCTAAACAAAGACAAAATTGTTTTTGGGATCCAAGGAAAAATGATGAAAAGTCACAGTGCTCAGCTTCAATCTTTTTTTTCTCCACCCTAAAACATGATCATCGGGTATTATTATTATACAAGGAGGATTTTTTATTTTCTTTTTTCTTTTAAATAAATGTAATTTTTATGTGTACATGCCCAAGTTCATTAAGTATGCCTGGTTTGCCTGGTGGGTGGTGATCCACCTGAACTGAAGCCACACCCACAGCTGTTGTTGTATGATAAAGGGGGAGGGGTTAGGGGAGGGGATGGTATTGTGATGTCACTATATCACAGTTTTTCCATTGGCACGTTTAACTGACAAGGTTTCAGCCTCCAGGAAGAAACGCTAAATGCAAAGAGAAGACATCATCAAATAATCTATTTCAAAATACTACTGTTGGTTTATAAAGCATTGACCGGTTTAAGGCCAAAATAAATTTGTGATCTTGTGATACAGTACATCATGAGCGCACGCGCACACACACACACACACACACACACACACACACACACACACACACACACACACACACACACACACACACACACACACACACATAGAGATGAACAAAAAATAATTGTGTCTTGGAGGTGCTTAAATAAACAAAGAAAAGCAATTGCATTCAGAAGATTGCCATGGTCAAGGTCCAACAGGTAAAAAAAAGCTCTGACAAAAGTTCTCAGCTACATGGCCTCAATCAGATTAATACGTTTAATAATGTATTGCAACTGTCAGTCTGCCCTTTTTTTTCCTTCTCTTATTATGCGCATATTACACACATACATTAGGCTAATGCCAAATACATTATTTGTTTCTCGGACAGGGGGGACTGGCCCCAAAAAAAGGATCCGTCTCCTCAAATAAAAACTGAATATAAATTAATTCAGTCGGATATCCTTTCCGTCTGTATATGTTGTTACATTCATTAGCCCTTTTTTGGCCGTGCACCCCCTGTTACCTCCGGACCTATAGCTGATGCACCCCCCAACGCCAAGTCTCCTTGTATTTGGCCAAGTACAACAATCATAAAAATATGATTATTGGCAAATAATCACAGAATGTCACTGCACTGAGAGACATGCAGCTGCTGTATACGCTGCACTGCCAGATTTTGCCTTTTGCGCTGAACAACACCATAAAACCCTTTAATTACCCTTTTCATGTCACGCACCCCCATAGAAAGGCGTCCGCGCGCCACAGTTTGGGAACCCCTGCCCCATAGACTAAGATTTACAACCGTTTTGTTGATGACAACAAACCCTTCGGCGCGAGTCATTCAAGTGAAAATGTCGTTGACTCTATGACTATACGCCACGGCCAATCAAGCTTTACCTGGCTGATGTCCATGCGCGAATCGCAGCTCAGCGGCTGGGTCGCCATCAGCCCATTGGCGCCGATCACGGTCGAGAGCACGCCCCTCTCGTTGATCTTCTGGATGGTGGTCCCGTCCACGAAGTAAACCACTCCTCTTTTATCCACTGCTATGCCTGAGAGAGAGAGAGAGAGAGAGAGGGGGGGGGGACGAGGTTACGAGGTTAGTGGCATTAAAGTAAAAATGGAGCTATAGCACAGTGCAGGCAGGGAGATAGTGCGAGCGTGCGAGAGATGACAGACGGCGGGTGAGGAGAGCGGTAGGGAGATAGAACGAGTTTTACAGATAACGGAGGGGTGCGACAGGGAAAAGGAGACGGAGCACATGAGAGAAAGTATGATAGGGGGAGAAAGTGAAGCACGCGGGGGCTGTGAGCGGGTAGAGAGAGAGAGAGAGCACAGTGGCTCCTCCGTTTAGGCATTCCGCTCATGAGCACCAGCCTCCCTCCGTCTTATCAAAGGCTCTGCAACGCAAGAAACGCAATTATGCTTCCATCCCGCATCAGCCCACTAAAGGGATTAGAACAATGCAACTGCAGGAAGAAGTTATTTGTCACATTAGATGAGAGCGGCCGTGTCGCTGTGAACTTCTGACGCGTCCGCGTCCGCGTCGTATTAAGGCGCGCACACACACGCGTGATGTGGATGCCTGCATATATACAGTATGTATATATATATATATATATATGCAGCTGTGTGCGTATGTATGCACGCCTGCACTGCAGTATTTATGCACTGGTGCACGCACGCGCGCACGCACGCATGCATACGCGCACACTCACACGCACAGTGTAGGTAGCAATTTACCACAATGTAGAAATGAGGGTTACAAGTAAAAGGCCTATGTTCACCCATTTACTAAAGGAAAAGAACAGAAATGATTGCCAGCCAATTACAGCACCAAATGTAAAGGTATCAAAGAATAGGATCATTATCAAGGGGGGGATAGGCCTGTGGCACCAGGACAACGTGTGCAATACTATCACAGATGCCGTTTCTGACGCCGTCGTTCGATGGAAAAAAAACGACGATGGAATGTTTTTTTTTTGGCCTAAAGGTGTTTGTCACGGCAACAGTTTGTGACAGTTTGTTATTAGGATTCCTTCTTCCCTCCCTCCAAAACACATTTCCGCGTCGTTCGGCCCGGCTGACCTGATGTCTGCTTGCCATGCTTCAAAGGGTCGCTCGTTGCCATGGTAATCGACACCTACATATACTGTACAGTTTGTTATATCAATTTCCGAAAACAGCTTGGGAAAAATAACCCATAACATTATCATCTCTGCCAGACGGAGATACCCTTTTCACCGATATGGCTGTCCGTGTGACTGTCCTCGGCTACTGTACGTTGTACGCTAATACTACACATATACTTCAGCATCATATTTCTTGTGCACCCCGACAGGCAAGGCCAAGGACCTCAATTTCCGAATATTTACCGAATCGGTCAAACTTCATGCAATGTTTGTGATTTCGTAATTTGCAGAACAATCATCCCTTCAGGCTACAGCTGGGTAAGCCTCCTGCGAGGCTTACAGACTAGTATACCACTAGCCAATCAGGTGCCTGTCCGTCCAGCTTTAATATAGTACACCTGCATCACATTCATTCCTGAGGCTATGTAGGGGCAGGCATGGTCTGCCACTTCCTGGTTACTATACATCTCATCCCGTCGTCCAATTTCTGCTCAGTTTCATGTATCGATCGGCGCGGCACCTTATGTAATCGCGGTGTCAGTGACATTGCAGGAGCAAAGGACTCGCAGAGTGACTCCTCTGAAAACCTATATAGACAGAGACATTATGCATATGAAGCTACTGTCCTCATGTCATGTACATACAGTACCTGCAACTACATGTTATTGCGAACGCACTGAGCACTAACAATGAGACCTAGCAGAACATGTCTGTCTGTCTGTGTCACGCTGTAACACCACCCGCCCGCCACCAGAGGGCGCAGCTGTATCACATACAAAACACAAAACACACACACAAACACACAAAAACGTAACTTAAAAAAACTTAAAGAAAACTTACAAAAAAACACACACGCACACATACACACTAAAAAAAGAACTTAAAAAACGTAACTTAAAAACAATCTTTAAAAAAGCCACTAAATTTACGAGCTGCGTTCGCTT
Organism: Protomyctophum bolini; assembly: GCF_963924005.1. Lineage (NCBI taxonomy): Eukaryota > Metazoa > Chordata > Actinopteri > Myctophiformes > Myctophidae > Protomyctophum > Protomyctophum bolini. The sequence continues at coordinate 11,928,024 of NC_137871.1, read as the reverse complement.
CCCGCGTTCGCTCGTCTTACTTGTTCGTATATACTGTATATCTTTGTTTGTTTGTTCATTTACCTGTTTCTATCCTGTGTTTTTATCCTCGCTCTTCCTCTGTCTCTATCCTCCTGCCTTCTCACGAAAACTACAAATGATGGAGATCGGTGGCGCGCTACGAGCTTGTAGATCTGCTATTTTTCAACAGCTAAAGCATAACGGAATGCTTAAAACACCAAAAAGGGTTCCCTGTGCACTACACAGACGGACAGATGGAGAGAGGCATAGGACATGCCTCGTGGTGAAGATTTGCGCTCTGCTGAGTGCCCATTTCTACTTCATTATGCCTCAACATTAATCACTTCTTCTCAGACAAGGATATTTTTAACTTCCCCAAAAAGAAAAAAAAAGATCCTGGCCCTCAGCTCTCATCTGCGACATGGAAAACGAAAACATGACACGCGCTGCAGTGCTGAGTCGGCGTGACAGAAACCAGCTTACAGCCGTAAGAGTGATTTCCATTTGTTTTTCGTTCAACTTTGATTGGATAAGGCTGTTAAAAAAGAAACAATCGTGGCAAGGTATATAAGCTCTGCAGAATTGCTCTCTTTGTCTCTCTCACACACACACACACACACACACACACACACACACAGCGGAAGACATACTGGTGTTGTTATTGAGTGCAGAAAACCAAACAAAAGCCATTTGTATATATGAATTAAGGTCTGATATCATGCTTCCAGAATATGTCAAACCTTCAAACACCAACTTAATGGCATTCGGGCCCATGCAGCCCCGTCACGCGCACACACGTGCATGCACTTGTGAATGTGCGCACGTCTCTTTGTATACGTTTGTACTCGTATGCTTGCTTGCATGCAAGCGCATGCAATCACAAGTGTGCGTGTCGTGTGCGTGCGTGCATGAGCGTGTGTGTGTGTGTGTGTGTGTGCACGTGCTCATGCACAGTATACTGTATGCCCACAGTACACTTTATCATTGTGATAGGGCACTGCATAGGCAGCCAACAGAGAGAGGTGGAGAGGAGACAGACAGACAGACAGACAGACAGACAGACAGACAGACAGACAGACAGACAGACAGACAGACAGACAGACAGACAGACAGACAGACAGACAGACAGAGAAAGAGACAGAGGAACAGAGAGAGAGCGAGAGAGATAAACAGACAGACACAGAGATAAAGAGAGAGCGAGAGAGAGAGAGGCAGAGGCACAGAGAGAGAGTGAGAGAGAGAGAGAGAGGCATTGGCACAGAGAGAGAGCGAGACAGAGCAACAGAGACAGAGTGCTGAGCCTAGTGGTGCCGGTATTAAAGGTCAGGGCGTATATGAATCATCCGTTATGGATGAGGCGTGACCTTCATCTGGGTCTCATCTCCCTGCAGAGAGTGACTCCAGCGCTCATGCAACAGCACCGCCCCCTCAGCCCTGCTATACAGCACAGGCTTTCAAAGTGGCCGGGTCGCCGGGGGGGGGGGGGGGGGGGGGGGGGCAGTTGGAAAATGAAGAGGAAAATAAGATAAATTTTAAAAAAAAATACCTCGCGTCATGTTGTGAGTTTGTAGACTTAATATAGACAATAGACTATTCACACAGCGACCATGTGGCAGCCGGTGGTAAAGTTACCGCGCTGCCATTATCCTAAAGGCAAGATGGCCGCCGTGTTAATATGGAGACAGACTGTGAAAGCTGTGAAAGAAACATATTATAGGAGATGTACAGACGGTATAGGAAAGCTGAGAGGTGACTCAGCATCTACTGGTAATTATTGTGTCTGGATTTAACCATCCTACCTATTGGAAACTAGTGGTCCCGGAGCAATTATTTGGGGGGGGGTCCTTTGGGGGTCCTTGGCTTCCCCCATCCATCAAAACAGAGGTGCAATATTATGCTTTACGATTCCTCGAGCAGCATCGTGTCTTTTCTCCTGCATGCCGTCCACGGTGAGTGAATGAGGACACACTCCGCCACAGCTCTATCCCTTTGCTTCTGTTTACCCTTCTCTCAAAAGGTATACGTCCCAACCCGGCTGCCATGAAGGGCACACTGTACCAACCCTGTCATACTACCTTAAGAAAGGGCACGTCTGAGGTCTTGCTCCGAGCCGAGGATAGACATGGCCTCTGTGCTCCTGCTGGGCCGTGGGTCATCCACGTGTATGTGCGCGCGCACGCAAGCACGCACGCACGCACGCACGCACACATACACACACACACACGCAAATCATTTGCACCTGTACCTGCCCAGTCCTGCCCGCTTAGTCAGCAGGTGTAGTTAATAGGGTGTAATTAGGTGTAGTGTGGTGTTGAGTGCAGCAGCATCGAGCACTGTGACGGCACACACACTAAACACAACTATAGGGTTGTAAAAACAAATGAGGGGGAACATGTTATTAAAACACAATCAGTGCCGGGATTCCTTTAAGCCATTCTGAACGGGAACCCGTTTTGGTGTTAGCATCATGTTATGCTTTAGCTATTGAAAAATAGCAGATCTACAAGCTCATAGCGCGCCACCGAGTGGCGCGCTACGAGCTTGTAGGTCTGCTATTTTTGAAAAATCGAAGAACGACTGACATTTTTAGAATCTGATCTCAGGTCAGAATGGGTTCATCAGACCAGTGTGTGTCCCAGTGGAAACCTCGTATGAATCTGATCTCAGGTCAGAATGGGTTAAAATAGAAGCTCAGGGGTGCCGGAAAGACATTCCTAATATGAACGAGAGGCATGTTGAAGTCAGAAATGAAGCGCTTAGTAGTATATCCATCAGATCAAAACCACGGAGAGCGCCCCGGATTATAGGAGAGACGAGGCATTTCTTTCTGCCGCGCTAACAGCTAAGTGAACGGTAAGCTAATATGACCTAATATGAGCTAATATGGCTACGTCCTGTGGACAGAAACGGTTCATTGTGATTAGCATACTTTAGTATTAACTTGTTAAATTGTAATGAAATTGTAATCAAAGATCTCAGAGAGTCTATACCTAAAGAAACCATATCTAAGTCAGTCTGACCAGATGCAGGGATACGGCATTGTCCCTGCTGTCGGGAAGACATACCACCTAACTCCAAAATGTTCATTTATCAGGAAATGAAAAGTTGTTCAGGAAATTAAAAAATCCTTATATTTTGAAAAGAAAAAAGCAATAGTGCCACTGCCACGTCACAGTTGGTGTTGTGACTTTATATATGGGGAGAGGTGGTGTTAGTTGCTTTAGCAGACAGTTTGAAACATGCACGCCAATGCACTGTAGCTAAATGAATAATTGTTTATTAACCAGGTAATGTGAAGAACCGTTTTCAGTAATCAGTGAGACACGCTCCACACCAATTCATTCATTATGAGCCAGAGGATTATAAAAAAAGGACAACAGCAGTTCACCTAAATAAAGATGACAGAAAGACATGTCTATATTATATTCAGCAGTGGATACTGTGCCGTTGACAATGCTCTATGTTGTCTGGCTTTAGGCAATGCTTTCATGTTATTTCTGCAGGCAGCGAAATGAATGCATTAGCAATGCATTAGCCTGTGGGCAATATTATTACAATGGAACGGATAGGTAAAGTGGTGACTTGTATTCATCATTTCATCTTTTCTTTTTTACATTCCAATCCATAATAGACACGTGGCACCAAGTGATTGCAGCACGACGAAGCCTGATTGGAGACAACCGTTATCAATACCGGCAATTGCTATTAAGCATAGCCTAATGAGGGAATAAATTAGTCTATGCCAGACTTGCCGACTCACCACCTCAAGTATGCATATTCTGAGAGGCGTTATGTGATCCGACTGAGCCATTCAGACATTGATTAGGCTACTGTTCATTTGTTTTATCAGGCTCTGTGGTGAGAGGCCTCGATCATTCACACGTACCAAACACCAATCAAGCAATGTTTGGTGGTTTTATTGGGGTTTTTTTGGGCCACCACAATGCTTTTCCAATGGGAGTCACATGGTTTGACCAAACATTTGTGTTTGATTGCCGATTGCTGGTGGTGTTCTGCCCCTCCCCCCTCAAACAAAAATGTTTGGTCAAACCATGTGACTCCCATTGGAAAAGCATTGGTAAAACAAAAAAAAAACGACCAAACATTTGCTTGATTGCTGTTTGGTACGCGTGAGCTAGACCCGACGGTGGTTCTAAACGTGGGTCCATTGCTTTCACTCACTACGAGCTAACGCAATACTTTATTATAACAACGCATTATAGCTGCAAGGGTGTCCCACCCATAACTTTATAAAACAAAACAAATACAGTACACGGCTATGGGTGCTATAGGGCAGTGGTTCTCAACCTGTGGGCCCGGGAGCCGTCTTTTTTATTATCATGGTTTTGTTTTTATTTAAATAGTGAAAATAGCTGATCTCACAACCCTTTGCCTGGTGAGCGAGCGCGTATAGATCTGCTAATGCATAGTTTCACTACTTCCGTGACAATATCACATGAATTCATTTATGAAAAAAAGTCAAAATATAGAGATGAGGTTTCTGTACGACAACAGCGATATATATATACTCCAGCAGTTGTGTTATTAACCCATTCTGACCTGAGATCAGATTCACACGAGGTTTCCACTGGACACACACTGGTCTGATGAACCCATTCTGACCTGAGATCAGATTCTAGAAAAATGTCAGTCGTTCTTCGATTTTTCAAAAATAGCAGACCTACAAGCTCGTATCGCGCCACTCGGTGGCGCGATATGAGCTTGTAGATCTGCTATTTTTCAATAGCTAAAGCATAACATGATGCTAACACCAAAATGGGTGCCCGGTCAGAATGGGTTAAATGCATGGGCGAAGGCAAGTCCAGGACGGAGTTGACCACCACAAAGTGTCAGATCAATAGTTCTCTCTGTGTTAACTGGCATGGTCTAGAGTAGACTAAATGTTCTATTAATCCTACACATACAGTACCCAGGCCTACGAATCAATAGTTTCTACATTTCATCTCTGCAAATTAAACGTTGTCTGAACTTTGTCCATGATCAATGCTTCCGGGTTACTTCAAGGAGCGCCCTTCGTTCATACTCGAGGCTTCGGGAAGAGAGAGGAGGCGAATGATCAAAATAATATGATTTAACCCATTTTTGGGACGGGAACCCCTTTTGGTGTTTTAAGAATCATGTTATGCTTTAGCTATTGAAAAAATAGCAGATCTAAAAGCTCATAGCGCGGCGCTACGATCTTGTAGGTCTGCTATTTTTTTTTTAAATCGTGAAAATGAAGTGCACATCTTTCAATATAATATTCTTTCAGAGCGAACGTTTATCTGTAGAATCGTCCTCAGGTCTTAAATGGGTCAATCCCCCACTCCTTTGGGGGTACCATGGGTCACTGGCACTGAACATTTTGCACATATGATATTTGCCCTCTGCATGTATTATAATGCGCAGTGCATGGGCACTATTTAATGCAGAGCCGTTGTCTTGCTCAGGTAAACATTGACACATTCACAGTATACTGTAGGCAAACGGGGACCTTCTGATTCCCAGGCTCTCTCTATACCCACTCGGCTGTGGCCACGCAATACGCATGTGGAGGACATGCCGCGAAGTGCCTCGGGTGGAATCTGAACCGGTGTCAGAGCCTGCTGGACCATATAGCCTTATTTAAGTAGTGCATGGACTGCATATCAACTGAGTGACAGAGTCACCGAGTGAGAGAACTTTCCTAAGTGGCGTGACAGTGCAGCGTGTCTGACACCCACTCCTCTACACGTCACCGAGTGTTCCACTTAAACCCTACGTACTAGCCCCTCAGGGGGGGGGGGGGTCTACTCTGTGCCCACTCCATTTTTTTCCTTCGACTTTACACCTAATCTCTTCGCTGTAAGCTTGCGTAGATCTTCCACTTTCGACCTGAATGTTTACCGATCGTGATGCCCCAGATACTGTACACATGATATCATACACACGTGGTTCGCATGTGTGTGTTTCAAGCCTTACGACCTGCTGTAAAACCTTTTGCCCTTCGGGGACACTAATAAACAACCTTGAACCTTGAAGATATATATTTGGCGAAAACAAAAGTGCAGTGCAATTTAAGGACTCGATGTTTGAGCGCTTTGTTTGGCAACAGTCTAACTCATGGATGTATTCAGAGAACAGTTATTGTTTCACGTCCAGACATATACTGCCCTGATTCATAAAAACAACGCATAATTCATTTAAATAATCATTTAAAAAACGCATACCTTTAAGGCGTTATGCAAGGTATAGTGTTGGCGTATAGCCGCCTACGCGTGTATACAGTGTGCATACTGTAAGCATTAATGTGTAGCATACTGTATAGGTGTGGCTCAGGCAATCATGTTAACACGTTAGCTTACAGCAGATTGAAACACACACACACACACACACACTGGGCTCTGTGCCTGCCATGTGTAAACACTGCGAATCCATGGAAATTGCAGGTGAAATGTCAGACGTTGTATCATATCAGACCGCAGAGGCCAATGAGTGGATCGAGGTATACTGCAGGAATACACATGCATGCATTTTGATACACGCCGCATCCCCATAGTCACGCACGCACGCATGTGCACCCCACACACACACGCACGCACGCACGCGCGTCCACCAGACAGCAGCCCTGGACCGACCTGAGAGTCATAAATGGTGGAGGTGAAGGGGAGGTGGAGGAGGAGGTGGAGGGGGAGATGGAGGGGGAGGGGGAGGTGGTACAGGGTCAGGGTGCTTCCCTCCAGAGGCCAGGAGGTGATCCTGCTGGAGGCTTCATCATCCACATGACATAGACGGATCACAGACACACACACACACACACACACACACACACACACACACACACACGCATGCACGCACGCACGCACGCACCTTTGACCATTTTACAGTTTCTTGGCTGCGTCTCTTTCGCCCTTTCGCTCTTTTTTCCTCTCCATTCTCTCCATATCTCCTACTGTCACTACGCCATTATGTATATGGGACGCCTCGTCCGTCTATACGTCCTGAGCCTGTTAATGTCTCTCTCTCTCTCTCTCTCTCCTCCTATAGTCTCTCATTGTGTTCTAACCCTCTGCTCTCATAAATCCTGCACAAGGACACACACAGAGAGAGATAGAGAGAGAGAGCGTGGACACTTCCTCTGATCCCGGCTCTCCCCATCGTCCCTGCACCCCTTCTGTTTCTTCTCGTCTTCTCTCAAGTCCCCCCCCCCCCTCCTCCCCCCCCCTCTTCTGTTCTCACTCCGTTCATCCGTCCATCTCCGACGACCTCCGCGATGGACAGCTCTTAATCGTCTCGTCGAACTGACCGCAGATACAAGAGTGCGGGCTGACGTTTTTTTTCCCTTCGTTCGCCCAAATTCAGTTTGTGTGCGTTTCCCATTGTCACAATAGGATAACGGACGAAGAAATAACACAGCCTAAATTGAGACAAATATAATAAATGTACCCACTTTCAAAATGTCACTATAGGCGAACGTTTTCAAATGGCGGCTGCGAGCTCATACGACGCATCGCCAACGCGACACCGAACGAATGATGCGACTAAAGCCTATCTACTCAAAATAGCAGATCTACAAGCTCGCAGCGCGCCACCGAGTGGCGCGCTGCGAGCTTGTAGATCTGCTATTTTTGAAAAAATCGAAGAATGAAGAACTTTTTCAGAAAACTGTCAGGATGTAGAAGACATTTTTAGAATCTGATCTCAGGTCAGAATGGCTTTTAAAGCTCCCGGTGTGCCCACAGAACCATCCGGGCCACCCCAGTAATTGTCAAACACGGTTGATATTTCCGGTCGATTCTGGCGAGCCGAACGACGTCCGAAACGGTTTAGAAATGAGAGTTACCATGTGGGGGTCTCTGGGGGTCCCCGGAACATCCAGATCCCCAGGAACGCGCCCAGGGGGCCCGGGACGATTCCGGCAAATATTTACTTCTAGTCCACAACATTTATTCTGAAAACTGTATTGACTAGTCGCTATGTAGATTTGATTATTGTTAACAAAACATACTGTGTACATTAACCAGCCCTAAACACGCTGGTTATTTGAATATAGCCAACCTACAAGCTGTATCGATACTTTTACTTGAGTAACAATAATTGTGAAATCTGTGAGTGCTTTTCTTTCTTCTCCACCACTGATTGGAACAACCTGTGATGCATTGGACATGCAGAGGCTTGTCGATACTGTATATATGTGGCGAGAACACGATGATGCGTATAGCCCGCTGCCAGCTAGTTCAGGTACAGTAGATAGTACACCCGAGAGCGCTACACGCGTGTGCGCTGTACAGTATGTGTGTGATGTGTCAAGGAGTCCACCAAATTGGCAGCGTATTTAACCCATTTCGACCCGGGAACGATTCTAAAACAATGTCTTCTAAAATCATGACAGTTTTCTTGAAAAACCTCATTTTTCTACGTCAGTGGTTCTCACTATTTCATGTCAAGGACCCCAAAAATTATTATGTAATTGGCCGCCGACCCCCCATCTGAAAATATGTTGTTCCAGGGACCCTCCCAGAAGCAAATATTTGAGTTAAAAACGGCTCTGAAAGAATATATATATATACAAAGATTTGCGCTACATTTTCACGATTTCCCCAAAAAGAGCAGACCTGCAAGCTCGTAGCGCGGCACTCGGTGGCGCGCTATGAGCTTGTAGATCTGCTATTTTTCAATAGCTATAAAGCATGACATGATGCCAACACCAAAAGGGGGTTCCAGCCTAAAATGGGTTAAGCTCACGCAATTCATTGCACTTCCACCGTGCTGTCAGTCAGCACCGCTCGATGTTCCATGCACTTTGTTTGCTATATGCTTTACCTATAAGGCAGGGGTTGTCAAAGTGGGGTCCGTCTTATATCTCCAATCTGCAATTAAATGGTGGTCTTCTAAATGGGCTGAGCATGGGAGAAAATTAATGTACAGCAGAGCCTGAAGACCGCAAGATCAATGTGCTGTAATATCCGCATGACGCATGTGTATTTACATTATATTCATAATGTATTCATAATGTCCTCTATCTGTTCGTGAGTTATCCGACTGAACCGACCGCCGTATATATAAACGACAGCGTGACTTTCCGAGATATATCACAGACGTCCCGTCCGCTAATCTCTGTAAAGACCTATACTTTGACGCGCCGTTCCTTTCACGTCTTGTAGTGTGTGTGTGTGTGTGTGTGTGCACGTTTAAGATTAGAGAGAGGAGAATCACATTATTGTGCAGTGTGTGTGTGTGCGATGCGAAGCAGATGCTAAAGCTCTTAGCGTGAGCCCAGCTTAAGTCTAAGATAGGGGCTTATAGTTAACTTAAGACCAGTGCCACGGTAAATGATATTATACAGGTTATCTGGCCATTTTTATTCATTGTTGCCCCGATTCCCCAAACGTCACCTATATTAACACTGGCGAGGAGGGGGGGGGGGGGATTAACCCATTCTGGGCGGGAACCCCTTTTGGTGTTAGCATAATGCTATGCTTTAGCTATCGAAAAATAGCAGATCTACAAGCTCGTAGCGCGCCACTCGGTGGCGCGCTACGAGCTTGTGGGTCTGCTATTTTTGAAGAATGGTGAAAAGTGACATGAGCGTGTTTGAGAACGACTGACATAGAAAAAAAAACAAGAGCTTTTAAGAAAACAGTCAGGATTCAGTAGACATTTAGCAGAATCGTTCCCGGGCCTAAATGGGTTAAAGGCCTTGTTTGTGTGTTTTATAAAATAGCATTTCACCGGCCCGCCGTCCCCACCGTCAGGGCCTGGACGTCCCGCTCAAAGCTGGACGCCATGACGCTAAAAGAGAATGTACTGCCCCACCGCGCAGAGCCGCTATACGTTCACTAACCCATTCTGACCCGAGATCAGATTCCAAAAACGTCTTCTACTGTACATCCTGACAGTTTTCTGAAAAAGCTATGTTTCTATTATGTCAGTCGTTCTTCGATTTTTCAAAAAATAGCAGACCTATACAAGCTCATAGCACGCCACTCGGTGGCGCGCTATGAGCTTGTATAGGTCTGCTATTTTTTAGCTAAAGCATGGCGTAATGCTAGCACCAAAAGGGGTCCCCGCCCGACATGGGCTAAGACTTGTGAAGATGTACCGTGGGCTCCCTGAGTGCGGCGGGCTGCTCTGATCCCTCCCTGTTTAGATGCTGCCAGACGTGGAGCACCGAGAGAGAGAGAGATAATTGAGATAAATCTCCACTCCAGCCGAGAGACAGACAGACAAGTCGGATGGAGTCGGCAACTGGATTTTTATCATCAAAAGAAAAGGGGGGGAATTAGACTGAGTTGCATTGACCTTGTGGAGGAGAGAGATAGAGAGAGAGAGAGAGAGAGAGAGAGAGAGAGAGAGAGAGAGAGAGAGAGAGAGAGAGAGAGAATAATTCTACACTGCCGTTCACACTGAGTTCAGTGTGAAAGAGGACAAAAGACATCAAGACAAAAGAGCAAACAGAGAGAGAGAGAGAGAGATATACAGAGAGACAGAGAGAGCTAGAGCTAGAGAGAGAGAGATAACGAGAGAGAGAGAGCGAGAGAGAGAGAGAGAGAGAGAGAGAGAGAGAGAGAGATGTGAGGTGGTGATGAGACAAGGGATGAGATGAGAGATGTCTTCAATTTACCATTACAGGCCAATCACTCTCAATCAAGAGATCTCTTTGTTCCGGGAGCCTTGTCAGAGAAATATGGTTCACAGAGCTCCTCTGTGAAGGCCCGCAATACAATTCAACTCTGATTAATGCCTCGGAGTGAGAGAGTGGGGGCCTCCTGGAACATCAGTGTTGATTACAGCTATTTGAGTCAGAGCACCCACCAGAGAATCTCCACAGAGAGAGAGAGGGAGAGAGAGAGAGGGGGGGGGGGTGAAGAGCTGGGTGAGAGGCAGGTTGAAAGTGAAGTAGAGACAGAACCGCAACTTGAAACAATAGTCTGCCAGTGATGTGTTAGTTAGCATCGGGAGTGATGGGTGCATTTGGCAGCGCGCGTGTGTGTGTGTGTGTGTGTGTGTGTGAGTGTGAGTGAGTGAGAGAGAGATATCATCTGATCGACTGTTTGCCGTGTAACACCTTGGCTCGGAGAGAGCGCGGGAAGTCAAGTTGTCGGGCGCTGACGATACGTTTCTTCGACGCGTTCACCTTTTAAATGTCACAGACAACAGCTGCTGGAGCAGCGTCTATTATAGCGTTTCAGACACACTGCGCCGGCCCGGCACATGAGCCGCGATATACGCACGCACACGCGTATTATATCCTCCAAACGGCTTCATTATGCACGCCGTATACGCACCGCACATGCCGTCGTTCTGTAATGTGTGAGAAACGTGTGTTCTAGGGGCGTCGGAGAACAAACGCAAATGCATGTACACGCAAGCTACAATTATTCCAGCAACCGTTCTGTACAAAGCACGCACGCACACACACACACACTTCCATAGGCGCATGCGCAGGCATTCACGCACGCACTGCCACACACCCACACACACACACACAAACACACAGCCGGCAGAGGAAGTCGGTCAATCAGGAGCAGTCCCGCGGGTCTGTAGCTGCTAATGATAGACCGACATATTATTACAGCGTCTAAATGATGTTAGGCGGGCTCTGCATTCATGGCTGCGAGCGGAACAGCACATGACTGACAAGTATGGGTGCTGCATGCCCGTATGACAACTGACCCGCACAACACGACGTCCGTGAACAGAAACACATTCCACCGGAGAGTATAGACTCAAATCCTCACTTTCCATCTGGTCGTGCTTTCTGTTCTTATGGGGCATGTCAATGATGTCAGTGTTTAGGCAAAGAAATGCTCAACAATATCCCCAAAATGTCTAAAAGATACATATATTTTTTTAAAGAAGCAAATTGCAGCGTGTACGACTGTACGTTGCATCTGTCTTGGTACATTTGGTTACATGTGTAAAGGTCTCTGTGTGTTGTATCACACCGTGCTCTGACTGTCTGGTGTACTGTACTGTACATTGTCCTTGTTGAACTGCTATAACGTGAAAAGAGAAAAAGGGAGGGTGGCACTCAGAATAGATCCGTGTAACGTGTTTTAATTATCCATCTCATGCCATTAGAATAGTTCCCACTGGGGTGTTTTTTTTTTGGTCACATGATGTATAACCTGCCTGCGCCAGATTGCGGCAGTATTGAGTTCACAAGTCACCTCTCTTTCTCAAGCAGAAACGATGAAACCGGAAGCAACAGTCTTTGTTAACCCATTCTGACCTGAGATCAGATTCATACGAGGTTTCCACTGGACACACACTGGTCTGATGAACCCATTCTGACCTGAGATCAGATTATAAAAATGTCAGTCGTTCTTCGAATTTTTCAAAAATAGCAGACCTACAAGCTCGTATCGCGCCACTCGGTGGCGCGATATGAGCTTGTAGATCTGCTATTTTTCAATAGGTAAAGCATAACATGATGCTAACACCAAAATGGGTGCCCGGTCAGAATGGGTTAAGTAGCTTGCGTTTACATTGCGGTTCAGTCATTTCAGCTTTTTACCCATCCAATAACAACTATAGGATCAGTGAGCAGCCATTCCCAGCGCTCGGGGAGCAATTTGGGGTTAAAGGACCACTTCACCACTTTTCATCTTCATATAATAGGTCCTCACTAATAATCATGATAAAATGGCACGGTTTCTTTCTACTCAGTCCGTGTCTCATAGGAGGGCCGTGGGCAATTTAGAAACCGTCCTCCAGTGACATCATTAGGCAGATTTTCTTTTTAAACAAGATTTTCATTATCGTGAGAACGATGGCTTCCATTTTCGCATTGCAACTTTTCAGGACTAGAAAGCCTGCAGTTTCTATTAGCTTGTATTCCCCATCGATGATGTCACTGGAGGACGGTTTCTGAACTCCCCACAGCCCTCCTATGAGACACAGGCCGAGTGAGATTATTAGTGAGGACCTATTATATGAAGATATGTTGAAAAGTGGTGAAGTGGTCCTTTAAGAGCCTTGCTCAGGGACACACATCGACACATTGCTGGCTTGGCCCGGGAATCGTACCTGTACGCTGTGCTGCTCTGGCTCCCCAGGCGGGGTCACTAGCCACTCAGCCATGGCCGCCGCCCGTCCACACACCCAAGTTGTTTTCAGCCAACCCAGCTTCATCAGTATACTGCATGTGTCACACGGCGATAAAGACTGGACACATGGTGACACTGAACTCCACAAGGTGGCCATTTTGGCCTCATGTCAAGTCTTAGAGAGAGTACTGGACACTGAAGTGTTTTTCGGATTTTTAGCTCTGTGTTTCCACCGTTTTTTCCAAAGAAAAAGGCGTCCAATCTGCATGGACCTTATCAGTATGACATGAGAGTATGACATTTGAACAAAATGGCTTCCAATTCAACACTGCGCTCCTTTCATCCTCTCTCTTTGAGAACATGGGATGCCATGTTTGCACATGCCCGTGTGTGTGTGTGTGTGTGTGTGTGTGTGGTCGAGGTAGTGAGATAAGCCATGGCAGTTAATCTCGTTTGTGTGCATATGCAAATACAGATCAGAGCGAACTGTATTTGTGCGAGCTTCACATCAATCACATGCGCGCACGCGGCACGCGAGCACACACACACACACACAGTCACACACACACACACACACACACACACACACACATATTCTGGCAGAGGCAATGAGGTTGGCTGTGTGTACTAAAGCTGGTTATACTTACTAACCTGTACACTTGGCAAATGAAAAATGTACACCAAGGCTGTCTGACGCGCACGCGCACGCGCACGCGCACACACACACACACACACACACACACACCCCCCCTCCCAGGTAGCTTTCAAACTCACTAGGGAATTTGGTGGAACAAAAAAACATCATTCCAGATTATCATGAACACGGTTCATTCAACAAAGCACACATTGAAATCATTGAAAACATGGTAACCTATTCCATCCGCACCACAGCTTGTCAACTGAGAACGCATCACCCGATCACCATGGGCTGCATGCTTGGTGTGTGGGCACTCACAAGTATAGGCCTGCTAATGTAAAATGTCATATACCATATATGTAAATGCATTCTTTATTATTAACATATTCACATAGACGTAGATGTACAAGTCTAATCCAGCGGTTAATCTATGTCGAGTGTTCTTTCCAGCGGTTTACGATCGATCACGCTCGTATGCAACATAATGAATAAGCTCAGGGTTGCTAGACGGTCGAGTGAACAGGAAATGAACCGGAAGTAAGATGGCGGCCTCCGTCCACCTCCGTTTATTTACATTTTTCCCAAATGCCTTTTTTTCCCCTATATTGCGTTTTTGGTCAAAATAAGCTTTATTCAACGGCCACATATAAACCAAATAACCGATGATCACAGGCACAATAACATGTATTTTCCGGGTGAAAAAAAAATTAAGGGCGATTGTCACTGGAAAAACACTGGCGGTTTTGGAAGAATTAATGAAGTAATACCTGGCAGCGAGTGTGTTAAGACTGAAACAAAATTGCACTAACCGCCTCATAGCATTCAACGTAAACCCTATAGTATACTAATTTGACCGGCGTTCCACAGGGCTCTATACTAGAACAGCTCCTTCTCCTCCACACCACCATCTCTTTGCAGAATGTGGGCCACCTGAAGCTTGTGGCACATTGTAAGCTTGCAGACGGGCTATTTTCACCAAATGTCCGCTCCCCAGAATAGAGGGTATGCACGTGACATCATCGTACCTGGAAGTTATGCGGGAACGCCCACTGAGTGGCAAAAAAAACGACTTTCTGGCCTTGACAGACCATTCATCCAAACAGAACAGTCCTGCCTGATACTGAACAATGTTAAACTCACCAACATTGCAGCTTGAATTATTCTCTTTCTACCTGCAAAGGTTTTGTTTCATAAAAATCCACCATAGAAACGTTATGAGCTATTTTCCGTCAAGAAATGCCCTGCATTTGATTATTTTTCTAAGGGTGCGTTCGGAAATGCGCCCTGAACGCAATGGTGTGCTCTCTTGCCGTTCGTTTATTCAGTGCACTCGGTGCGTTGTCGTTCAAAAATCCAGTGCGCTGCGCAACCGGCTGTGCCGAGTGCCCGCGCTGAGCGACCCTATACCCTGAAGCTGGGGTCGTCCGGTGTGAATGCGTCACAGCTGTGGTCGTTCGTAAATAAGGCACACTGAACGCACTCTGTGACGTCACCGCCCACCACACTCAACAAACTGACCACATTGCCGGTGCGCATTTCCGAACGCACCCCGAGTGTCAGAGTTTGGAAGTGCTCGTTTTCAACAACACAACATTTTGCTGCCTCCTGCATTATGTGACATTTAGAAACGGGTGGTACGGCAGGACGGTTGAGTGATTTCCAACGAGCGCGTCCAAACTCCAACACTCCATGCTCTCTATAGGCAAGCTATGTGGTTCAGATGGTTAAAACAACTCGGACATGTCGATGCGAGCGAAGACCTCCTCCCTGACGTGAGAGCATTTTGCTCTCTGCTGGGTGTCAGCATGCTTAGTAATATTCACTGTACTGACCACCCAAATGCCCTGGTGTGCTAGGGAGTTCTAAAACCCCCTGTGACACACAGCATTATATGTAGAGGTAGGACAGCAGCACAGCACCTAAACAAAAGGCAACCGTACTTGCTTGTTATTGCGTCGTATTTTTCTTCCGTACAATTCTTTTTCTGGCATTTCTATTGCCATTTTACTGCCATTTCTTTGCTATATCGTCTTGTCGCTGCAACGTCGAGGAGCCGAAGGCCAAGGACTTTTGCATATAGTGGGATGTAATGATAACAGAATATTCAATATATACCCTCAGTCTCCGTACGGAGATGGCAGTGTATCATACTAATGAAGTGAGTTTGTGCGACTGTGTGCACTCGTGTGAATGTGTGTGTGCGTGTACGTGCGCGCGTGTGTGTGTGTGTATTTACCTTCACATGCAACACATAAAATAACATAAAATCAGCCATAATAGGCCTTTGGGTGAGATGCATAACATGAATCGTTAACACGGTGATCCATAACAACCGGTAATTATGCACATATTAAACAGTTCTATGTAGATATCTATACATCAGTGGATGACAGTGCCTTCCGCACACACACACACACACACACACACACACACACACACACACACACACACACACACAGTAAAAACAAAACATATTTATTATCGATATGAGGCAGCACCGTGAACGAGGGCTGTCCTGTATCTGTAGTATAGCTCTTCTACGGTGAGCAACAATAAATTATGTTTCTAGGTAATTAATTATTCATTAAAAGCCGCCGACAATACAGACGCCGGCTTGGTAATTAAAAGTGAGAACCAGACACTGTGACTCATCTAATTATCAGCCGCTATAAGTTTGTTAACATATTAACCCGCATTAATTAATTATTGACGGTGCTCTTTTCTTTAGCGCCGGCTATAGGTCCCCCAGCTACGAATGCGCGGCGAGGCCACGCGTCGCTCACCATTACGGCGCTCACAAACGGAAAGGAGGCAGAGTCTGCAGTATGGCTACTGTGCATATGCAAATGTGTCCGTGAACAAACATTTAGCCTTTTTGTGTGAAAACAGCTTGGCGATAATTGCCGTCATGGAGGTGGAGGACAGACTCAATTATGGAGGCAATTGAAATGCTTTGGAGTAGAAAAGCTCCCCGAAAGGCTGGATTTGTGTGGAGAGGCGGGATATTATGTCTGGCGGTTTACGGGACAGGCGGGGGGACAAACACACTACAAGTCGTGGAACGGTGCCGAGGCCTGAGGTATATATATACAGCTGTACACGCCGGGGGCGGCCATGCAACATTTTGATACATGATTCAGGCTGTGTACATCCGCGATCACTCGGTTCCAAACAAGTGAAACGTCTTTACTTTTATTGGCACAAGGGCAAATTACTCTTTCCATCCTACAATTCTGTCTTAACCGATGTAGGCCTCAAAATAAAATAAAAAAGATCTTCTAAATCCTCCAGTTTTCTGAAATAAATATTTTCATGATTTAAAAAAAAAAAAATCACACCCGTGTGAACTGAGTGGTGCAATGCCCCCCCCCCCCCCCCATCTCTCTCTCTCATTAGCAGGAAGCAGGCACAGCACTATGCCTCTGTTTCTGGCGCCCCTACTGGTACTAATAAGTCACATACTCTTACTCATGACCACTGATACGCATATACATACAATAGCTAAATTATAACATAATGTTAAAAGTCTGCCTAAAATGGGTTAATATAGGCTGTAATTATAGCAGGTGTAGACGGTGCACAGGTGTAGACGATGAGTACCGAGTCGGTAACGACACACTCCCTGTGTGTCACAGGGAGTTTTAGAACTCCCTAGCACACCAGGGCATTTGGGTGGTCAGTAACGACGATTTAATAATAAAACCAAATTATGAATGAGTCAATAATACATTTATAACCTCATGGTCTATCGCAGGATCAAAGGCCAGAAAGACCACCGGATTTACAGATTCCACCCGGGCTACTATCAGACTGTTGAACTATGCAAGAAGGCCCTGCCACACAATTAACACTTTCCTTTGACGGACCATTTTTCCTATGTCAAACTACTGTACGGGAGCAGCACCAACCTTAATGCATGTCGGCCAACCTTAATGCATGTTGCCTGGTCCCCGCTGGCCATCATTCACATTGGCCTTGATTCTTCCACACCTGAGTAGGCTACACGTCATTCAACTGTATTCATTCAATGCTTTCACATTGCATCGATCCGTACTTTGTGGATTTACCATGTTGGTTGAGAACTGCGATCTTTTTGCCTATACGCCTAAAGTACCATCTTATGTGGACACAGTGCCGTCGCTACCTAGTACGCGCTGTGAGTAGGGCAACACGCCGAGGGGGGCAACAAAATGTCCCAAAAAGTGCCAAGCCGACCCTCAAAATAAGAAAAATCTGTGTGCGTCCTCACAAACAGTGAAAATAGCCGATCTGCATGAGGAATAGCAGCGCTCTCGTCGGGAGGAGGGGGGGGCAACACAAATATCCTACGAGTAGGGCAACTACATGGTCAGCTACGGCCCTGTGTGGACATGCCATTGTGCTGCTACCTTTTTCACCTCGAGTTTATATAGATACCGCTGCTATGTGGACCAACCAATGCGTTGCCACTCCCCCACATGTCTAACCTCATGTACTGTACATAAAAAAAACGTCTTGTTTATGCTGTGTATATTAATATATCTTTATGTGTTCTCCCTCTCTCTTCCCCCCCCTCCACATTTCTGTCTTTCCTGGAAAACAACCAAACCAAACAACCAAACTAATCTCACCCACAGATTTACACCTGTTCACCCGTGCTGTGACAATACAACCGATTCTGATTCTTATGAATAACAAATGTGACATAAATTATGACTATATGCCTGCTGGGAGACAAGTTTTATGGACATAACAAAACATATCATCATAATTATTTATCTGACTTTTAAATTACTGATGACACTATACCGGTTTCATATAGAAAGCACATTTTGGTATTTGGTTTTATAAATCAAGATGAGGTTTATCCACATAATATATTGCAACGTTATTCTGTAAATATAAAACTCCTGTCTGTCTGTGTCCCTTTTGTGGCCCTGCATGCACATGACCATATATGGGGTTTATATGCTTATGTTTGAGTCATAGTGATATGCCTATATATGGGCATATCACTATGTTTATGGTCACGTTGGCAGGGGAGGCCCGTTTCAAGACCAAACATGAGGCTCCCATATATATATATTGATACAGCCGTATTGATACAAAACGTTTGACAGTTCAATATCACACGCAGCCATTACTCTTGACAATTAGCTACGACAACGCCACCTCTCCTCGTCCTGTCGTCCCTTCACAATTAAAGTGTCTCCCCTTTACCTCCCAACGCTGCACATTTTACCCATGGTTATTAACAGGAAATAGGTGTAACTTAACATTGTGAGAGAGAGAGAGAGAGAGAGAGAGAGAGCAAGGCAGTGAGTGAGCGAGATAGAGAGGGCCAAGAGTGGCGGGGGTTGACAGACGCCTGACGTTCAGTCAGAGCTTGGAGGCACCGTTTCAATTGGTGAAACATAGCTAAGGCCTCCTATTTTTTTCCCCGCAACTGTCGCTGCCTATATTATTACAGCAACACAGTAGAGTTCACAAAACTATCCTCTGTGCTGTTCACCCTTGGCGTGAGACACACTCATTTCATCACACAGCTTCTCTGATGGAGATGCCAAATTGGGCAACTTCAACAATGCCTGTAGAGCGGTCCTCCTTGTTGACGGGATTTTGTCCTTTTCCGCCGCACCCGTCTCTGTTCTCTTGGGACGACTCAAAAGCATGACATCCCTGAAATCAGTATTGATCTTAAAATGGCCAAACAAATCCTTTGGTTGAAAATGTGGCGCGCACACACAATAGAGGGCTTGGCGTGATTGGCTTTCATTTGATCTGCCCGGCATGAGCATTGTTAGTTGAGCTTTAAGCTCCCTCACGTTTCTCTTTCTCGGTTCACAGTTGGCTGGAAAATAATTGTTGAATCTTTTGTGCTGTGCCCAAAACCGTGTGTAGTTCCTTCCATGTGTTCCCTTTCTTTGCAAGCAGCGAGCAGTTGTTGCAGATGGACAAATACATTTCCATCCTGCATAACCAAACAACCAAATTCCTTTCTTCCGTGTAGGAAATAGTGTATCTTCGGTCTCTTCCGGAAAACTCATTGTCAATACTGTTGTCTCGTTAGCTGGAGAATAGTATTAAACATGCACACCTGGACCATTAGCATAGGAAGAGATTGCAGACTGGGGCATTTCTATTCTAATAATGCAGCGCACCACTGTCATAATAATGGCTGTTTTTTGTCAGGCGGTCTGAATGGTTGTTTTTGTCGGACGGTGTTGATGGCTGTTTTCGTCGGTATTGGCATGAATGGTCGGATGGTGTTGATGCTTGTTTCAGTGGGATGGGAGGCATGTGGCAGAGCCGTAGCAGCGGTGCCAGGGAAACAGCCTTTCCTCTGGAACCTCGATAAGAGCAGGGGAAATTACCATGGATTCTGACGGCAGAGCTGTTATACCATCCCTTCCATGATGGACAAGGCAGCAGTGGAGCGGGTACAGAGTACCTCGGGGTGCACATCACAGAGGACCTGACCTGGTCGGAGAACGCACACAGAGACTCTGGCAAAGAAGGCAAGGCAATGGCATGCGCCACCTCATGGTAGCTGAGGACGTTGCTCTGGTTTCATGGCAGCTGAGGACGTTGCTCTGGCCTCATGGTAGCTGAGGACGTTGCTCTGGCCTCATGGTAGCTGAGGACGTTGCTCTGGCCTCATGGTAGCTGAGGACGTTGCTCTGGTTTCATGGTAGCTGAGGACGTTGCTCTGGCCTCATGGTAGCTGAGGACGTTGCTCTGGCCTCATGGTAGCTGAGGACGTTGCTCTGGTTTCATGGTAGCTGAGGACGTTGCTCTGGCCTCATGGTAGCTGAGGACGTTGCTCTGGTTTCATGGCAGCTGAGGACGTTGCTCTGGCCTCATGGTAGCTGAGGACGTTGCTCTGGCTGCACCCAAGTTCTGCGGAAGGTGTTGATGACGGCCGAGCAAAACACGGGGAGCTCCCGTCCCCCCGTCCCCCCATCCCGTCCCCCCCAGCAGACAGCAGGTGCTTGGTAAATAAAATGGTAAATGGTGCATTTATATAGTGCCTTTCTCCAAGGAGCTTTACATAGATTGTGCATTACATTCACCCATTCACACACACATTCATACACCGATGGCGGCGGAAACCATGCAAGGCACCGACCAGCACATCAGGAGCAATCAGGGGTTCAGTGTCTTGCTCAAGGACACTTCGACACTAACTCTGGGGGAGCCCACAGGGATCGAACTGGGAACCTTGCGGTTACCATCCAGCCACTCTACCCCCTGAGCCACCGCCGCCCTGCTTGAGTAGGACTAAGAGGACTATATCAAGGACAAACACCACCCCAGTAAGAGACCCCCAGTTCCCTGAGGTGTCTCAAAGTCCTGGGCCCCAAGGCTAACTGACACAAAGTAATCACACTCTTGTGAATTGAGCGGTGCCTTTCGTCACAGCGATGACGTCGACGACATGACGTCCAATCACAATGAGCACATAACGTGCTCAAACGGACAGGCAGACAGACAGACATACACACCTTGAGACTGGGAGGTATAGAGGAGTTACAGAAGAAGAACGTATCTGCACCTATTGTGATATAAATGATATTGAGAATGAGTTCAATTTTTTTTCCTATTGCCCGTTGTATCATGAGCTACGTCAAAAGTTATTTAACAGATGTAAAAATATAGATCTGATGTGGTTAAGTGATGCAGAGCGACCGAGATGGATTTTCGAACAAAAGATATTTGCATTAGCAGAATATATAGAGAAAGCTTGGGACATACGGACAAAGAAAACTTATATGTGACTTATTTTATTTTTATGATAATGCTTATTTCTGTTTTTGTTTTGATCAAATACTTGGTGTAACTTCTGCGTGGGAAGTGAACTTGTGATATTGTTTATTTATGTTGTTGGTGTCTTATAATCCCGTAAGGGATGGGTCTTAACCCCTTCAGACCTGAGGGCGCATCTGTGTCGCCGTATAGCTTTTAACCACTTTAACCATTATTTTAAACTTTAGCTGTTGAAAAATAGCAGATATAATAAGCTCGTAAATCTGCTATTTATTATTATTTTTTATCTGAAAATGTGGCACAAATCTTTGAATATATTCTTTCACAGCGAACGTTTTAACTGAAATATTTGCATCTGGGAGGTCCCTGGTACAATATATTTTCATATATATATATATATTTTGCGTTGGCAGCCAATTACATTACATTTTTGGGGTCCTAGACATGAAATAGTCATTTTGTGGAATCTGGTCTCAGGTCTCAATGGGTTAACGACAAGACACGAAAATAAAAATCCATTCATTCATTCATACATACACACAAAGCATGTGCATAGGAGCACAAAATAAACACTTACCCTAAAAATAAAACACAAATCTACATTCATTCCTAATTAACCCCGCTTGTTTGGCTCACCCCGTTGCGGGCTCTAATCGATAACCGTGTGCATAACGTGGGCTACCTTATTACCATCTTACTGTATACTGTAAGATGTATACTGTACGCACACATGTGTGCGTGAGTGAGTGAGTGAGTGACAAATAAACCCCTCTTAACGAGGGCATAGACCACATCTGGTATACAATGGGATAAATAAAATGAAATGCTTCTGACAGTTATGACTGAGGATTTGCATACACTAAACTTTGCAGCAGTATGACGTATCATTCATGACACTTGACAGTCTTAAGTCAAATCTGAGCCCGATTCACGATTACAGTTAGAATGATCATAACACGTTTTATAGGAACAGTCGCCGGTGCTTATAAACAAAAACGACACGGCGTTATGCGCGGATTATAATGCGTCGGCCTGATGTATTCATAGAAAGTGTTACCGAAACACCTTTTGTGCATAGAGGTGTGTGCGACCACAGCACAGACACCACCACAGTGGTGCTGGGTCATGGGTTGTTGCTTTCACTATTATACTATAGCTGAACACACCACGACCTCTGACTCCGCTCTCATCTCCGAGAGCCACGGGTGATGATGGGGGGGGCATGGCGGCGCGCTCACTGGACCCGTTCTCCGTCTCTGTGGCTGTGCTATACTCCCACCTCCAGTGCACGCACACACACACGCACGCGTACCTTGGCGTGTACAACTCTACGTGTCACTATTCCTCTGTTCATGTCTTAAAGAATTCACAGCAGTAACAAACTCCAGTGGATGTGTGCAGGCAGGCGCGTGCGTGTGTGCGCGTACACACACACACACACACACACACACACACACACACACACACACACACACAGACACTCCATTCAACCCCACCCCTCGCCCCCACTAAGACCAAGTTACCTGTGTGTGTGTGCATGCTTGTGTTTCTGAATGTCCTTGAACATGTGCCAATGTGTGTGTGTGGTGTGTGCGTTCGTGCGAGCGTGCGCGCGTGCACACACGTGAGGCACGTCTGTGTGCGTTTGTTGCAATGCAAGCGCACATCACGCGTGTGCTCAAATGCGCGGTTCACCCATGGAGTAAAAGGTAATCTATTCCCGGGGCTGTGGCATGAGCAGCAGAGCTCTGCTCTCCAGTGCTGTCAGCTCACCTGCATGCCTCCCTCCCTCCCTCCCGGAGGAGCGTTGTACGGAGCCCTGACAGGCAGGCAGGCTGCCAGCAAGCCACCATCTCAGCCAGTTAAAGGGACACGCGTGTCAAATCCCCCATGATCACTCCCGACGTTGTCATCCTGACACTCCCTTTAACAAGCCCCCTCTAACAAACTCTCTCTGCTGCTCCCACAGCGCGGGGGAGGGGGGGGGTATATGGCATTATGCAGGGATAAATCTGTCACTCACAGACGGACACACACACACGTGCGTGTGCGCATGTTGAGCCTTTGGCCTTGGGCCTGCATCACTTATTGACTCTGGGGTTGCGTTCCAGACACTGTGAGTTTTTTAGTAATCAGTGTGGAAGCTAACCCTGTGCCTGCGTGCGTGCACCCTGCATCTCGAACGACGAACGCTTCAAGTACGTGACCTCACCGCCGCCGCTGCTGCCGCTGCTGCCTCAACTCTTCTTCTAAGTTACTCGAAAGATGTATAAACACTCTTGGAGAGAGAGAACTTCTTAATGTTGCTTTGCTCACTGATCCATGTCTGCTATAGCGAGAAGAAGAAGCCATCGCTGTTCCTCCTAATTACCACCGATGCTGAGGAGAGAGAGAGAGAGAGAGAGAAAAACGAGCGGCGGCAGAAATAGCAACGACCTCGTGGCTTCTCTCTCTCTCTCTCCCTGCTTTGCATTATCATAGAGTGCGGCGGCGTGCCGGTTTGCCACGCTGTGCGTGATTAATTCATGTCTGTATCATTAATGCAACGAATGTCCAGGGGCAAAGACGAAAAAGCACCGCAGCCAATGTGAAACAAAAAAAACACTAACCGGCAGGCAAAAAGCCTAGCGTATAATGCGCATTATTATACCCTGCCCGAGCCCGTTGCGCGACAAAGCCCCTGCGGTGTCGCGCGTTCACCGAGAACGCACACGGCAGACCCCCGAAAGCCGTGTTTGTGAGTTTGTATACTGTAGGATATTACTGCTCATTTTCACCGAAGGACACCATCATACAACGGGATCATAAATTACGCTTAACCCAAATGCGGGGGAGATGAAAGAGGCCGATGTCAGATGGCCTTGTTTTGAGGTTTAGCCAACAGCAACCATGATACGCTGACCCTGAGAGAGAGAGAGAGAGAGAGAGAGAGAGAGAGGATGCTCCAGGGCCACTTTATTATGCAAATGAGGTGCAGGATTTCCACATAAAAACACATCTCTCTTTCGCTCCATTTTCCCTCAATCCACCCCAATCCCCTCGGCCCGCTCGCCCATGGTGTCTTCATCATTTCCATTCTCTGCAACCCCCTCCTCTCCTCACAACCCACACCATGCGGAGTTCTCCCTTTCTCCTCTGCTCTCTCTCTCTCTACCTCTCTCCCCCTTCTCTCCATCTCTGTTTATGTCTCTCTGCTCTCTCTCTCTCTCTACCTCTCCCCCTTCTCTCCATCTCTGTTTATGTCTCTCTGCTCTCTCTCTCTCTACCTCTCCCCCCTTCTCTCCATCTCTGTTTATGTCTCTCTGCTCTCTCTCTCTCTACCTCTCCCCCTTCTCTCCATCTCTGTTTATGTCTCTCTCCCCCTCTCTCCCTCTCCCCCCTTCTCTCCATCTCTGTTTATGTCTCTCTGCTCTCTCTCTCTCTACCTCTCCCCCTTCTCTCCATCTCTCTGTTTATGTCTCTCTGCTCTCTCTCTCTCTACCTCTCTCCCTTCTCTCCATCTCTGTTTATGTCTCTCTGCTCTCTCTCTCTCTACCTCTCCCCCCTTCTCTCCATCTCTGTTTATGTCTCTCTGCTCTCTCTCTCTCTACCTCTCCCCCTTCTCTCCATCTCTGTTTATGTCTCTCTGCTCTCTCTCTACCTCTCCCCCCTTCTCTACCTCTCCCCCCTTCTCTACCTCTCCCCCATTCTCTCCCTCTCTCCCCCTCTCTCTACCTCTCCCCCCTTCTCTCCATCTCCGTTTATGTCTCTCTGCTCTCTCTCTCTCTACCTCTCAACCTTCTCTCCATCTCTGTTTATGTCTCTCTGCTCTCTCTCTCTACCTCTCCCCCTTCTCTCCCTCTCTCCCCCTCTCTCTACCTCTCCCCCCTTCTCTCCATCTCTGTTTATGTCTCTCTGCTCTCTCTCTCTACCTCTCCCCCCTTCTCTCCATCTCTGTTTATGTCTCTCTGCTCTCTCTCTCTACCTCTCCCCCCTTCTCTCCATCTCTCCCCCTCTCTCTACCTCTCCCCCCTTCTCTCCATCTCTGTTTATGTCTCTCTGCTCTCTCTCTACCTCTCCCCCCTTCTCTCCCTCTCTCCCCCTCTCTCTACCTCTCCCCCCTTCTCTCCATCTCTGTTTATGTCTCTCTGCTCTCTCTCTACCTCTCCCCCCTTCTCTCCCTCTCTCCCCCTCTCTCTACCTCTCCCCCCTTCTCTCCATCTCTGTTTATGTCTCTCTGCTCTCTCTCTCTACCTCTCCCCCCTTCTCTCCCTCTCTCCCCCTCTATCTACCTCTCCCCCTTCTCTCCATCTCTCTGTTTATGTCTCCTGCTCTCTCTCTCCTTCCCTCTCTCCATCTCTGTTCACGTGCGTCTCTCTCTCTCTCTCTCTCTAAACAACAATAACAATAACTCCTCGCTAAACGCTACAGGGGGGGCCAGAGAGGGAGAACAACAAACAATGGCATATTCATTCCAAAGTTAAACACACGGGGCCGAGCAGCTGGCACCTCCTGGAGGCTTCCAATGAGCCCTGGGAGATCTTATGACTCCCAACACGCACCACTGCAGCCAGAAAACACAGTTTATAGTGCAAGGGAAAGAAGAAAGACACAACAGTAGATTGAGGACGTGTGGAAATGGCAGACAGCTTATGATTAGATGGCAGCAGGAGTTAGGGGAGCAATGCTATGGAAGTTAATGGCTCGGGCGAGGCCTCTGCCCACAATATTAAAAAGGCTGGAATTGGCGTGGATGGAAGGTATAGCCAGGGGAGCGCTCACTATGAACACTGTGCACACAACCCCCCCATGCGCCGCCCGTGCTATAGCCACGAATGCCACATATCGCCTGCCCTCTGTGAGAGGATATTCATTCGGACTATATATATAAGCGGCTTATGTGTCGAACCGGCATGGCCAGAAAAAAAGATAGTTATGCGGTTGCAGTCCGTTTTTGGCCCCGGCGCTAAAGCCGTGGTCAGAGACCTAGCGACGTTGCCCCCGTGAAGCAACATCTTTACCCCTGACCGTGTCTGTTTAGCACTCGGCTTGCTCAAAATGCTAATAGCCATGAAGGGCTTAACCCATTCTGAACGGGAACCCCTGTTCGGTGTTTTGGCATTATGTCACGCTTTAGCTATTGAAAAATAGCAGATCTACAAGCTCATAGCGCGCCACTATGAGCTTGTATAGGTCTGCTATTTTCGAAAAAATCCGAGAACGACTGACACGGAAACGTGGCTTTTTCAGAAAACTGTCGTATAGGAATTTTTTTTAGAATCTGATCTCAGGTCAGAAGGGCTTAAAAACCTCACCGTTTCGCTCTGCTCCTCTCCCCGTGCACCCACCAACCCCTCTGCCCTTATAGACGCCTCTATGAGGAGGATGAATCGCCCGCTCAGAGGAGACAGCCAGCAAAATGTGCTGCGGCTGTCAGTGTGAGGAATGAGGGAGTGGAGAGAGAGAGAGAGAGAGAGAGAGAGAGAGAGAGAGGGGGAGAGAGAGAGAGAGAGAGAGAGATATAATAGAGAGCGAGAGAGGGAGAGAGAGAGAGAGAAATATGGAAGCAAAAGGGAGATACGGGGTGGCAGCATGTCAGGTTCTGATAAGGGCATTAGTCTGCCCCCTGTGGGTCAGAGTGAGAGACTATAGGCACTGCACGCGCTCGCACTGCACGCGCACGCTCACACGCACACACACGCACGCACACACACACGCGCGCACGCACGCAGCTTTTGCCGCTTGGAACCAGTCAACAGATAAGATAAACCTGATCGTCGTCACCGGATCATTCTTTTGAACTCAGTCTCAGAACTCAGTATCTGTACACACACACACACACACACAGACACACACACACACACACACACACATGCATGCAGTCAAAAATCACACACGCGTGCATGCGCACACGCACACACAAACACACACACACACACACACACACACACACTCTTATTTGCCAAAAAATGAGCCGGTTATTCCGCAAAGCCTTTTTTCCTGCTTGATGTGGCGAACAGGAGGAGTCTGGAGACGATGTGAGCCAAGGCTTGTGCAGATCCATGCGAGGAAACCGACAGCCTCTTTCATGTCAGACAAACGCGATTCATGGTAAATGGAGCAAGGCCTTTTATTTACCCCTCTAATTGACAGCAGAAGTGTGCACGGCGCCAACTCCTAAACAATGGCCCAGATTCTTGTATTCACCAGTGAGCTGTTTGAAGGACACCGGATAATCCCGGCAGTTTACGCCGCGGAGAGAGAGGGAGAGAGAGGGAGAGAGACAGTGTACGCTGCGCTGGCACTCCCAACAGCGGCCATGTTTGGCTGAATTATTCTCGCTGCAGATTAAACTTTCTTTATTCCAACGATTTCCGGCGCCATTTTGTGTCGGGTATATATAGTGGCTCGCCCCTCACAGCGGGCCTTATTGCCAGGCTGTATGCCGAGAGAGAGAGAGAGAGAGAGAGAGAGAGAGAGAGAGAGAGAGAGAGAGAGACAGAGAGAGAGAGAGAGAGAGACAGAGAGAGAGAGAGAGAGAGAGAGACAGACAGACGGAGAGATGAAAGAATGTGCTCGTTTGTAGCGAGGTGCTCTATTCTCCGCCCGGAGGACGGAGATCAATGGAGGTAGAATCACACACAGCCTATAGCGAGCAGTCTGACACTATACATTCCTCTGTGAAGTCTAGAACAGTCATTACTCAGCCCTGGAAGGTGGACCTGACAGTTGGGATCGGATCAGATGTCTGGATGTCGATAGAAGACGGACCTTTTTTTTTGCATCGCACCGTTTGGAAATATTATGTTTACTTTTAACGTTTATATTCTAAATAGCGATGACAGAACCCCTTTTGGTGTTTTAAACATTATGTTATGATTTAGCTTTTGAAAAATAGCAGATCTACAAGCTCGTATAGCGTACGAGTCTGCTATTTTTGAAAAATCATGAACATGTGGTGCAAAGCTTTGAATATATACTCTTTCAGAGCGAACGTTTTTAACTCAAATCTTTGCTTCTGGGGAGGTGGTCCCTGAAACGACACATTTACAGATGGGGGGGGGGTCAGCGGGCCAATTTCATATATTTTTGGGGGTCCTTGACATGAAATATTGAGAACCACTGATATAGAAACATGAGGTTTTTCAGGGAAAAAAAAGTTTTATTTATTTATTTTGAGGTCAGGCCTAAATGGGTTAAAGTCTGACCTATAGCCATCTGCGCTTGGTCAGTTAACGCTTGAAAACATATTAACCGCAATGTCGCGGGTTCGATGTTCACGTTTCATCTTCGTAGCATGTCGTTTAGGATGCTATAGGTTCATTGTTTACCTGGTATCCTATAGTTACTTTGAGGGCGGCATACATTGTTCTCTTATGTGACAATTATACTTATGTGACTATCTATTTGTTTATTGACTAAGAGAGTTCATGCTTAGTTTGCTTACTCTGCTAATTGCGATCTCACACGTGTAAGCCGCTCTGATTAACCCATTTTGTGCGGGAACCCATTTTGGTGTTGGCATGATGTCGTGCTTTAGCTCGTAGCGCGCCACTCGGTGGCGCGCTATGAGCTTGTAGGTCTGCTATTTTTGAAAAATCGAAGAGCGACTGACGTAGAAGATATATTTTTTAAATCTGATCTCAGGTCAGAATGGAAAACTGTCAGGATGCAGAAGACATTTTTAGAATCTGATCTCAGGTCAGAATGGAAAACTGTCAGGATGTAGAAGACATTTTTAGAACCTGATCTCAGGTCAGAATGGGTTAAGAGTGTCTGCTAAATGCCTATTGTAATTCGAATTGATTTCCCGCCTCGGGGGCCCATCATGCCATGCAATTTGTTCTCACGTTCTGTCTCTTTTCCTATACGTGCCTATGCATTTCTTTTTTAAATAAACAGACTTATAGAAGTCTTTATAGACATAGAGTATACTGTATATAGATAGATAGATAGAAGTCTTATATTTGGCGAGGGACATCTGTTGGAGCATCACCAAAGCTGATTAGGGCATTACGCAATTAGTCGACTAGATTACTAGTCCACTAGTAGATCAACTAGTCGACCTTGTTGGTACTAGTTGATAAGGAAAAAAATATATATATTTGTTTTCCCCCCTGATTAGTAGGCCACAAGATCAGGTAGATTATAGTAATAGTCACCAATGTACACAGTTTTTAAAAGTACAAATATTTATTTCCAAAAAAAAAATATATATATATATATATATTTCGTTTTTTATAATAGGTAGTTAAACAGCTAGTCGACTAGTAAACTAGGCAACTAGTCAACTAGTAAAAATGGCTAGAAGTGAACGCCCTAAAGCGGACGTGGCTGCTCAGGTGGCCATGGTGATGCTCATAGGAGACAGGAGCTTTTTTAGAGGTTAAGCACCTACACTTCAACACATGGACGGGCCAGCAGGCAAACCGCTGACCTTCTGATTAACAGATGGCCTCGCTACGGCGGCCCAAACAGAACGTCTTCATGGAGAAAACTTTATATAAGTCTTTATAGATATAAGTCTCTACAAGCTCTATAGCGCGGCACCGAGTACCGCGCTACGAGCTTGTATAGGTCTGCTATTTATTTATTTTTATCGTTAAAAATGTGTCGCAAATCATTGAATATATATATTTCAGAGCGAAAAATTTTAACTAAAATATTTGCTTCTGTGGGGGTCCCTGGAACTACATATTTTGAGATGGGGGGTCCGTGGCTCAATAGAGATAATTCTGGGGGTCCTTGACATGAAAAAGGTTGAGCACCACTGACATAGAAACATAGGTTTTTCAGAATTTTCTTAGGATTTAGAAGCCGATTTTTTTTTAATCTACTTTAACCCAAATGGGTTAAAGTCTTTTAAAGAGAAGTCTTTATAAACAGAAGTCTTTATAGTTTGGGTGGACTGGCAGATCACAGCGAATCCCTGTCTCTGCCGCGGCGTGAAGGTTAAGCCGTGAGACTCTGAAGTATGAAGGTCACGCTCACACGACACACGTGGAGAACCTTCAAATCAAACACGACGGACAACGTCCCCGAACTTCAATAGTTCTTCTTCTGCCTGTTCTTATGGTACCCCCCCCCCCCCTCCTCCTCCTCCTCCTCCTCCTCCTCCTCCTCCTTCTATTCTAGGAATCAAATCAATATCCACTGGGAATAGCGAAAGTTATAGGAAAATATAAATACGGAGTATAGACTGTGCCAATGCAGACGTCGTCGTCGTCGTCGGAGCCGTGCTTGGTATTTACTGCCGCTGTGACACTTGGAAGAATGGAGACACTTTCTCTGGCACATATACGCCCGTATCGATCCCTCCCTGGCTCTCTCTCTCTCTCCGGCGCCAACCGCAACCTCAGATTGTTCTGCTGCACTATAGTCGAGTATGAGTGACAGGTAGAGGCCACGGAGAGGCCGTGCGTGGAGGCTTGTGAGTGACAGGCCTGTGGATAAAGTCTCCGTCGTGAGCCGAGGACTATGAGAGCCGGGCCAGGTGTGTGGGCGTGATCGGAGAGAGAGAGAGAGAGAGAAACTGGCAGGTTTAGCAGACTCCTTTTTCCCTCCCCTCCCCTTCCCATGGGGGGGGGGGGGTCTGTCATTTTCTGTTCCTACGCAACGTCAGTAAAAGCCCCCCGTCCAGATGTTATACCTCTCGAGGTATTATTTAAGCATTCTCTTCTGTTTTTATTTAATCTTCTGCTCATTTGGTTTTCCTTTACATGCGTGGTCTTGTGTATTTTGGGTAGGAACCCCTTTTGGTGTTAGCATTATGTCATGCTTTAGCTATTGAAAAATAGCAGATCTACAAGCTCGTAGCGCTACGAGCTTGTGGGTCTGCAATTTATTTTTAAATGACTGACGACTGACATAGAAACATATGCTTTTTCGGAAAACTGTCAGGATGTAGAAGACATTTTTAGAATCTGATCTCAGGTCAAAATCGGTTAACCACTTATTCACTTAGTAAGTACAGTAAGTAGCCTTGAGAACCATTAGTCATGTGGCCCACAGGTGAGGAAGAACACCTTACGGACATGACGCAGGCACTTATCTGGATCCGACCCTTGATACAGAGTGCTAAACATGAGGAGGCGTTGTATTTGTACAGTCTTTGGTACGCTACGCTCTACCTGCTGAGTCATCTGCCCCTTGGCCCACACGCTCACAATATGACAACCATGCCACGGGTAAATATCCACACACTTTGACACAAATCTGTGCTGCAATAAGCCGCAAACCAGCTTTCGGTTTGCGACTGATCAAACCAGCAGAGTGTTGTATATACTAGCTGCATGGACGCATTGCATGGCATGTTATAAATGCATGGATTAGCATGTGTTGTGGACACTGTATTAACACCAGGATGCAGCTAGCAGCATGGAAACAGCTAAAACTAGACTAAACACTAGAACATCCCAGGTGACTATAAAATGTGACTAACTAAGTGAAAACTATTCAAGAGACAACTAAAACTAAAAGAGAAATTTGCTGCCAAAAACAACACTGGTGTGTGTGTGTGTGTGTGTGTGTGTGTGTGTGTGCGTGTGTGTGCGTGCCCCAGTACCTCGGGGGTTGTTGAGGGCGGCCTCGGTGGCCTTGCCTCCCTCTCCACAGTGTGTGTGTGTGTGTGTGTGTGTGTGTGCCCAGTACCTCGGGGGTTGTTGAGGGCGGCCTCGGTGGCCTTGCCTCCCTCTCCACAGTGTGTGTGTGTGTGTGTGTGTGTGTGTGCGTGCCCAGTACCTCGGGGGTTGTTGAGGGCGGCCTCGGTGGCCTTGCCTCCCTCTCCACAGTGGCTCTGGTCGAAGGGGAGGCACTGCTCCCCGGTGCCGGCCACCACCTCCAGGTTGCGCGACGGGTCCTTGGGCTGGCCCAGGTTGCGGACGCGGTACACCCTCCGGCTGCTGGTGTCCGACACGTACAGGACCTCGCCCATGGGGTCCATGGCCAGGTAGTACTTGTGGGCCGGGCTGGTGCTGGAGGAGAAAACAAACGGATCCATCATTTCACACTGGGCCAACAAAAAAACAGAACAAAACAATACATATTCTTATGTGTTAAAATTACTTCCAGAATTCTAGTGTTCGTATTTGTAATGGCTCTGCGTGTGTCTGTGTGTGTGTGTGTGTGTGTGCGTGCGTGCGTGCTGAACTGACCAGCGCCTCATTTATTGCCAGTATAGGCCACAGAAGTCCACACATTTTTGGGGGAGCACGTCATTTTTTTGTATACTTTTTTAAAAATATTTAACTTTATTTTTTTAGAATGGAAGTCAATGGGGGAAGTCATAGATGCAGTGCATTAGACAAAGAAAGTCTCAGGTCCACATTTGGAGTCACGCCGTTTTCCAGCTACAGGGTTTCCATCCACAATGTGGAAATCCACAGGATTCCATTTATTTGTAACATGCGGAGGAAACGAAAGTCATTTTTATGCGTGTGTGTAATCTGTATAAGAGCAGAGAGCATTAAAGCATTCTGACCTGAGATCAGATTCTGAAAATGTTCTTCTACATCCTGACAGTTTTCTGAAAAAGCCATGTTTCTGTGTCAGTCGTTCTTCGATTAAAAAAAAAATAGCAGACCTACAAGGTCGTAGCGCGCCACTCGGTGGCGCGCTATGAGCTTGTAGATCTGCTATTTTTCAATAGCTAAAGCGTAACATAATGCTAACGCCAAAAGGGGTTCCCGCACCAAAATGGGTTAAAGCAGCTGTTCTCTAGAGATAATAACACCTCCCCTCCACATTTGGAGACTCATTTAACATACAAGTACTTCCATTACTTTGATAAAAAAAAACGGCTGTCAAATACAGAATTTGCTAATTAGGTCTCAAAGTGTGTTGGTGCAGCTGTCAACTTGAGAATAACGTGAGAGTAGCTGTAGGCAAAACATTACTACACAATTGTGTTTTTCATTTTCTCTTATGGTATTATATAACACTTGTAAGAGTAACATAGTGTCTGTACTGTTAGGTTATTATAATTCTTTTACAGTTTTAAAATTTCTAAAAACTTTGGGACCCATTGGTAAAAAAAAAGGACGACTACTTAAAGTGAACGTGTATGCTGGTCACGAAATAACTGGAAAAACTCTGATCAAAATGATGTTCTCTACTTGTATTTACTTCCATTTAGTAATGGTAATGATTGACTATCAAGTGATGTAGCTGGGGAGTCGGGACCCCCTAAACCCGTTTCAAGGACCACTCAAGGTTCCCCAAGTTGAGAACCACTCAAGTAGACAGTCAACACGCCCATCCATCTGGACTATGGGATAGACAGTCAAACACAACCATTCATCTGGACTATATGTGAAACACGCCCATCCATCTGGACTATGGGATAGACAGTCAAACACGCCCATCCATCTGGACTATGGGATAGACAGTCAAACACGCCCATCCATCTGGACTATGGGATATAAATTCCATGTGTGCAAGTGTCACTGACAACGTTACTAAGTCTGAAAATGCAAGCAACTGACCATATGGTCAGTTGCTTGCTCGCTATGCAGAGCGCATCCATCTTACCAGCAAGATGCTAACTAGGTGCGACGTCCCATCGACAGCCCATTCATCCAAACAGAGAAGTCCCGTCTGATTGTATTACACAACGTCAAACTCACCGACATTGCGGCTGTCCGAAAAGCTTGAATTATCCTCTTTCTACCTTGCAAAAGTGTTTGTTTCATAAAAACCCACTGTAGACATGTTATGAAGCTATACTTATCCTGTCAAGAAATCCCTTGCAGGTGATTTATTTCCCCCCAAAAAAGAAAAAAAAAAGAAATATGGAGATACAAGGTTTCTGCCGGACAGCGACAGGTATACGCTATATTATGGGCGTCCTGTCAGTCAAAGCCCTGCAGTATAAAGTGCATAACTGTTTACAGGACTCTGCACTGAACTGCACATGCATAATTAACAGCCAGCTAGTCCTGAGAGAGATACTCACTCTGTGGAGCCGTGAATGATTCAGAGGGCAGAGACCATACTGTAGAGACATGGGCAGAATACGCCAGAGAGAGAGAGATATATATATATATATATATATACCAGGCCGCAAACACCTGGCATCGGCGAAGCACGCCGGTGCCAAGAACCACCAAGAACCGGTGCCAAGGACCGGTGTCAGAACCCCCCCACCCCACCCTGACACCGTTCAGGGGGGGGGGGGGGGGGCCATGCAGGACTTGTAGTCGCGACCTTGTCACAGAGTTCCATGAGCAGCAGCACGCGCTCCCTCCTCTCTCCCCTGTCGGGCTGATAAGGTGATGCCTGTGCCTTCAAGTCTTCAAATAAACGCTGGGCTTTATAAGACGCTATATCTGTCTATTGGGTAGATGAAGAAAGGGGCGCTCAGCGTTACCAGCTTCCCCCCTGCCGCGTGACGAAGCCCTGATCAGAGCCCATGGATCTCTCTGATCTCCCCCCCGCCCCGCCCGCCTGCACCTTTCAGCACTTCCTCCTCCCTGTTTGCTCTGTACGCCTCTCTCTCTCTCCATCCCAAAACTACTTTGAGTAAAAGAACAAGACAAAGGCTTTTCCGTTGAGTACTGAACACCCCCGTATTGTAACCCCCCTCCCCTGCCCCTCCCCCGACAGGGTGCCTTGCGCTCAAGGGCCCCGGTCGGCCAATAGGCACTTTCCCCGGGTATATAAAAATGGAGAGGGGAAGAAGGGAAAAGGAAAGCGTTTGAAAGCTTGAATAAATGATGAATAATTAACGCAATTGTCTCGGGAGAACAATGGTATGGAATTGAGGGAGAATGACGCTAGACAAAAAGTACATTAGACAAAAGAAAGGGGAAAAAAAGATGTGAAGGAGAGTGCAGCTGATGGAGAAATGGAGCAATGCACTGTAAAAATATCAGTGGTTCCCAACATTTTTTCCCCCTTTTGGAGCCTCCGTCTTACTGTACGTATACTGTACATGCAGTTATAGGGTTAACTTAGGGCAGGCATGCATGGTCTGCAGTGGAGAACCAGACTATAATTATGGCAGTGGCTCAGGGGTAGAGTGGCCGGTAGAGCGACCGCGAGGTTCCCAGTTCGATCCCGGGCTGCCCCAAGAGTTAGTGTCGAAGTGTCCTCCTTGAGCGAGGTTTTTTTCTTTTTAAGGGTAACTGTATAATTGCAATATTACACTTGAGGTGTATGTGCTTTATACCCTCATTAATGCACTTCTGCGCTTCCTTTTGCTCCTGGAGCATCACAGGCGTGCATTAATGACAGTAAAGCGCACCCTCTCGTTATAATTATTATACAGTAGAGCTTTGAACTATAGCAATGTGCGTCATCGGTGTGTTAATGTGTGCGAGATATAGGATAAAGCACTTTGGAGAAAGGTGCTGTATACAGTAAAATGCGCCCATTCCGTGTGTCTGTGTACAGTACGTGCACACACACACACACACACACACACACACACAGCCTCGAATGTACAGCTGCCGGGTTGCGTGGAGTAGTTATTAACCTCTGGTGTTCTGCAGATATGATGTTGTGACAAATGGGATACAAGCCCCTGTCCTATACCGCCACCTTTCAATGGCCCTGGACACGCATGCATTGCACGCACACACGCACATATTGATATATAAGACCTGCTGGTGACACATGCGTCATGCTTGCAGACACAGAGGCACTTACACACAAGCAGGTACCAATTCTCCTACTGTATACACTAGGGCATTCACTTCTAGTCATTGTTACTACAGTTGACTATAGTTGCCTCGTTTACTAGTCGACTAGTTGTTTAACCAAATATTATGTAAAAATATAAATATATATATATATATATGCCAGGGACGGTGCCAGCTTTGGGTTATAGCAGGACACAGTCTTTATGCCCGGGGCTCAGGGAGTGAATGAGCCGCAACATGGCCTTCCGCTAATCCTCCCCTAAAACTCCTCTCCCCCTCAGCAAGTATGCAATCCTCCGGTGTTTTATGAGGCCCTTTCCAGCTGGGGAAATTTTATATCGCCATCATCATCATCATCAAGTGGAATTAAAAGAAAGAGGCTATGCTGGCCTTATCCTTGACCTCCGTGACGCGAGGGAGGTTTTGGTGCCAAGATGAGGGGGGGGGGGGGGGGGGGCTTTAAAGTGAGTAACCCACTGTTTCTCAGTGTCTGGTCAGGGGGTCCACCAGGGGGTCCAAGGCAAGCGGACACGGTTGGTCTGTCACTATAGCTGAATGGTTTAGTTAGAGCCTGTATGGGAAGCCGAGGGTCTCGGGTTTGATTCTATAGGCCTCCGAAATGTGTTTTGAAGTGTCCCTGAGCAAGTGACACTTCACTGCTCCCCGAGTGCTTGCTATACAACCAATCAGTGTTTTTTTTTCGTCGACTAAAACTAAGACGAGAAATGTTCGTCGACTACCTTTCTTCACTGGCGGAAACTAAATGGAAACTAAATTAAAATAATGCTATGGTGACTAAAACTAAGACTAAATATACTGAGAATTTCGTCAACGAATAAAAACTAGGCTAAAATGTTAGGAAGGGACTAGTGGACAAGAAATCCAGTATAAGTCATTTTACACTTGGTTGCATGCTGAAAATAGCCGATCTACAAGCTCACAACGCGTCACAGCGCGACGCGTTGTGAGCTTGTAGATCGGCTATTTTCAGCAAGTGTAAAATCAGTCATTACGACGGCACCAACGCGCAACAAAATACATTTTAGTCGACTAAATCAACATAGTCGACTAAAATCTTATGATATTTAGTTGACTAAAACTAGACTAACACTAACACATTCCAAGTGACTAAAATGTGACTAAAACTAAATGAAAAATAGATATTTGCTGCCAAAAACAACACTGCAACCAATGGCTGCTCACTGCTCCCAGGAAGGGTAAAATTCAGAGGACAATAAAGCAAAATAGCAAATATACATTGACCATAAATAGTTACAGCATAATGATAAGAAGTGTGTACTAACATTACATGTGTGCTAACATTACAATATAATGACATTTACAACCGGCCATCATAGATCAATGAACAAAAGGCAATAAATAGATAAATACAGCACGATGCTAACTTACCCATCAGCCACTTTTTCAACATATTTTTTAAAATGTTCAAAGACTGGGAAAATTTAATTTCCCTTGGGATTTTGTTCCAAACCTCCACCCCTGTATATTTAAAGGAGCTTCTACCTACAGTACCCTATGTCTCTACCGTGCATGTACGTACTAACGTGCACGGTGCAAAAAGCATGGAATACGGATGTGTATAGTACAGGAAACCGTTAAACCTTCCAACAAACTCCGGTGGACTCTCGAATTGTACCATCACACCTGTATATTACCGTATATTACTGTATACATGCCTGCTAAACTTGAGGTTTACGGGCTAATCTAGTGCCCATGCATAATTGCTCGTTATCTCCTCTTTTCACGCAGCGATGCTCCATTGGCTGCCCGTTCTCGCCGCGAGCCTCGTCTTAATCGTCTCCTATCCACCTTTTTTCCTTTCCAGTTCCTGTTGATATCATTGGTCATCTGACCAGTTTCATTGGCTTTCATTGGATCAAATCGACATGCAGGAACTGGAGCACACACAGCCCAGGAAAAAGGTGAATAGCGACACACTATTCCGCCCTTTGTTTCAATAAACAATTTGGCTGTGTTCTGCTTCTGGGTCGGTCTCGTTTTTTTTTTGGGGGGGGGGGGGGGATCGTGACAGATTCATTATCTGATCAGCACTGTGTTGCTAGATTTGAGCTGTTTCACTATAGGAACTATACGTCACTATAGTGTGTAAAGCTCAACGAACCTCCCCAGGGCTCACCGGAGAGAAGCCCTGGTTCGTTGTGGACTCCCTCCCTAAGCTCCTATAGCCTCGGTCCCAGGCTTACTTTATCTGCCAAAAGAAAAGCCTGGTCACAGCGTAAGGCAGAGAAGCCATCGGCGGACGTATCCTCCGGAATATCCGTCAGATGTATTTCCCCCCGGATACGATATTTTCCCGACCAATCACAACACTTGGTTCATTCGCGGAGAATGTAAACTGATTTGCAATGCATCAACGTCATTTCCTTGGGCGATCCTTCGGCTAAAATCCCGCACCTTCCACTGATAGTCTTTTCAGCGTAGGTCTTGCCCTTGTCTTCAAAGTATAAATCTCACAATCACAATACATCTGTAAATATTTCCATTTAAATATCACTTTATACAGTATTTCAAAACCATTCCCTATTTATTCATGATAAAAAAAAACGAATTAAAAACAGCCGATCTAAGAGATTATCTGCTATTTTCACATACATTTGTGAGACACTCTTGCATAATGAAGCAGGTGGCATTCAATTGTGGATATCATCCAAGATTTATCATGGAACTATACTTTACACTCTACAGAAATGTACCCTTAAAGCTCTCCACTCTGTTACTCTGCAGGTATAGGAAGTATATGTCAGGGAATCCTGACATCCTGACTCACGGAATGCAAGAAGTTCAGATCTTGCTAAAATACAATTTCAGCTCGACTTGTGTATAGGCTGCACTTCAGAAGCCATGTTGGGCTCAAAGCATGAGGTATATTCAGCGTGACGCTTGAACTGCGTTTGAACCCAGGCAGATGCAGCTTCCATGCTCACAGACATGGAAAGATGCTATCAGCCACACGCTTCCACTCTGGACCACTGAGACAACACAGCCTTTTGAGTTCAGTGTGCGTGCGTGCGCTCGCGCGTGCGTGCGTGCGCTCGCGCGTGCGTGCGCTTGCGCGTGCGTGCATGTGCTCGTGCGTGCATGCGTGTCTATACACATGTACAGGGTTAGAGGTGTTGATCAACAGTGCTCACCTGTGCCTGGTGTCACGGTTCCTGATAATCAGCCACGAACGTCAGCGTTTACCCAAACAGAGGAGAGAGAGAGAAGCAGGGGAAGAACAACACGTCATTTACACTTCTGAAAGACAGACGACACGCTGACACGTTCATTCCCACCCCCCAAAGAGGAGGATTAAAACATGAACCCATTCTGACCTGAGATCAGATTCTACATCCTGACAGTTTTCTGAAAAAGCTATGTTTCTGTGTCGGTGTCGAGTGGCGCGCTACGAGCTTGTAGATCTGCTATTTTTCAATAGCTAAAGCATAGCATAATGCTAACACCAAAAAGGGTTCCCGCCCCAAAACGTATGGTGCTATATATCAGTATGGCGCTCAATGCCAACGACTCCCAAAATCATATGTACATGTCGAGCTTGCGTGTGTTCTTTTTGAATGGCCAAAGCATAAACAAAGCTTACATTTTAAATGCGTTAATGTTACATGACCAATTGACCACAGATGCTCTCCCGGTCTTATAACGGCAATGTGGACATACTAACTGTGACTGTGTAAAAGTAAAACAAGTCTGGAATTCAAAATGTACAAAAAGAAAAGGCTCGATTTAGGCCTTCTCGTCTCGTCGGTCCACATTAAATATTAATCCAAACAGGAAGCACGTTTTCTTTTTTGGCATTTCCTCCTCCGGGAAGACAGGGAGGTATCGAATACAGACGGTATAAAAAAACAAACACCGTCTGAGGCAGGAATATTAAGCCACAGATACAGTAATAACAGAGAGAGAGAGAGAGAGAGAGGGGAGCGTTACATAAGGAGAATATGCTTCGGAGTGGAATCCCATCTGCATGTTATGCTTGAGAAAATACAGAAAGAGAGAGAGAGAGAGAGAGAGAGAGGAAGAGAGAGAGAGAGAGAGAGAGAGAGAGGGAGAGGGAGAGAGAGAGAGTGGTATCTGCAGCACAGTGGGGGCTATCATCTTCATTATATGCCATACCACAAAAAAGCAATCTGTCTGTCTGTCTATCTATCCATCTACTTTGACTGTCCGTCTGTCAATCCAGCTATATCTATCTATGTCAAAAATGTCAGTGTCTCTGCGTGCGTGCAATCCCGTGCGTGCGTGCGTGCATGTGTCCGTGCGTGCGTGCCTGACTGCCTGTCGCAAAAACGAGGGCGAGGCTTGATTTCATAGGGCGTGCCAGATAGATTTCAGCCGTCACATTCATTAACGTCGGAAACGATCAAATTAAGGAAGGATCAGCTGTTTGCGATCACTTTATAAATGCCGCGGCGACGTGTGTGTGTGTGTACTACGAAACCTATAAACTCGAATTTGGGGCAGATTTTACACTCAATTGATAAATGAGGGCCATACTGTAATACAGAGTACACATGAGCACGCACGCGCGCACAGTATACGTACTGAAACATGACCAGTGTCACTCTTGAGCAGCAGTAATGCTGTGCAAACCCACATTGTCTGAGACCATTTTTATTTCCAGCCCCCGCGGCCCATCACATTAACATTTAACCACAGTCTGTCTATCCCCCAGTCAAAGTCTATCAGTCAAGCCCCTAGCCTGGTCCTCCACAGCAGACATAATAAATGTAGCCTATACCACTTAAAGCACTGCTTCTCAAAGTGGGGTCCGGGGACCCCCAGGGGGGGGGGACATTAAAGGGGGTTCCAGCAGGTCCCTATAGCAAAATTAGGTTTCAGCCCTGTACATTTTTCGGGTATTCAAGAATAGCTGACCTACAAGGTCACGATGTGTGGCAATGCAGCGCGTTGTGAGCTTGTAGATCTGCTATTGCTGGCGGAGAGATTCGGGGTGGAAGGAGACAAAAGACTACTCGGGTCCATTTCACTCAGGACTCGAGTCCAATTTTCAATACATTTACTTCTACTCCACTACATCTCAGAGGCAAATATTGTTCTTTTACTCCACTACATTGATTTGAAAAAAACCATTAGTCACCATGTAGATTTAGATTATTTACAAAGCATACATTAACCACATCGGCCCATATGAAAAGAATAGCGATCTACATCTGAATAGCTAAACTATTAAGTACTTTTAGGTGCCAACACTTTTGTACTTTCACTCAAGTACATTTTGAATTCCGGACGTTTACTTGTCACAGAGTATAGTTATCAATTATTCACCCCCAAATATATATATCACATCAGCCTATATTAATTATTATTATCATAGAAAACTTTTAAGTTAGTATATACTCTTTTTTCCCCCGTATATATAGGCACTTCGACGCTAGGTGGCGTCATATCCCAGGTCTGTATAATGTAACGTTTACTCCGTCTATATAAATGGTTGATGCTTATACGGAAGCCTTTGACGTCGGTCCGGTTCCCACAGCAACGCCCCACCGTTCCAACTATGGGATTGGAAATATATGCACAGTGCAAAGCAGTGCAAACCGTCATATAACTCAGATTCTAGGATCGCTGTGCTTGGGGGTGCCGGAAAGACATGTCCGCTTTTACTCTGAAACCCACGACCCGGAAACAATCCGCTAATATAATATTGCTTTACATTGCTAGCTTACATTGCTATCGTTTTAATTCATACGATATATATGATCCAAAAAAGCGTTCATATTTTGCGGGAGAGACGGACGAGGAGCAGAAATGAAGCGCCAGCATATCGATCCATTCATCACCACGGAGAGCGCCCTGGATTAGGAGAGACGAGTCATTCTTTTCCGCCGCGCTAACAGCTGAGTCAACGGTAAGCTAACATGAGCACAGAGCGTAGCATACGGTAGCCGAAAGGCGAACTGACTCGCCCGGTATCATTGAGGATGCGCTATAGGACGACTACAAACATCCTATGGACGCGTCGATTGGGACCCCTAGGACGTGTGGACACGGTTAAAAGTGTAAAAAAAAGCACTTTTCACCACTCGACCACCGCGTGCGTCTCACTCACTTGAGCTCCAGAATGGTGCGCGTGAAGCCGTCCGGGTGGACCCGGCGGACGAAGTTGAAGTCGCCCACGTACAGGGAGCCGTCGGGGCCGCTGGCCAGCGCCACGGGGGCGAACAGCATCATGTCCCGGGCGGCGCCGGTGCAGCCCGGACCGCACGGGACGCTGCGGTAGAAGCCGTTGCCCATCACCGTGCCGATGACGGGAGGCTGCTGGGAGAGGAAGACGTTCTCGCCGTTGCCCTTGTGTAGGATCCCTGGTGGGAGAGAGAGAGAGAGAGAGAGAGGAGTGATAATAGTTTAGTGCAACCACTCCTACAACCAGCAATGTCCGTGTCTATACCTATGTGTCTACCTATGTGGCCATGAGCACGAGTATATGACTTATTAGTACCAGTAGGGGGCGCCAGAAACAGATAGAGGGATAGTGCTGCTAATGAGAGAGAGAGGGAGAGAGAGGTGGGGGGGGGGGGGGGGGATTGCACCACTCAGTTCACACAGGTGTGATTTTTTCATTATAGTTTAGTTTTAGTTAGTTTGGACATATTCTTTTCTAATTCAGTTAGTTTTAGTTTTCAGAGCGGGTTTGCTAGTTTTTATTTTGTTTTTATTCTGGTGAAAATGCTTAGTTTTAGTTTAGTTATAGTTTAGTTTTAGTTTTTTTCGTACGGTTTATTTGTGGGTTAGGATTAGCGTGGCTACATGCTGCCGTAC
Source organism: Protomyctophum bolini (assembly GCF_963924005.1). NCBI lineage: Eukaryota > Metazoa > Chordata > Actinopteri > Myctophiformes > Myctophidae > Protomyctophum > Protomyctophum bolini. The sequence goes on along the minus strand of NC_137871.1, from coordinate 11,885,170 downwards.
GTTGCTGAAAACTGCCATAAAACTTGAAATGAGGAAACGAATCGAATGAATATAAAAGGATTATATTATAAATATCCCAAAGGCATATAAATATTGATGAAAACTAAAACTAAGGGTATTTTGTCTACAATTTCAGTTAGTTTTGAGGACACACAATACAGTTTCAGTTTAGTTATCGTTTTTTTAATTTATTTTAATATATTTATTAGGTTCAGTTAACTAAAATGTTTTTTCTAGTTTTCGTTTTTTAGTTAGTTTTAGTTAACTATTATAACCTTGAGCAAGACGTCCATTATGGTTACAATACATGCACCGTGTCACGGTTGTTATAAGATCTGCACACACACACACACACACACACACACACAAAATGAGACGGGCAGAGGAGTGGAGACGGCTGCTCGTTGACAGACAGCTGTGAGATTGGGTTTCTTGGTTCCTGGTTTCACTTTATTAGCTGGGGTTTGTGCATGCGTGCGTGCGTGCGTGCATGCACGCGTTGTAGGAGTTACTCTTGTCTCGGGTAGAGTGGAATTCGACTTTTTTTTATTTTATTCCACCATGATTGCATTTCTGTGGTTTATTTGGACAGCACTTACGACAAGTGATATTTTTTATTTAGTGTTGTGTTTTGCTTTCCATACTGGGTTTACTGATCACTGTGGGAGTATGTTTTGTATTGCCGGGTTTGTATTCCGTGTGATACTTTCCATTTTTGAACATGACTGAATGTGCGCATGTTGACTTTGGATGTACGGTATACAGGACACTGTCTGTGCTCATCTCTCCATATAAGATAAGCTTGTTATTGCAATTAAATGTATTAACAAGAGCTTGAGACTAAATAACAACTTTCTAAAACGGTTAGTCCCAATACTTGATTCTGATTGGCTGGTTACCGTCACGTGACTGTTGTAAATTTCACAGATAACCCACACCTTCAATCACTTCATATCATTCGCAGCTGATTCCGCATCTCTGTAGCTGTACTGGGGAAGGGGAGAGCTTCATTGCCTTACAAACACATGCCGTGCGGGCTTCTAAGCACCGCCCGGCTCATATGACTGAATGTGTGGCTCCAGGCAGCCCCGTAAAGACATCAAGCGCTATTCTCCCGTCACATACTGTAGGTTACTTGCCGAGCAAAACAAGGAAGTGATGTGGCTCGCTCTGGTGGCGCAAAGCGTAGCTACTTTTGTGAATGTAATAGTTTTATTAGGTTAATATTGCTATACGTTTGTAACCGTTTTAGAAAAGCAATAAGCCACTCGAGGCCCCAGCTTACCGGGTATTTTACACTGGCTGGGGGGTAGAAGACCCTCGGCTGCGCGTCGGGTCTGCCTACGCCCCCAGCCAGTGTAAAATACCCGATAACCTGAGACCTCTCGTGGCTCATTGCTTAAACATTGGATTGGAACACATGGTTCGATGGTATGATGAGGTATGACGGGTTGGTACTGGGTGTGTATTTTGTCGAGCTTGTAGATGTGTGAAAATGTTTCAATGGAAATGATTGTCATGCAAAGATTCTTCCATCATAATCGCAATTATCTTGAAGATAATTGCAATTATCTTAAGCACTTAGTGTCCTTATTGTGGGGAAAGCTTTCGAAAGGATGGGCTTGTTGATCGTCTATAGGATTTAAGCGGTTAGATAATTGCAATTAGGTGAGCGTGTCATGAGGACGGCAGTGGGTGCGCGCTCACCGCTGGGGATGTTCAGAGCGTGGTGCTTGTCCAGGGACCAGCCGCCCAGGTTGGTGGGAACCAGCTCAAAGCCCTGCATCAGAGCCGTCCTCCTCTCCCATTGGACCACGCCAGGACACGCTTCGTATTCATAACCCACCGACACTGAAACACACACACACACACACACACACACACACACGTGATTAACATGGGCATTCTTTAGGAAAGCAACAACTTCTCACCACATATAATACTTATCAATTCCATCACATTTGACATGGTTTCACAGTACACAGCATTACACCATGTAATCAATTAATCTTCCATTCACTTTCAATTAATTCTACAGTGCACGCACAGCACCTGACTCACATCAATTATTGTGATTTTAATTAATGCCACGCACCAGCACCTGAGACTTTTGTTTAATGTTTGCACACATAATCATGATATACGGTAAGGGTATTTTACTGGACATCGCTGAAATGCATCAAGACAGTTAAACACAACCAATGTACAGTATTAAGACATGTTTCTGTCCAGCCAGCATCATCATTCACAATACAGGATGTATTGGCTTCGTTGACTGACAATCCTGTAGCGCTATAGAGCGTTATAAATCGTTCATTTTCCTCAGACTTTTCAGAAAGTATTTATTTAAAGACGTTTACGCTGCAGACAAAGCCAACTATTGTTGTGACAAATCATGACTGGGCTGAACAAATAATTAGAAAGAAGAAGAAAACGGCAGGTTACAACAATTTTTTTATTGTTTTTCTTCTTTGTAATTATTTGTTTGGTGTAAAATATTGTGTTTGTTGTCATGATTTGTCACTCTTGTCATGACAAGGGTTGTCTTTAAATAAATACGTTTTGAAATGTCTATGGGAAAAATGCATTGGAAACTATTTCCTGGGCCTGGCGTCGTCATGAAATGGTTTCAGAACCATGCAGCGCATGCTTCCCACTATAGGAACATCCCTTTACTCGTTCTCTGCACATTGTATCCACAAAGTAGAGGGACCGATAATGAGCTAAACGATTTTCACTTTATTTCCCGAACAAGAAAATCCAAGTTACGGGGGAAAAAAAAACGATACGTTTTGATCGCCTATTTAGTCAGACGCTTTCATGTTTTTTCAAGTGAGTTGTGCGCATTAGCGCATCCCCTGGTCGAATGTTGACTTAACTGAAGTCATTTGGAAAATCTAATTCCACACACACACACACACACACACACACACACACACGCACGCACGCACGCACGCACGCACGCACGCACGCACGCACGCACGCACGCACGCACGCACGCACGCACGCACACACGCACACACGCACTTCCAGCGTGCCGTGCCTTGCGATCCTATAGTGAATGAAGAGGCAGATGAAAGGCGGCTGTAATAAGACCTCATCAGTGTGTTTGCACCCAGGAGGCCTGAGAGAGAATAGAACACATACAGGCCTAATCAGGAGGAGACCTAGAATTAGCTGCCGACGAGCCTCTCGGCTGTAATGATACTGCCCGCCCGCCCGCCCGCCACTACAGCTAACAACCGTCAACAGTGCGCTCGGCTCAGCAGGCCTATCAATACGTATAGTGCGGCGGGCAGCAATTTATACCACTCCGCTTTGGCCCCTATAGCCCATTCTGTGCGGGAACGCCTTTTGGTGTTAGCATTATGTTATGCTTTGGCTATTGAAAAATAGCAGATCTACAAAGCTCGTAGCGCGCCACTCGGTGGCGCGCTACGAGCTTGTAGGTCTGCTATTTTTGAAAAACGACTGACATAGAAACATGGCCTTTTCAGAAAACTGTCCGGATGTAGAAGACATTTTTTTTAGAATCTGATCTCAGGTCAGAATGGGCTAGTTTGAGGGCAGTAAACAGTGGGCAGATAACTGCCGATCACGGCGAGTTCCACGCATGGCGCTAACCAAATGTCGGCAGCTCAGCATGGAGATTGGCAATAACAAGCACCTAACGGACAATCTACACTAAACCATGTATTTAATCTACACTACAACATGTATTTAATCTACACTACAACATGTATTTAATCTACACTACAACATGTATTTAATCTACACTACAACATGTATTTAATCTACACTACAACATGTATTTAATCTACACTACAACATGTATTTAATCTACACTACAACATGTATTTAATCTACACTACAACATGTATTTAATCTACACTACAACATGTATTTAATCTACACTACACCATGTATTTAATCTACACTACAACATGTATTTAATCTACACTACAACATGTATTTAATCTACACCACAACATGTATTTAATCTACACTACAACATGTATTTAATCTACACTACAACATGTATTTAATCTACACTACAACATGTATTTAATCTACACTACAACATGTATTTAATCTACACTACAACATGTATTTAATCTACACTACAACATGTATTTAATCTACACTACAACATGTATTTAATCTACACTACAACATGTATTTAATCTACACTACAACATGTATTTAATCTACACTACAACATGTATTTAATCTACACTACAACATGTATTTAATCTACACTACAACATGTATTTAATCTACACTACAACATGTATTTAATCTACACTACAACATGTATTTAATCTACACCACAACATGTATTTAATCTACACTACAACATGTATTTAATCTACACTACACCATGTATTTAATCTACACTACAACATGTATTTAATCTACACTACAACATGTATTTAATCTACACTACAACATGTATTTAATCTACACTACAACATGTATTTAATCTACACTACAACATGTATTTAATCTACACTACAACATGTATTTAATCTACACTACAACATGTATTTAATCTACACTACAACATGTATTTAATCTACACCACAACATGTATTTAATCTACACTACAACATGTATTTAATCTACACTACAACATGTATTTAATCTACACTAAACCATGTATTTAATCTACACTACAACATGTATTTAATCTACACTACAACATGTATTTAATCTACACTACAACATGTATTTAATCTACACTACAACATGTATTTAATCTACACTACAACATGTATTTAATCTACACTACAACATGTATTTAATCTACACTACAACATGTATTTAATCTACACTACAACATGTATTTAATCTACACTACAACATGTATTTAATCTACACTACAACATGTATTTAATCTACACCACAACATGTATTTAATCTACACTACAACATGTATTTAATCTACACTACAACATGTATTTAATCTACACTACAACATGTATTTAATCTACACTACAACATGTATTTAATCTACACTACAACATGTATTTAATCTACACTACAACATGTATTTAATCTACACTACAACATGTATTTAATCTACACTACAACATGTATTTAATCTACACTACACCATGTATTTAATCTACACTACAACATGTATTTAATCTACACTACAACATGTATTTAATCTACACCACAACATGTATTTAATCTACACTACAACATGTATTTAATCTACACTACAACATGTATTTAATCTACACTACAACATGTATTTAATCTACACTACAACATGTATTTAATCTACACTACAACATGTATTTAATCTACACTACAACATGTATTTAATCTACACTACAACATGTATTTAATCTACACTAAACCATGTATTTAATCTACACTACAACATGTATTTAATCTACACTACAACATGTATTTAATCTACACCACAACATGTATTTAATCTACACTACAACATGTATTTAATCTACACTACAACATGTATTTAATCTACACTACAACATGTATTTAATCTACACTACAACATGTATTTAATCTACACTACAACATGTATTTAATCTACACTACAACATGTATTTAATCTACACTACAACATGTATTTAATCTACACTACAACATGTATTTAATCTACACTACAACATGTATTTAATCTACACTACAACATGTATTTAATCTACACTACAACATGTATTTAATCTACACTACAACATGTATTTAATCTACACTACAACATGTATTTAATCTACACTACAACATGTATTTAATCTACACTACAACATGTATTTAATCTACACTACAACATGTATTTAATCTACACTACAACATGTATTTAATCTACACTACAACATGTATTTAATCTACACTACAACATGTATTTAATCTACACTACAACATGTATTTAATCTACACTACAACATGTATTTAATCTACACTACAACATGTATTTAATCTACACTACAACATGTATTTCATCTACACTACAACATGTATTTCATCTACACTACAACATGTATTTAATCTACACTACAACATGTATTTAATCTACACCACAACATGTATTTAATCTACACCACAACATGTATTTAATCTACACCACAACATGTATTTAATCTACACCACAACATGTATTTAATCTACACTACAACATGTATTTAATCTACACTACAACATGTATTTAATCTACACTACAACATGTATTTAATCTACACTACAACATGTATTTAATCTACACTACAACATGTATTTAATCTACACTACAACATGTATTTAATCTACACTACAACATGTATTTAATCTACACTACAACATGTATTTAATCTACACCACAACATGTATTTAATCTACACTACAACATGTATTTAATCTACACTACAACATGTATTTAATCTACACCACAACATGTATTTAATCTACACTACAACATGTATTTAATCTACACTACACCATGTATTTAATCTACACTACAACATGTATTTAATCTACACTACAACATGTATTTAATCTACACTACAACATGTATTTAATCTACACTACAACATGTATTTAATCTACACTACAACATGTATTTAATCTACACTACAACATGTATTTAATCTACACTACAACATGTATTTAATCTACACTACAACATGTATTTAATCTACACTACAACATGTATTTAATCTACACTACAACATGTATTTAATCTACACTACAACATGCATTTAATCTACACTACAACATGTATTTAATCTACACTACAACATGTATTTAATCTACACTACAACATGTATTTAATCTACACTACAACATGTATTTAATCTACACTACAACATGTATTTAATCTACACTACAACATGTATTTAATCTACACTACAACATGTATTTAATCTACACTACAACATGTATTTAATCTACACTACAACATGTATTTAATCTACACTACAACATGTATTTAATCTACACTACAACATGCATTTAATCTACACTAAACCATGTATTTAATCTACACTACAACATGTATTTAATCTACACTACAACATGTATTTAATCTACACTACAACATGTATTTAATCTACACTAAACCATGTATTTAATCTACACCACAACATGTATTTAATCTACACTACAACATGTATTTAATCTACACTACAACATGTATTTAATCTACACCACAACATGTATTTAATCTACACTACAACATGTATTTAATCTACACTACAACATGTATTTAATCTACACTACAACATGCATTTAATCTACACTAAACCATGTATTTAATCTACACTACAACATGTATTTAATCTACACTACAACATGTATTTAATCTACACTACAACATGTATTTAATCTACACTACAACATGTATTTAATCTACAGTACAACATGTATTTAATCTACACTACAACATGTATTTAATCTACACTACAACATGTATTTAATCTACACTACAACATGTATTTAATCTACACTACAACATGTATTTAATCTACACCACAACATGTATTTAATCTACACTACAACATGTATTTAATCTACACTACAACATGTATTTAATCTACACTACAACATGCATTTAATCTACACTAAACCATGTATTTAATCTACACTACAACATGTATTTAATCTACACTACAACATGTATTTAATCTACACTACAACATGTATTTATTCTACACTACAACATGTATTTAATCTACACTACAACATGCACCTAACGGACAATCTACACTACAACATGTATTTACACCATGCACCTAGCGGACAATCTACACTACAACATGTATTTACACCATGCACCTAGCGGACAATCTACACTACAACATGTATTTACACCATGCACCTAGCGGACAATCTACACTACAACATGTATTTACACCATGCACCTAGCGGACAATCTACACTACAACATGTATTTACACCATGCACCTAGCGGACAATCTACACTACAACATGTATTTACACCATGCACCTAGCGGACAATCTACACTACAACATGTATTTACACCATGCACCTAGCGGACAATCTACACTACAACATGTATTTACACCATGCACCTAGCGGACAATCTACACTACACCATGTATTTACAGTAGTGTAGCTCTTGGTTGTATTTTTGAGTGGTGCTAGCCACTCCTATGTGGAGCATACTGTAGGAGTGGCTGTATGTATGTATGTGCACGCGCGCACACACACACACACACACACACACACACACACACACACACACACACACACACACACACACACAGAGATTATTATTGCTGAATACTGTCGGCCTGCATAATATTCTTCCATTTCTGTTGCAGTGTCGTTTGTCTCAGACCAAGGATGTCACAATGGAAATACGGCGCCCGACATTCTTGTGTTTGTATCCTTGACGTTTCTAAGATGAACATGATGTCACCTGTGTTTTTCCCGTATGTGTATGACGTCTAATAAAAATCTAATCTTCTCTCCTTCTCCGTTATTGTAGACCAACGGTGGGCAACTTTGACGATGGCGAGGGCCACTATATTACTACTCACGCCAGAGGGCCACAGTGCATATTACTGTCATAGCAAAAATAGCCTATATTGCTATATTTTTGCTATATTTGAATTGGAATCCTGAAAAGTAACCTTTTTATTGCATTTCAAATGCATTTAGTTATAGTTATGTTAACAGTTCATAAAGTTAACTATGTTGGACACAAAAAGACAATAGCATTTTAATACTAGTCATTAAGTACTAGTCATTTAATACAGTCATGAAGTAATTAAAAGCGGGTTTGGAATTGTAGCAGCTGAAATCAATACTATATCGGTATTCTGATATTAACTCAATGTCTGCCAAGGACTTGATTAACTTCTTTTTTTATCAACATGCGGGCCGCATTAAGTGAAGGGGACGCCAGTTTCCCACCCCTGTTGTAGACCGAAGAGGACAGTGTAGTGGGCTCCCAAGCCTTTCCACGAGAATGTTTTTAATTTAACTTTTATTTATACAGGTGAAAATCCTTCTACGAGGGAGCCCTGTTCAGTAAAGCAGCAACAGACCATTTAAAATAAGTCAAGTGCACATGGCAGGAGAAATAATTAGCACACTTTAGATATTCCAAATATCCATAGCATCCCCCATAGGCCATAGCACCACTTTAGCCAAATGGCTTTAAAAAAAAAATGCACTAAAAAGGGTAGCCCTAGAATGGCTCGTGTTGTTTCTATACAGTATGTACAGTATTTCACATACAGAGCCATAGAACGGTCCTGCTAAACTTCTGTTCGGGTTCCAAATTGGCGGCCTAAATGTGATAAATGCTCCGTTTGTACTCACCCATTAAATCATTCCAAAGACGTGGAGTGAAATATGGTCCTCTAGTTTTATATAATTATCCGTGTGAAAGTTCTGGCACAAAACGTGTATTTAGTCAATTATCTCCACTTTTTCACGAGATGCACACGGACGTCTTTCTCTCCGGGGCAAAGGGGCCCGGAATGATCGCTGGACCATTTTACGAATGCGTCCTGTTTACCGCAGACGTCATCACCAATTGGTCCAGGGAAACACAAACGTTTGGGTCACACAATTGGCCAACACAAAACCACTCATGATCCGTCTACTACATTTGATAGCTAGCTCCACAGTGCAATCAAATCTTCAACATTGAATGTAAAATAAATATACATTATAATGGGATATATAGCTCATACTGTATGCAACTCCTTCACATCTCTTGAGTGAACAAAAACGTCGGCTTCTTCTTAAAACTCATATAGTTATCCTCAAACAAAAACAAATAGGTAATGAGTTCCATTGCTCTGTAAGGATCAGAAGCCTTCTTTGTTTAACATAAGATACTGTGAGATGACGATAATGTCATATAGATATTTAGACAGCTGCTATAGGTTCCTTTAGTTTCAATGTATGAATTATTATTTTGATAGTCATTGTTTTTAGACTATAGGGTCTTCTTGTGATCCTTTACGCCGACTCTCTGAATTAGTTTACCTCGTGTTTGCCTTGCTTTATTGTAAGCCATTTGGGAAACATCTTTCTTACACACCTGTATTTTCTTCTATGGAAATCTGTATTTGTTTTTATACTGTCTGGATACCCAGTCTGCCTCCGTAGGAGACTTGGCTCGGATCTGAACCCATTTGATTTGGTGTTTTAAACATTATGTTATAATTTAGCTATTGGAAAATAGCAGATCTACAAGCTCATTGCGCGCCACCGAGTGGCGCGCTACGAGCTTGTAGGTCTGCTATTTTAGAGAAACCGTTAAAACGTGGCACAAATCGTTTGATATATATTTTTTCAGAGTGAACGTTTTGGACGCCGGGGCTCAGGTGTGTAGATGACGTCCCCCGCATGTCTTTGAACTTATTAAACATTCTCCCAGAACAATAATAATAAGAAGAAGAAGGAGAACAAGGGAACAGAGTTCTGGGGGGGAGAGGAACGGCACAGAGGAGCGTGTACAAGCAGGGAAATCCCAGATTAAGCTCTTCCCTAAATCTCCGCCTTGCCGTGTTGGAATCAATAATATGATTAGAGTAGGGAAAGTGAACACTCACAGAGGGACGCGAGGAGGAGGAGGAGGAAAGGAGGGGAAAAGTTACGAGGCCGCAAGGAGAAAAAATCTCAAAGCAAGTCTAATGTGTTTATATAAATGATTGATATTTGCTTTATGCGTCATAGATTAGTTTTCATGCCGCGCAACCGTTTCATTTCGGGTCTGAACGCGTTTACTACACTTTGAAGTTGAGATTTTTCCGGGGCAATCTCCTCCAACATAATTGGGGAAGGAAAGACTATTATCGGAGAATCTCATGCCCCCGTTTGAAAAAAAGTAATTAACTTATTTTTGCTTGTACTTTGTAATGTTCTACATTATGTGCTCGTTGGCGTGCGAAATTCTTGTTTTAATATCACATTGATTTACTGATGTCGATTGATGCCGAGTGATTGTTTGATGTAGCGGTTTAAACGGCGCGCGCTTGCCTTTCGTGACCCGTGCGACCCCGATGAAGTCACACAGGCGTTTTATTGTTTTAAGGTGCCTATAGCACGTCTATTAGGTGTATTGTCTGTCTGTCTGACTGACTCTGTCTCTGTGTTCCGGAGCTAATCTCGCACTGGAGCCTTCCAGAAGTTCTTCAGAAGCACTCCCACATATACTGCACTGTTTTATTGTTTTTCTTATATATGTAACCCATCCCAGAGAGCCCCTTATTTGTGTTTTGCATAATTGTGGATCCATCCTATACTAGTGCTTACAATGCAATATCGCCAGTTGTATTTCATCTAGTTTTGCTACTTGTGTGTAAAAAAAAAAAGGCATTATGTTTTGAACTTTTGATACGTATATAGGGAGGATAGAAGGTATTCTGCCTCACTGCCTGACAGCGCTGATGTGTTTATTGAAATGCTTGGTAATTGTTTTGAGCGTTTGAGATTAGTTTTTCCACTGTTGAAATGTTCATTCGGGTCTGAATGATTTGCTACACTTTGAAGTTCAGATTACTGAACATAATTGGGGCAGAAAAACACAATATCAGAGAATAACATTATTTGAGAAAGTAATTAACCCATTCTGAACGGGAACCCATTGTGGTGTTAGCGTCATGTTATGCTTTTAAGCTCGTAGCGCGCCACCGAGTGGCGCGCTACGAGCTTGTATAGGTCTGCTATTTTTGAAAAATCGAAGAACGACTGACATTTTTTAGAATCTGATCTCAGGTCAGAATGGGTTAATCAGAACAGTGTGTGTCCAACCTCGTATGAATCTGATCTCAGGTCAGAATGGGTTAACTCCTCGCATCACGCCAGCAAAACTGAGTTAACGAACTCTCCGCGGGCGCGTACACGGTTCCGTCGAAACTTCAGCTGACACTGTGCCCCACTTGGGCAAACTTCCTCCCCCGCGACCCCCGAAACCACCCGATTGGAAATGCATTGAAACAAGACGGAAATATACCTTGGCGCCAAAAGGGAAATCACAGACTCTCTCTCTCTCTCTCTCTCTCTCTCTCTCTCACTCAATTCCATGAAAAGTGAGTTCTTCTCTTTTTTCTTTTGACACAAGACTTTTTCCGGGACGCCACCACCACCACCACGCCGCGGACAAAGAACCCCTCAGAGGGAACGCATCAGTGTTTCCAAAACTGCTGCACATGGAGAATATTGCTATGGCTATATTACAAAAGCAGGGGCAGGGGCACGAATAACTCATGCACGAGCACACACACACACACACACACAAGCACGCGTGCACAGACAAAACAAACACATTTGCACTCGACAGTACATGAACGCACGCTCATATATATATATATATCTCTCACAGGTGAAAGCTTTCATTCCTCCACTGCAGAAGCCTCGGGGGCGATGAGCAAACAGAGCGTGAGCTTTCTTTCTCTTTCTGTGTGTCGTGTGCTTGTATGTGTGTGTGTGTGTGTGTGTGTGTGAGGAGTTCCACACAGAGGGGCAGATCAGAGGAGGACATGGGCGGAGAGGAAAGAACAAGGGAGGTCAGTGGAAAGACAGCGTAGAGGTAACAGGGGAGATCAGAGGGAACGGAGGAGACGACATGCGACAGAAGAGAAGAGACAGCAGCAGAGAGAGAGGATGGGTGGTGAGGGGGTAGAGGTGGGGGGGGGGGGGGGAGGAGTCTGAGCGAGGCACAGAGGAGAGGATGGGAAGTGAGGACGGAGCCGGGAAGGGCATGTGTAATAATACTAATAAAAAAAAGAAAAGGACATCCTGCTATGTCTGACATCGGGGGCTTGCATGCAGCATGCGAGACAACATCTGTGTTATTGCCCTGCAGCCAGGTCACAAAGCTGACCACATAACCACAGAGTCCCCCCCGGGGGGGGTCCTGCTTTTGGACCGTCCTGCATGGCAACCCTCTGCCATATAACCTCCTCTGTCCAACATGGCAACCCTCTGCCATATAACCTCCTCTGTCCAACATGGCAACCCTCTGCCATATAACCTCCTCTGTCCAACATGGCAACCCTCTGCCATATAACCTCCTCTGTCCAACATGGCAACCCTCTGCCATATAACCTCCTCTGTCCAACATGGCAACCCTCTGCCATATAACCTCCTCTGTCCAACATGGCAACCCTCTGCCATATAACCTCCTCTGTCCAACATGGCAACCCTCTGCCATATAACCTCCTCTGTCCAACATGGCAACCCTCTGCCATATAACCTCCTCTGTCCAACATGGCAACCCTCTGCCATATAACCTCCTCTGTCCAACATGGCAACCCTCTGCCATATAACCTCCTCTGTCCAACATGGCAACCATCTGCCATATAACCTCCTCTGTCCAACATGGCAACCCTCTGCCATATAACCTCCTCTGTCCAACATGGCAACCCTCTGCCATATAACCTCCTCTGTCCAACATGGCAACCCTCTGCCATATAACCTCCTCTGTCCAACATGGCAACCCTCTGCCATATAACCTCCTCTGTCCAACATGGCAACCCTCTGCCATATAACCTCCTCTGTCCAACATGGCAACCCTCTGCCATATAACCTCCTCTGTCCAACATGGCAACCCTCTGCCATATAACCTCCTCTGTCCAACATGGCAACCCTCTGCCATATAACCTCCTCTGTCCAACATGGCAACCCTCTGCCATATAACCTCCTCGGTCCAACATGGCAACCCTCTGCCATATAACCTCCTCTGTCCAACATGGCAACCCTCTGCCATATAACCTCCTCGGTCCAACATGGCAACCCTCTGCCATATAACCTCCTCGGTCCAACATGGCAACCCTCTGCCATATAACCTCCTCGGTCCAACATGGCAACCCTCTGCCATTCATATAAGCTCCAGTCTGTCCCCGTCTGAATTCAAGCAATAACAAGCGGGACATATTCTGCAATGCTGCAATTTTCCATCACGTGATTGACTGGCATGCATAAAAAACAACACCACTATAACCATAACCATGCCACTACAAATAAGTAGTGTGTACAGTATATGTTATGTACTGTATAACAGGGGTTGACACTAATGCTGGCCCAACTGCCCGTGGCATGTAAATAAACCATTCGGGGCTTTCTGGTTCACCAGACGGGCGGCAAATGCGTTTGAATGGGGAAAGCGGCCATCTTCATTAAATATTATTGGTTATACATGAAGAACAAATTGACGCTGCCTTTTTACAAGTAGCAGTTGTGCCCATTCAGAGAGAGAGAGAGAGAGAGAGATTTTTTCCCTGGACCAAACAATGAATGCTATACTGTGGTTTACAAAACCCTTCACTCTACTATAGAGCGTAGCGCGTGGCAGTCCCGCCCCCCCCTCGAGAGACCCGGAAAATAAATCCCTGTTAATTTTCCTCATAGACTTTTCAGAAAGCATTTATTTAAAGACGTTTACGCCGCGGACAAAGCCAACGCTTGTCGTGACAAATCATGACAACAAACACTTTTTTTCGGGCTGAACAAATAATTATTTGTTTGGTCCAAAATGTTGTGTTTGTTGTCATTATTTGACACGACGCTTATAAGGTCTTTAAATAAATACGTTTTGAAATGTCTATGGGAAAAATGCATTGGAGACTATTTCCTGGGCCTGGCGTCGTCATGAAAGGGACTGCGACGCTAGCATTATGTAATGCTTTAGCTATTGAAAAATAGCACTCTGTGCCGCGCTACAAGCTTGTAGATCTGCTATTTTTCAATAGCTAAAGCATTACACAATGCTTAAAACACTGTGTGATTATTCTATATTCTGTAATCCAGCTGTTGATGAATTCAATACAATGGACCACAATATGGAAACAAGTCCCCAGGGCATTTTTTTGTTTTATCATTTTAGCCCAAGTTGTTGTGCATTTTTGACTAATAAAAGTATTAATTCAATCCAATGAACAAAAGTGAGACAGGACCAAAGCAGTACACCACCCTGGGACTTTGTGAAGTCAGTTTTGGGGTCACAGGATTTAACTCGCAGCCATGCATGTATTTCATTCATGACTCACATTCACGCCACCGTCCACTGCCTTTCACTGACATTTCAAACGGTACTCTCTCATCAACTCACTCATTTACATTTAGTTCAAAGATTTAAACATGCCGGAATGGTTTTACAGCCTTTCTCCCCGTCGAGATCCAGGATTCCATGCTGAGTGACTGCCATTCAGTTCACAATTGCTGACTTTCAACAAAAGTGTGTCCCTTTTATTTATTCAGGGCACGTCTATACATTCCTATAAATAGAATTTCATTATTGTGACACTCGACTGCGTTCCCTGTATTTGTATATACGGTGGCTCTTTGCACAGACCTCCTTTGTGAATAATAAAATGGCTCGTGGTTCCCATTCATCATCATCATTGTTATTCACTTCAGTTGTTATTGCTCTCGTGGTACCAGTACCTGTGGCGTGCGTGAGACCCCAGAACAGTTGTTATTGGTCTCGTGTCAAACCAGTACCTGTGGCGTGCGTGACGGTGAGACCCCAGAACAGTTGTTATTGCTCTCATGGTGACCAGTACCTGTGGCGTGCGTGACGGTGAGACCCCAGACCAGTTGTTATTGCTCTCGTGTCAAACCAGTACCTGTGGCGTGCGTGAGACCCCAGACCAGTTGTTATTGCTCTCATGGTACCAGTACCTGTGGCGTGCGTGAGACCCCAGACCAGTTGTTATTGCTCTCATGGTGACCAGTACCTGTGGCGTGCGTGAGACCCCAGACCTCCTGTCCATAGACGTCCGTCTTGTTCCAGACCATCCGGTGCACCAGGCCGGGCCCGGCGGGGTACCAGCGCTGGTACAGCCGGCCCTGGACCGAGGCGCGCACGTGGACCTTGGCCAGGCCGCCCAGCGGGGACACGGGGGACGAGGGCGACGGCGGCGTCAGGAGGACGCGCAGCAGCGACAGGTAGCCGGCGGCCCGCGTGCTCAGGTAGCTCAGCTTCACGAAGGACCCGGGGATGGGGACCTCCTCCTGAACCGCCTACAGAGAGAGAGAGAGAGACAATTTACAGTTCAGGCATTTACGGTAGCAGACGCTCTTAATGTAGAGCAACTTACAGTAAGCGAGAACAACACCTGGTAATACTGTATATCCAATACATAAAATAGGGTATCTTTGAAAAACAAAGAAAGGTCCCACACACTGTCACTCGCCACAATGTTGCTCCTTAATTAGGTCGACGTTTCGGTCGATTAGACCTCCATTGTCTGTCCTGATGAAGGCCTAACGGACCGAAATGGCGACCTAATAAAGAACAACACTTTGGCAAGTGTCTGACATTGTGCGGGGCCTATTCATTGCTACCCTTTAGCTAGTGTTAATGCATGCTCTAGTGCCCTACGCTCCTGTCACTATAGCCTTCTGAGGCGTGCATCTGCCATTTGCTAAAAAGGTTTGTTAAATCCAATACATAGAAATAGTTATCATAAGCAAGCGATAAGAACCCAACATCTGTCTCTAGACCATCTGTACAGTGAAGCTATAAGAGTATACATTACAGCGTGCCATGTCTACATAAAATGCTATCCAAGTTATGTAAGTGTATACTATACACTTATGTAACTTATAATAGCAAAGGCTATACACTGTATAGCCTTTGGATAGGCCTGTGAGGTCGCCGAGGCCATAAAGTGCTGCGGCAAGTGCGACGGACTATTTGCAGCGCGGTAGTTATGATTGGCAGGAAATTAGGATTAATTATTTCATGCGCAGAATAATAGGCAGAGTTGATGTGGGTGGTTTTCTCGGCAAAATGGCTGTATTATAATATATTGCCTTTCTCCAAGGCCTTTGCAATCGCCCACACATTCGCACACTGGCAGTGGAGGAAACCATGCAAGCCGGCACAAAGCGCTCCATCGGGAGCATCGGGTTCAGCATCCTGCTCAAGAACACTGTAAAGGACCACTTCACCATTTCTCAACCCATCTTCATTATAATAGGTCCTCACTGATAATCATGGTAGAATGGCACAATTCTTTCCTACTCGAGTCCGTGTCTCATAGGAGGGCTGTGGGCAGTTATGAAACCTGTCCGCCACGTGACATTATCGCAGATTATTTTTAAACAAGATTTTATTTTTTTTACAAAAATGTTTAGATTTGTATTATTGTGAGAACGAAGACCGCATAGGTTTTGTATACTAGCACCAAATAAAAGGCTTGTCCGTGCTTCTGCATTAACCCATATTGACCTGAGATCAGATTCTAAAAACGTCTTCCACATCCTGACAGTTTTCTGAAAAAGCCGTGTTTCTATGTCAGTCGTTCTTTGATCTTTCAAAAACAGGCTTGAGGCGCGTTGTTGGTATAGACTCCCTTATTTGTGCTTCCATTTTCGCATTGCAACTTTTCAGGACTATATATAGAAAGCCTTGCAGTTTCTATTAGCTTAAATTACACCGTCTGTGCATGATTATTAGTGAGGACCTATTATATGTGACGATAGGTTGAAAAGTGATGAAGTGGTCTTTTAACCCATTCTGACCTGAGATCAGATTCATACGAGGTTCCCACTGGACACACACTGGTCTGATGAACCCATTCTGACCTGAGATCAGATTCTAAAAATGTCAGTCGTTCTTCGAATTTTTCAAAAATAGCAGACCCGCCACTCGGTGGCGCGATATGAGCTTGTAGATCTGCTATTTTTCAAAAGGTAAAGCATAACATGATGCTAACACCAAAATGGGTGCCCGGTCAGAATGGGTTAAACGGCCAGGCAGAGCCAGGGACGACGGCCGCTCCACCTCTGGAGCCACTGCTGCCCTATAGCCTCGGAAAAACCCAGACGTTTTTATTTCCAGGGAGGAGAAAAAAAAGTCTGGGTCCGAGTCCACTTCAATTCGGCATAGAGTAGTAGCGCAAACATTGCTCACTCTCTGCTGATTTCTGATCGTCTGCACCTTTGTTAAATTGACACGCACACGCACATACACACACACTCCTCTCTCTGTCGCTCTAAGACTTAGAGCGACAGAGAACTATGCGCAGCTGCGCGGCATGAGACTAATTACTTAGAGTCTAAGTAATTAGTCTCATGCCGCGCAGCTGCGCATAGTTTCTCCCGGCGGATCCTGCCATAAAAAGCATAGGTGAGTTCCAGGCTACTGCTGCCCCCCCCAACAGCACTAACCCTTCTCGCTCACTTAGATCATCTGAGACGGGGAAGTCTGTTTGAAGTTTAACATTCCCTAAAGCATCCTAGTGGACAAACGCTTCACCTGCCCTATAGAGTCTAGACACTTTCATCCTCCTCTAGGCCCCAAAGCAATACACTCACACCATCAGTCCTGTTTTAATCCACAGATCCACTCAGCTTTTCACCGCCACCATTCCTCTCACCAATGTATCACGTCATCTATTTAGATTTGTTCGTATGCACGTTGTTTACATTTGTTTTTGCTTTCACACTAATGCTAAGAATTCTATTTAGATACACAATAGTTATGGTTATAGCATTAGATACAATTAAGCAATATTATTACAGTTACCCTTAAAACTAAGAAAATCACTGAAAAAATATTTTTTTTCAATGGCCACTAATGTCCCAAGAAACTAGCTAGCCTAGCCACCGAGTTTGCTAGCGCTCTGGGAGAACAGAGCAGCTGAATTATTTGTTTTGATTAGGTGGTGAATGGTGCTGGTTTAATCCACGGCTAGAAGGCTGTTTCAACCAATCAGATTGCTTCCTCGAAACGGCCTGTGGTATAATACAGGATTAAATACAGTATATACAGACAGAGCTGTTGGCAGTGGTTCCTTAGCACCAAAGTTCCTCTGAAAAACAGCTATAGTGACTTTCTGATGGGAGTAGAGGTGCAAAAGGGCCGAAGTAAGATGCGGGAAGTATTTCTGACCAGGGGGTCCGGTGCGAAGCCTGGCGTCCCTTAACCTAATAAGGCCGATTCGACAAATGCCTTCTAAAGTATAGTATAGTTCTGACATTTTCAAGATCTTTCTTGGCACAAAGTGACGCGCATGTGAGCATGTACAGTACACGTGCCATTTTTGAATAGCCGACGCTATAAAATCCAAAATGACTGAGATGCCTTCCCGTAATTGTGACGGTCCACGGACGGTGCTTTTGCGTTTAACAATATTTACTGTCTAGCCGTGACTCTGCCTTTGATGTGCCCTCCGCTGCTCAGCTGCATGCTCTGTCCCACTGATTGACTGGCTGAACATTCTGCACTGTGTCTCAGAGAAGTGAAGTCAGAACAGAAGCGCAAACTTTATCCCCAAACGAGGGGAGGAGAGGAGCAATTATTTGACACCCCTACACATACCTGTAAACCGAATTTAAAATGTCACTGCTTCGCCATTTCAATGAGAAATGCGTCTCATAGGACCCAGCAGCGCCACGCAGAGTTGCAGACATTATTAACTACACCCGTTACTTCCTCCTCCCATGCTAATGTGACATCATGTGCGCCGTGGCGCTCTGTCGGAGGTGCTAGATGGAGAGTGTTCTGTGCATGCCTGACGCACCGGGTCACGAGTTCACTCTGAGCAGAACTTATGAGGCTCTTCTGGGCAAATTGCCCAGCGGCACACTGCTCCTAAAGTATAATGAAAAGCCGTCATTTGATTGGCCCGACTGGATCCACCTGCAACACGCCCCGCCGACAATATATTAAGTGAGGAACACTCTTGTCATAAATTGACCCATTTATTGCACCAAATGGAATACGGTTAAACCATGGCACCGATGGCTCTGCTCTTAAAGCTAAATAACACTTTGGTAGTGGTTTGAGGTTGTGGTAGTTACGCTGAACCTCGTGCAAGTCCAAAATGACTGGTTAGATCTTCGATAGTTGCTCTCGATTTAAAAATAAATGGATAATTCAAAGACAATTCCCCCATTGTCTTGCATTGCACGGTGAAGCAGGTCTTAAAGTCACTCTTTTTGGAACTCAAATGAACTTGAACAAAGCGGATTCCGACAATGTATAACATTACAAAACCTTCGACGCTGCATTTCTTCCAAATAAAAATGCCATCTTCCAGGTGATTTTATACTATTCCGCATTGAGCAGTGTGTGAACCGCCGCACTTCTGCCGACTCAGCAGCGTCCAATTTGCATTGGCGATGGGTTGGGGGAGGCCCTCATGACTTATCCCATTCTGACCTGAGATCAGATTCTAAAAATGTCTTCTACATCCCGACAGTTTACTGAAAAAGCCATGTTTCTACGTCAGTCGTTCTTCGGTTTTTCAAAAACAGCAGACCTACAAGCTCGTAGCGCGCCACTCGGTGGCGCGCTACGAGCTAGTAGATCTGCTATTTTTCAATAGCTAAAGCATAGCATAATGCCAACACCAAAACGGGTTCGCGCCCAAAATGACTTATCCTCGTCAAACACACACGCTATACGCACAAGGCTGTGCTCTGCGACGTCAGCATGTGACGTACAGAACGTATACCTGACCTAGTCGTGTCAAGCTGTCGTCCATGTCGGACGGATCAAACCTCTGTATGCAGTGATGCCAGATTTCTCACGAGAAACAAGACAAGCCCAATGAGGCCATCATGCTATAAGAGGCCCAAGGTCAGCACAAGGCTATATAGGCTCAGAGCTTGTATAGAGCTGCCATTTTCTAATGTTTTCAATCTCCCTGAAACATTTTTTTTTATAGTTTTAATTCCACAAATCTTCCATGGCAGTCCCCGGCACAAAACATGTTCAGATGGGGGTCCGTGGACCAAATACATAATTTGGGGGGGTCCTTGACATGAAGAGGTTTGAGAGCCACTCCACTAAGCATGCACTGACCTGCTATTATTATTATTATTATTATTATTATTATTTTGTAACATAATAGTCCAAAAAGTCATCAGCCAGTATATTGCAAACAGTGTTAATTTTTTGACAATATTTTGATTTAGTCTTAGTCTTAGTCTTTTGAATAACACACCATTTAGTCTTAGTCCTATTTAGTCTTCTGAAAAACGTTAGTCGACTTAGTCTTAGCCTTAATGCAATGTTAATTTTAACAGAAAATATTAAGTCTTTTGAATACCACACCATTTAGTCTCTCAGTCCTATTTAGTCTTCTGAAAAACCTTAGTCGACTTAGTCTTATTCAACCAAATTAACACTGATTGCAAATGAGTTTCAGCCAGTTGTTCCCCGGGAACCCGCTGTCCCCTTCACACAGTGTCTGATATACGAAGCGCGTCGTGCATGGTGTACCTGTAGCTCCGGTATGACGGGCCCCCGCTCGCCACACGCTCCGGTGTAGCGGGGGAGGGGCGAGGGCAGCACCAGCGGGTACGGGCTGACCACGCTCCGGACGTCGCACCGCGGCACCGCCGCCTCCTCCCGGGCCATGGTCACGTGGTCCAGCACCAGGAAGTCGTTGTTGGGGGTCCAGATGGGGCGGGTCTGCGGCAGGAAGGGCGGCCGCTGGAACATCAGGGTCATGGACATGGCCCCCGAGGTCACCAGGTCAAAGCTATACGGAGAGGAGAGGTGAGACAGTGACAACACTGGAAGTAGTACAGTATACCTGCACATTGTTACAGCACTTTGTGTGTGTGTGTGTGTTTGTGAAATATATATATATTTTTTACATATTAGTAGTTAAACAACTAGTCGACTAGTAAACTAGGCAACTAGTCAACTAGTAAAAATGACTAGAAGTGAATGCCCTAGTGTGTGTGTGTGTGTGTGTGTGTGTGTGTGTGTGTGTGTGTGTGTGTGTGTGTGCATGTGCGTGTGTGCATGTGCGTGTGTGTGCGGGCACAGTACAGTACCTGCCGTCCTGCCTGCTGATGGTGTAACCGTACTCCGGGTGCTGCAGGAAGGTGATGTTGACGCCCACCAGAGGAGAGCCATCCTGTAACAGCACACTGCCTCTGATGACAGCCACACGGCTGGAGAGAGAGAGAGAGAGAGAGAGAGAGAGAGGTTGGTCAACAGCACACTGCCTCTGATGACAGCCACACGGCTAGAGAGAGAGAGAGAGAGGTTGGTCAACAGCACACTGCCTCTGATGACAGCCACACGGCTAGAGAGAGAGAGAGAGAGAGAGGTTGGTCAACAGCACACTGCCTCTGATGACAGCCACAGGGCTAGAGAGAGAGAGAGAGAGAGAAGAGAGAGAGAGAGAGAGAGAGAGAGAGAGAGAGAGAGAGGTTGGTCAACAGCACACTGCCTCTGATGACAGCCACACGGGCTAGAGAGAGAGAGAGAGAGAGAGAGAGGGAGAGAGAGGTTGGTCAACAGCACACTGCCTCTGATGACAGCCACACGGCTAGAGAGAGAGAGAGAGAGAGGTCAGAAATAGAGAGAGAGAGAGAGAGAGTCAGAGCTGTCAATCCTGATGAACCGGAAAAACATCCATACTTCCCTTATGGAAGTTTTTCCGGTTCATCGGGATTGACAGTTGCGATGATTGTATTTGTAGAGACATGGGAGCCCAGACAAACGTCCTTGTAAGCAGACAAGAGAGAGAGAGAGAGAGAACAGCTCTATTCACTCTCCCTATACCCTAGTCCCTGACAGCATCACTGTACTTCCTTTGCGCCCACAAAAACCTGCCAGGGTTGGCCAGCGGACAAGCGCCATAAATACAGCCAATGCTCGCAGCGACATGTCACATAAATAAATACCCTTCACACACGCACGCACGCATGCACAAGCGTGCACAAGCGTGCGCACGCAAGGACACGATTCAATTCAAGTCTGTAATTAGCCACGCCCACTGCCACACGCACACATCGCGAAGCATTTTTAAGAATTCCCGCTGATATTTTCCAGTAAAGTGTGAAACAGGCTGTCTGAACTGAGGGATAATAGTCGAACCCATAAAATGGAGACATATGGATTTAGGATGACTCACGCGTGCATGCGTAGCCCCCCGCACACACGCACACACACACACACACAGAGAGAGATACTATCTGCTCCTCCAGGAGGACAGCATGCAGGGTTGCTCTGGGTGACCGCGTCGGAACCGTTTGTTACGTTTTCCCCCGAAAGCTGCCATCGATTTCCGTTACAAGACAACACAGACACACAATTAATTTATTAGTTTATTGTAAAAGTGAGTGCGGGTCGGGTAGGGTTAGTGTGTGTGTGTGGGGGGGGGGGGGGGGGGGGGGGGGGGGGAGGGGGTGGGTTGCAACCGGCCATTTCTCAGCACGAGACCAAAACTTTCTGGGTCACAGGTGCCAACAAGATATATTTACCCCCTCCTCTCCATCATCTCTCTCTCTCTCTCTCTCTCTCTCGCTCTCTCTCTCCTCTGGCGCGCGCACGCCGGCCGAGAGGGCACTGAGATATTTATGGAGACACCTTTATGAGCGGTGTGTTACCGCCATGACACACACGCACAACATAAATATAGCAGGAAACAAACGGCGCGGCCGCTTGTACTCTGACTCTGGACAAGGCTGAGGACGATGTAGTGTGTGTACCTGCACCGGGGCCCTGATGATCCCTGAGCCGGAACACATGGTTCCTGCTCCCTGGGGGAGGGATAGGACGCACGCACGGGTTTGTATCACTATACTTGTGAGGACACCGCATGGACATGTTATGACGGCGATTATATGAAGTTTCGCTTGCCATTGAACCCATTTTGACCCGAGATCAGATTCTAAAAATGTCTTCTATACATCCTGACAGTTTGCTGAAAAAGCTATGTTTCTATATGTCAGTCGTTCTTCGATTTTTCTAAAATAGCAGACCTGCAAGCTCGTAGCGCACCACTCGGTGGCGCGCTACGAGCTTGTAGATCTGCTATTTTTTTCAATAGATAAAGCATAACATGATGCTAACACCAAAAGGGGTTCCCGCCCAGAATGGGTTAACCATTTTGAAATTGCCAATCTACAAGCCCTATACAAACACGTCGCCGCGACGTGTTTGTATATTAATAACCTTCTCTGTTATTTCTATTTTTCAGGCATATGAGTCCATCTCTAACGCACATACACCTACCGTGCACATGTCTAATCCCAAACCCTATAACACCAGCCAACCTGTATCTTTCCTTCGGCGTAATCCTAACTCTAAACCAGGACAATGGTTAATAGCCAATTAAATGCATGCACTAGAATTGGTGTGTGTGTGTGTGTGTGTGTGTGTGTGCGTGCGTGCGTGCGTAACTGCGTACATATACAGTATACATACCTTCATACGTATATGATGGCATTTGTGTCAAATTGAATTAAGAGCTGCTGGTGATAGAAGTCATCGTGTATGACATTATCTAGACATTATCTAGAATAATAGGCAATTAGCCTACTTAAGACTAGTCTTTCATGGGTTTAACCTCTTTTAACCTGGCGTCCTCACCTATATATATATATATATATAAATATATTTATATATATTAGAGAAAGAGAGAGAGAGAGAGAGAGAGAGAGAGAGAGAGAGAGAGAGAGACACTATGACACACTTTTCGCTATATCTGTGGTAGGATGAAGTAGTAGGCTTTATAGGACATAGGTGGTCAGGCAAGTCTCGCTGACTTTCATTTCTTTACCCATACAAAAAAAAGTCTTCTGAAAGAATATATTATTCAAAGATCTTTTTGCCACATTTTCACAATTTAAAAAAATAAAGCAGACTACAAGCTCGTAGCGCTATGAGCTTGTAGATCTGCTATTATATAACACAGAGCGCTCTCACTCTCAGCACAGAGACGACGGGGAGACTTTTCACTTGGATCACATAAGTTGACATAATAACGCCATAACGCGGGTCACGCACGCACAATAACTATGACGCCGTTATGGAATGGGGAAATGTAAAGCGTTAGGTTACAAGTTACCGGAAAAAGTAGTTTCGTTATATAACTTAACGTCATGTAAGGGCGTTAGTTACAACACTGGTGAACACGGACATTGCTGTTCCTTGGGAGTTGTTGCAGCACTCAAAAAAGAAAAAAAAAACATCAGAGGCAGTGTGCTGTGTGCCTCTCACCTGACGTCGAAGGGCACCTCTCCCGGCAGGGTGTGCGTGGCCGTCTTGCCCAGGAGGAAGCGCACACGCTGGTAGAAGCTGTGCGTGTGCGCGCTGGCGGCGGGCGAGGGCGGCGCGGTGGGGGGGGAGGGCGGGGAGTTCCTCTGCAGCAGGGCGAGCGGGTCGGCGGAGCCCTGGCACAGCGCGTCAGAACCGCAGCTCAGCTGCTCACAGCAGTCCGGGTCCACGCAGTCCACCAGGCCGTCTGAAAGACACAACCACCTTCGTGTTTACACTGTAGCATTCTGAGCATGTCGACGTTGGTTTTTTTACAGAGCCGCCGGAGCGGTTGGCCAAAGCTGGAACTGCACGAGTAGCATGTAGCACGAGTAGCATGTAGCATGTACTGTAGTACGAGTAAACCCTGCACTCCTGTAGTACGAGTAAACCCTGACGCCTGCACTAAAGTAACCGCTAAACAAACCTAACTTGCCTAATCCTAACGTGTTTTACACAATTGTAAGCCTAGCCCCTTTATTTATTTATTTTAGCAGCAAGCACAAGCACACACACACACACACATGCGCACTCACACGCACGCATGCAGATTCGTTTGATATTTACCTGGTGTCCTACTGCTTAGAACGTAATTGTTGTCTTTGCACTCTGTACAGTATACGTGGTTATAATATTGAACCAGTCATTTTGTTGAACAGGTTCATGAAAACTCTGATCTTATGCACTGCTAGGTCACTGTGGATAAGAGCATCTGCTAAATGCCTTACTTCTAATTACATGGCAAGAGTTGACAATTAAATTATCCCCCACTCTTAAATACACATGTTGCATACACACACACACACACACACACAGACAGTCACGCAAAAGACACAGCCAAATCACACGTGCAACAAGTAAAGAGTAGCAAATTATGAAGTGGTTCGTTTGTTGCAAACAAGCCACCCACTTAACTCTGCACTGTTCACTTAATCAAGACATTAAACAGTTATTAAACACAGGCAGCGGAGAGAGAGAGAGAGAGAGAGAGAGAGAGAGAGAGAGAGAGAGAGAGAGTGAGATATGGGGGGGGGGAGAGAGAGAGAGAGAGAGAGAGTGAGATATGGGGGAGAGAAAGTGAGAGAGCGAGAGAGAGTTAAACCATTTCGGGCGGGAACCCGTTTTGGTGTTAGCATTATGTCATGCTTTAGCTATTGGAAAATAGCAGATCTACAAGCTCATAGCGCGCCACCGAGTGCGCTACGAGCTTGTATAGGTCTGCTATTTTTGAAAAATCGAAGAACGACTGACATAGAAACATAGCTTTTTCAGAAAAAACTGTCAGGATGTAGAAGGCATTTATAGAATCGTTCCCCAGGTCAAAATGTGTTAACAGAAGGTCATGTGACACACGCACGCACGCACGCACGGCTGTCCAGAGGCGAACAGATTTGTAGAGCTGGTCAGTGAGCCATAGACTCCATCACACTCAGCAGACTCCATCAAAATGTGAACGACACGGACCCATCGTGAAAACATCGCGCGGCCACAAATCACACCTCTATCAGCACCCGGCATCGCTCCGTACAGAGAGCTTTTTCATGGCCGCCACATTGACAATAGATAGTGTCACGTGTATATTATATGTTACTCCCTTCACAGGTGTTACCAATGATACTAACTACCCACAGGAAACTATATAGGGCTCTATTTTCGTCCATGCTAAACCCCTTGCGGGCTGTATTGTGCGTGTCTTAAGTACCAGGTCTTAATACTATAACTTAAGACCTGGAGGCGTTGGTCAATGCTCTTTGGCCACTCAGAATAGCCAAAAGGCATTGAGCACGCCTCCAGGTCTTAAGTTAACTAATAAGACCTGGTACTTAAGACACGCAAAATACAGCCCTATATCCCTAAACTACTTTGCCCTTAGACTCTACTATTTTGAAGAAAAAAACTACCGGTATTCAAAAATGTTTTCCAAAATAGTAAAAAAAAAAAAGTAGTTAAGAGACAAGGGGTTTAGCATGGACGGAAATAGAGCCCTTGTGCCTGTTCTGGCCATGGGGTGAACATTCTCCCCAAAATAGTAGAGATATTTGGTGTAATAAAGGGAAGAAAGCAATGGGGCCAAGGCTAGTAAGACTAATAGATAACATAATGTATGTATCCCAGAGTATTTATTTTGTCACTGTACATACTACATTTGCACAAGAAATATACAATTGTCCATTTAACGAACTATATGCATGCAACTATATGCATATGCATGTGTCATTTTAGATTTGCAGCTAAAAAGCATAATTTTATACTCCATTCTGACCTGAGATCAGATTCTAAAAATGTCTCCTGAATCCTGACAGTTTTCTGAAAAAGCTGTGTTTCTATGTCAGTCGTTCGTCGATTTTTCAAAAAAAGCAGACCTACATTATGAGCTTATTTTTCAACAGCAAAATTATAGCATAATGTTTAAAACACCAAAAGGGGTCCCCATCCAAAATCGGTTAAAAAATAGCAAATATAACAGCTAGCTTTGTGCCACGCTAAGAGCTTGCATACTGTAGATCAGCTATTTTTGAAAGTCACATTTGTAGTCGTTGCTTCCGGAGGACTAAGTTTAGGCACCACTGACTGATGAGCAACATACAGTAGGTTTTCTCAAAACCGTTAGGATTTAGAAGACATTTTGTTAGAATGGGTTCAATGACTCCGTTCATAGACTGGGGCAGCCAGGGCATGAACCAGTGTTAGAATGGGTTCAATGACTCCGTTCATAGACTGGGGCAGCCAGGGCATGAACCAGGGACCTTCTGATTACCGGACTCTACCCACTCAGTCTCGCGTGGGCAGACTGTTGCCTCTCGCCAATGTTCAAACGCTTCCGTCATACAGTCTGGAGAACGGAAGCTCTGCTCACAAGTTAGTCTGGAGAACGGAAGCTCTGCTCACAAGTTAAATGCATATAAAGCGGAAGTGAAGCTTCCTCCCCACTTCCTCTTCTTTACAGTCTTGCAAATGTATTATATTTTAAAATATATAGTTTTGCGAGCGGAAATGACAAACAGATTACTCAGATTTTGGTTTAGGTGCCGATCCAAACTCTATACACTCGGCACTTCTCGGCATTCGGAAGATTGTGGAATAGTTGTCGAGAGTTGAGACTACCCACTACAAACATGTGCAAACAGGTACAAACATTCAGATGTGGTTGCCTCGGGAGGACTCCGGTCAGCAAAACATATAGGATTTTAACTGGTTAAGACCTATTATACTTAGTTCAGTTGTTATTTCCAACCATTGGCAACACCTTTGTCGAAAGAAGTAATAGTATACACACAGTTCTATTCATGTCGATATACTGCTGCTGTGGAAAAAAGAAAAAAGAAAAGGCTAGCGCGCTGAATAAAAGTTCATGGTAAACAATGAGCAGGGCGCAGAGGGAAGGCAGAGGGGGGGGGCCGTGCGATACCGCGCAGCGCGGGCTGGCATTTCTGTTTCCCATTTCATGGCTGTGTGTGAAAAGGCAGGAAATGGAGCTGACATTTAAATGTATCTGACCGCCGAGACCAGGAGAGTGAAAGGCCAACAATAGTCTATTATAACCCCCATGCGGGCGGAGGAACGCAGCGCGGCAGCCTATATTTCAACAACCACTTCACATTCATAGCACAGCATTAATTGCATTTTATGCCTTTGTTCTCACAAAACGAACGCAGGACAAAAGAGACATACTGTAGATTATTCTGAGAGTATTGTCCTTGACGGGGAAGGCATTGTTATGCTGTCCTATTTTCTATGATTACTACAGCAGCCCAAGCGCTGAAAAACTGCAAAGTGGTTTATTTCCTTGTTTCCCCCCCCAAGTACGTATAAAGCTAAGTAACCGTGATTGGGTTATATAGACATAAAGGGTTCTATAGTTGTAAAGTATATGCAAGCATTTCTTTTTTTTTATATGCGATTAAACTGGATGGAAATGTGAAAGTCTTGCGATATTGGTAGGGGAAATGTTGATTCTGTGGCAAGTATTTATTTAATTCATCAAGGGAATTGCATAATAACTTTCATATGGATGTTGCATTTTTTATCAAACTCTTTCATATATGTATGAGTGTGGAGTATGTGTATTGTGCGAATGTGCGTGCATGCATGCATGCGTGCGTGCGAGAGAGAGAGAGAATAAGCTGTCAGCCTACAATCAGCGGAGTGTGTGTGTGTGGAGTCTTTTCTTTGATGAAAACCGGATCGTGTCAGCCATCTCTCTCATCCAGAGGGGGAATAATTGAGCAGCTTCTCCAAAAAACCTTGTCTTTATTCTGTGATTGCATATGATAGCATCTCTCCATCTATCACTCACACCCTTCAGATGCAAGTATATAGTGCAACCTCACACTCCGATGATTGCCTGAGTGAGAGAGAACACATACATTTCATTACGGTACGGTACGGTACAGTACAGCGTGTGCGTCCTCACGGCCGTGAGACGGACGAGGAGGACGTGAAAGATGGGAGGAGAAAGACGATGGAAGTGTGACGCGAAAATGTTGCCTTTAAGTGCGGAAGGCACGTTCTTTTTCCTTCGGGGAGGTTCATCTATATTCATACTCTGTGTTATACGCATGTAAAGAGGAAAACAAAAATAATGATGGGAGGCGGGGGGAAGGGAGGGAGTAATTTGTTTTCTTTCGCACCGAGGACAATTGCCTCTCTCGCCGCTACGCCCTCCATCGCAGCCTCTTATACACCACCTCCACTCTCTCGTCCACAGAGAGAGAGAGAGAGACGAGGCGAGTGAGAGGAAATTAACCGTTTGAAAGACACGCGTTGTTTTGGCGCCAGGTAGCGGGTCAGTAAATACTGTGCCTGATTGGCAAATGATAGCCATGCTTCATGCACACGCACAAAAGCCAGGGTTGTTTATTCGCTTATATACCACTGATGTAAAAAAAATGGGGACATTCGACGTGATGGTGTGTGCCCGCGCTTCACAATGTACAATTACATCACATTACTTCACTACAATTTGACGGTTGAGGTTAGCCATGCAAACCTGCAGCAACCTGCTCAGCGGGATGCAGTTATAGGCCAGGGGCTCGGTTTCTTTCCCAAGGACACTTCGACACTAAGCTACTGTAGGAGGGGAGCCAGGGATTGAATCGGGAACCTTGTGTTTCCAAAGCCGTAGAAGTCGTTATTTGTTGTTAGTAGCAGTAGCAGTAGCAGTAATAGTAGTAGCAGTAGTCATCATCATCTTTTTTGGCCCGGTCGACATCATGGATTTCACAATGCCACGCCAGACTTTCCGGTCCTTCATTGCCATCCCCAGTTCCTGCTTACTGATGCACGTGTCCCTATAGCGATGACATCAGGGAACGGAGGTTTACTACCTCTGGTCTGCTTTGAGGCAGGATTCCAGAGAAGAAGGGAAGACATAACCTCATTGTCATGGCTCTGTAGCCGTGGCCGGCAAACTGTGTTCTTCTGGATCGGACTAGTGAAGAAACACGGGGAAAGTTGCCATAATATTAGATTAGTTGATGGGTGGCTCTTCCAAGACAGATTTTAGTAGTGGCGCCCACACACATCAGCTATTTGAAAAGATTATGGAGTAATTGTACTTACTGTATAAGTAGAATTAGTGGTAATAGTTAGGGATGCACAATATATCGGTCATCATACTGTAGCTACATACACAGGAGCCAAGGTGTGGTATTATTTAAAGGTCTGTGTGTGTGACTGTTCAGTTACAGTCATGCGAGGAGGAAGCAAGACAATAATTGTTAAGACCAAAAAGTATAGAGCTCCACTCCATTCATGTGTAGTGCGGGGGTAAGAAGAAGGACTGCTATAATTACCAGAGAATGATCACATATATACCTAATGTGATCATATCTTAAATACTGCCGTTTGTAAGCTCATTTGAATCCGGGCCTTGGAAACACAGGGCTGTATTTTGCGTGTTTTAAGTACCAGGTGTTATAACTTAAAGGACCACTTCACCACTTTTCAACCTATCTTCATATAATAGGTCCTCATTAATAATCATGATAAACTGGCACGATTTTTTTCCTACTCAGTCTGTGTCTCATAGGAGGGCTGTGGGCAGTTTAGAAACAGTCTTCAAGTGACATCATTAGGCAGATATCTTTTTAAACAAGATCTTTTTACAGAAATGTTTAGATTTTCATTATCGTGAGAACGATGGCTTCCATTTTCGCATTGCAACCTTTCAGGACTAGAAAGCCTGCTGTTTCTATTAACTTGTATTCCCCATCGATGATGTCACTGGAAGACAGTTTCTGAACTGCCCACAGCCCTCCTCTGAGACACAGAAAAATTGCGCCATTTTTTCATGATTATTAGTGGGGACCTATTATATGAAGATAGGTTGAAAAGTGGTGAAGTGGTCCTTTAACTTAAGACCTGGAGGCGTGATCAATGGCTATTGGCTATTCTGAGTGGCCAAAGAGCATTGGCCACGCCTCCAGGACTAAGGTTAAGTAATAAGACCTGGTACTTAAGACAGGCAAAATACAGCCCCTACAGTGTGGTGTTCAGTACAGGCCAAATGAATCAGGTCATAACAAAGCATGGCCTTCTAGAGATCTGCATCTGCACCCAGCAGCATCACAGTCACAGACAGTACAACAAGAGGTGTACGGTAAATGTGCATGTATCATGTAAATAATCGGTGATTGGATATCTGCAAAAATCTTAATGTTGTGCCTCCCTAGTAGATGTACTGTAGTAGTATTAGTGGTAGTAGTATTAGTGGTAGTACTACAGTAGTGGCGGAAGTGGCTTGTGTAGTAGTAGTACTAGTAGTAAGATAAAATGGGGATGGCCTTTAAAATTGGTCGACACAACAGCAGCAGTTCCAGGTGCAGAGAAAGCAAGCGCTAGCATTAGTGATAGTATTAGTGGTAGTATTGGCAGTAATAGTAGTATAGTACAAGTAGTAGTACTGGTAATATCACTGATTATTCCACAGTGTGTAGTGTCTTCATCATTGAAAGGGTTAACCCGAGAGTGCTGCGTTACCGTTGACCCACACATTCTACAACAGGTCGTTAAGAGGAAGCAATCTGATTGGTTGAAACGGTTTCTAGCCGTTGATCAAACCAGCACTGTTCACCAACTAATCAAAACAAATAATTCAGCCGCTCTGTTTTCCCAGAGCGCTAGCAAACTCGGTGGCTAGGCTAGCTAGTTTCTTTGGACATTTGTGGTCGTAGTGACTAGCTGTCATTAAAAAATATATATCTTTTCAGCGATTTTCTTAGTTTTAAGGGTAACTTCAGTGATGCTTGCGGAACTCGACTTCGTCTCGTTCCCCTACCGCATCACCGTCGTGGCAATAATCACGTTAAACACCCTCTCGGGTAATATTGCTTAATTCTAACACACACAGGGTGTGGCCAATAACAATCAGTGTTAATGCTGCTGGGAAGCCTCAGTAATGGTGCCACGTTGAACGAAAGCTCCGTGGCTCATTTCCCTGCATCTCTGTTTTACATTCTTCTCAGGCCATTTCCAAAAAGGCCCAGCGTTCAGCGAAAGGCCATTTAATTCAACCCATTTCAAATGGCTGCTGTCTCCTCCCGGTGAGTCAGGGACGTGTGCAGACTCGGAGTGGAGACCCAGTCGTCCGCGGCGCTCGGGGGTAAACAACAGTGGTATGACATAGAAGTGTGCATCGATTCAAACGCTATACTTATCACAAATACTCTCTGCTCTAGTTGCGTGGCCCCGTTGGTGAAGTTATACCGCTCGAGAAGAACGAGGAGGACGCAATTTCTCCAAACAAAAGCAGCAGCATCTCGTTTTGGTCGTGATGGATTGGCTGAGTCAGATCAAACGACAACGTCCGTTACGAACACAACCAGACACGAGCGGCGGAGGTATAGACAAAATTACTCCAAATTGCGTGCCTCGACATGAACAGGTCTGAGTGTTGAAAGACAGCTTAGCGACAGCAGAGTGATGACCACCAATGTGCCAAAACGCACAACTTTCTCTTAACTCATTCTGACCCGAGATCAGATTAAAAAAAATCTGAGAATGACAGTTTTCTGAAAAAGCTATGTTTGTCGTTCTTTCGATTTTTCAAAAATAGCAGATCTACAATCTCGTAGCGCGCCACTCGGTGGCGCGCTATGAGCTTGTAGATCTGCTATTTTTCAATAGCTAAAGCATAGCATGATGCTAACACCAAAATGCGTTAAGGTCCATTTATACTCCATGTAACATTATGCATACAGACCGACGTGAATAAATAAATACCGTGTGCATTTGTAATGTAGGGCCCGCGTAAACGTGTCCATTACGAGTGGGGAGCTGTGTGAATGAGTCTTTTTTTTACATGTACTGTAGGGACTGAAAGAGAAATATTATACAAATGCGAGGAGGAACGAATGCCTGTCATTACAGAAGAAGATGAGGAAAACTATTCTGTGTGCTAAGCTGTTATTTAGGCTCCTGGGAATCTCTCCGAGTGGCTTTTATCCTAGCGGTGGAGAATGCATATCAAAGGGCTTTAGCTCACGTTGGATAGCAACTCAACGGCACCTGCGCACTACACATGGGCACGCGCACGCACGCACGCGCACACACACACACACACACACACACACACACACAGTATAATAGTGGCCAGCGGGATTCGGCAGGGCTCTCAGTGGGAATGCAGGGCTGATATGGTGGTATTAAGTGAAGCACCATTTTTCACTGACCTCCAGGCAGGAGGAAACCACCAGGCGTGGAAGGGGATGGGTGGGTGGATGGATGGATGGATGGATGGATGGATGGATGGATGGGTGGATGGACGGACGGGTGGGTGGATCAACATATGGAATGTCAGAACAGGTCAGCTCCATATATGGAGAGATCTACAGCTTTGATTAGGTCAGATCAACACAGTGTCCATGAGGTCAGATATATAGAGTTGCTGCTTGCATCGTTCCAAGGCTTTTCAATAGAAAACAGACTAGATGAGACCGACTCCAGTCACTTTCAGTTAGTGCACTGCAGATGCTCGTTAACTGGTTCAGAGGAGAGGAGAGGAGAGGAGAGGAGAGAGGCAGATCGTTCACCTCCATCATTGTCGGTCCCATCGCTGCAGTCCGTTTCCATGACGACGCTGCATCCCGGCCCGCTCCAGCCTGCCTGACAGACACATCTCCATCCACTCTGCTCCAACGTACAGCGGCCATGACCACTGCACAGCCCTGGACACCCATCTGACACGCACACACACACACACATGGTTGTGAGTTTGAATGTTGCAACACACTGGCATAAAGCACACATCTTGTGTTGTGTTTAAATATGATAAGTAAAGATTCTATTTACCTTTAACCACCACATCCAGGTCATGAGTGACTGTGGGGAAAAGAGAGGGAGCTGGATGAGAGAGAGACAATATGTTATTATGCTGAATTGCTGATACGCCGATACTATAGTGAACACACACTGTGATATCGTAGAAACGAACGTGCGCGCACACACACACACACACACACACACACACACACACACACACACACACACACGTTTACAGTTTTGTACACCTCTGCGTCGTCTTTAGTGAGGAAGTTCACTGTGCTTAATGATGTCGGTACAGAGGAATACTTTGCACATTGAGATTTGTGTTAAGGGCTGACAAAGCTACATGAAAAGCTTCTCAAGATGAAAAAAAAACAACCCCACAACTGATGGTTTGTATCACATTGGTAGTGGTGAATCTCAGTTTACAAATACCTGGGTTTTAACCTATAGAAGACAATCAATCTGTCTTTGAAACATTATTTAACCCATTCTGACCTGAGATCAGATTCATACGAGGTTTCCACTGGACACACACTGGTCTGATTAACCCATTCTGACCTGAGATCAGATTCTAAAAATGTCAGTCGTTCTTCGATTTTTCAAAAATAGCACACATACAAGCTCGTAGCGCACCACTCGGTGGCGCGCTACGAGCTTGTAGATCTGCTATTTTTCAATAGCTAAAGCATAACATGATGCTAACACCAAAACGGGTTCCCGGTCAGAATGGGTTAAGGCCTTATGAAACAATCTCAGGTTGAAGTTGGGGCTTTTATTATTTTTGTTTTGTTAAGCAAGAATTAAATAAAATAATCGTTCAACCGATGCTTTTATCAGCAATTGAGGCTAGCTCTCTTCTATATTAAGTACATTGTTCTGTATTACAATTTATCTCAAACTCAAGTCTCGGCACACACCATTGCAGCTTATTATGAGAACGTTTATTTGTCCTCCATATACAGTACAGCCATATAATGGAACACGATTATAAATGTGTCTTTATATGGCCATCATTGCACATACAAAGTGTGTACAGTGTGTCAGTCTTTGGTGCTTTCAATGTTTTTGCATCATCGTCTTAGTGTGAGCTACGTACAGTCTTTTCATTATCATTTATGTCCAGATCTTTCAGAGAAAACATTTAGACAAGACTGCAACAGTCTCAGACCTACAATACATACAACTTGACAATGTACAGTGCATACAAATTGTGTTCACAGTCATAAAAGGGTGAGTGTAGATATAGACACTTTTATAATAATACCGTACAAAACAAACGACAAAACCTCTAGATCGGATCGCCCCGATGAGAGGAGAAACCTCGCCACACGCCATCGGTAAGAATGGAAAAAGGCACTAATGCTCTTGCATTAGTGCCTTTTTCCATTTTTACCGAACTATAAGGTGGATGCTGTGGTGGTGGAGGCAAGCTTCGCCAGCACCGGCAGTGTGTGGCAGCAACTGGAACGCAGAGACCCAGGGCCCGATTCTGAGTGTCTTTTTCTTAACCCATTTTGACCTGGGAACGATTCTCAAATGCCTTCTAAATCCTGACAGTTTTCAGTGGTTCTTCGATTTTTCTAAAATAGCAGACCTACAAGCTCGTAGCGGCGTGCTATGAGCTTGTAGATCTGCTATTTTTCAATAGCTAAAGCATAACATAATGCTAACACCAAAAGGTCATTTTGGGGGTCCTTGACATGGAAAAAGTTTGGGAACCACTGCTTTAAGACACGCAGAATAAGGCCCCGCCGTGTAGGAGGTCCGCCTCGTCGAGGGGAACGAGGTGTGTAGAAAAGCGTGGCTGATTGAAAGCAATCAGCAGACCCGACAGCTGATTACAGACGAGGCGTGTGAGACTCGCGTGCCCCGCATGAACTGACACGACGCTTCATTTCACAATCCCAAGGACGAAAAGATGCGTCTACTACGCCGGGAAGAAGAATGGACTCGTAATGAGGCCCACGCGACACGGCTCGCTCGCTCAAATCAGCCGTGAGTGTTTCAGTCAAAACACAGCGGGACCTCCTCGCATCTCCCAAAAACCCAGTGATTTAGTTCTCTCGGAATCACTGTATCCGTTGATATAATGACAGGGGGGAATTGGCTTTTAAAAGCCAAGAATGTGCGAGCATTATGTTTTACCACATGTCACATTCTGCTAAATGTGTGTGTGTGTGTGTGTGTGTGTGTGTGTGTGTGTGTGTGTGTGGGCGGGGGGATGCTGTAAAGATATAGAATAACATTGTAGATGTAGATGCAATGGAAATGATCATCTACGGAAGAAAAGGCGCTGCTGGCGGTGATTCTATTCGTTTACGAGTGGGCAGTGACAATGTTTGGAGAGCTACAGTATAGGAATGGATGAGTATAGGGAAAAGAATAGCTCAGAGCAGCTCATTTAAAACAATGTGAACTAATAATAATAATAATGTAATTGCAAAATACTGTATGAACGTGAACTAGTTCACTTTCATTTGTTAGTTTGAACACTGGCCATTTTGTTTTAAGCATGCCATTCTTTAATGTGGATTTGTTTTCATGATGTCTGTCTCTTTTCTTTGGGAGACATTTTAAGCAACTCTCTTGTCCATATAGGACTCCTCATAATATAAAACAGATTCTCAATGGAAGTATCCCTGATGAAATAAATTAATACGAACAACGAAAGCAATGTGCACGCACGCACCCACGCACGCACACACACACCCAACGCACGTACGCACACACGCTGCCACCACGCCTCACCGATGTTGCAGTGCTCTCCCTCCCATCCGGGCTGACAGATGCAGGCTCCGTCGTGACACTGGCCATGCTCCTCACAGTGGGGGTGACAGGCCCTCTGCTCGCACGTGGCTCCCGTCCAGCCCGGCTCGCACTGACACTGGCCCTCCGAGCACACGCCGTGGCTGCCGCACGGCTCCGCGCACAGCTCTGTGTGTGTGTGTACACGTCAGTGAGAAAGTATGTGTGTGTGTGAGAGAGAGAGAGAGAGAGAGAGAGAGAGAGACAGAGCAGAATAAAACATTAGGAGGAAGGCTATAGGAAAAACAAAATGGTGAGAGAGGGTAATTGACAGCGAGAAAGACGGAGTCATAGCGCAGGTGAGAGACGACGCCGGAGGCGGTGTGAAGATTAAAAGGCCATTTCTTACCAACTCTAACGAGTCGCTCTCTCTCTCTCTCTCTCTCAACGCGTCTCACATTAGCGACCCAATCGTTTCCCATTCGCGCTGCATACATTTAACAGGGAATTAATCCCACAATTCTGGTCTATTATTCTTTTCTGACATTTTCATCAGATGTATTAGTGGGTGTGTTGTTAATAGAGCACACACACACACACACACACACACACACACACACACACACACACACACACCTTTGCCCAGAATCGTTCCCTCTGTTACATTAACCCTATATACAGTAGAGTATATATTCTTCATTGACCATATAGTCCTTCAGAGTATGGGAGCTTATAGATCCACACTGCCTTTCGCCCTCCCAGAACAGAGACGATATAACAATAGGCTTCATCATGTGGTTAAAAGAACATTTCCTACACTTTTTTTTCCTCCCGGTCCACTCACTCACTTCCTGTGCATCCTGTTTTAGTCTCTCTCTCTCCCTCTCTCCATCCATCCATCCATTTGTTTGCTCACTTCCCCCCCCCCCACCCCCCCCCCCCCCCCCCCCCCCCTCTCGTTGCCGTGGCGAAGCCTCATCCATCAGTAGAGAGAGAGAGAGAGAGAGAGAGAGAGAGAGAGAGAGAGAGAGAGAGAGAGAGAGAGAGAGAGAGAGAGAGCAAAGTGCTGCGGGCTCACAAAGACTACTTATCCGGCAGCGGTAGAAAAGTTATTTCAATTTAAATATACATAACATAGAGGAGGAGGAGGAGGAGGTGGGGGGATTAAAGTTTGGGAGAGTTCCTTGGTTCTCCATTAGAATTATATTAGCTTAGCCGTGCTTCAACAAGGTCCCCTGGATGTACAAACGCTATATACCGTATCTGCGTTTTTGATTAAACCCAGCAGGTATATTATACTGTAAGAGCAGTGCCTCATATCTCATACATTCAGCCACGCTATCATAAATCGTTATCATAAAGCGTATCGTTGTAATACACGGCGTGCGGCGCGCCCACACAGTGTATACAACGCCGGAGGGGTTAACTCATTCTGGGCGGGAGCCCCTTTTGGCGATAGCATCATGCTATGCTTTAGCTATTGAAAAAAAGCAGATCTACAAGCTCGACTGACATAGAAACATAGCTTTTTTCAAAAAACTGTCAGGATGTAGAAGACATTTTTAGAATCAGATCTCAGGTCAGAATGAAAACTGTCAGGATGTAGAAGAACATTTTTAGTGATCTGATCTCAGGTCAGAATGGGTTAAGGACTGCGAGACGACCGAGTGCCTGAGAGTGCGCTGCGCCGCGCGCCGAGTGAGTGCGTCGGTGCGTGGCGGCGCTCCAACCCCGCCGTCGGGCGGCGGCGTGGTGATGCCGGCGGTGAGGAGGACACCGAAGGGGGACAGAGAAAGAGGGGGGTGTCTTATAATGACCGCTTTCCTCTCCGTCAGCATCCTGCCAAGGACAAGGACGGTGTGTGCGTTCAACACGGTCACACAGAAAGATATATAGTATATACTGCACTTTATCCCATTCTGACCTGAGATCAGATTCTAAAAATGTCTTCTATACATCCTGACAGTTTTCGGGAAAAAGCTATGTTTCTATGTCAGTCGTTCTTTGATTTTCTCAAAAATAGCAGATCTACAAGCTCGTAGCGCGCCACCGAGTGGCGCGCTACGAGCTTGTAGATCTGCTATTTTTCAATAGCTAAAGCATGACATAATGCTAACACCAAAAGGGGTTCCCGGCCCAAAATGGGTTATTCTCTCGTCACAATGGTGAAGCCCCCCCCCCCCCCCTCCAACCCCGACAGTTCCAACAGCTTCCACCGTGGTGTGAAGACGAACGCCGTTGTTTTGAGAAGAACCTGACGCAGTGTGAAGTATACAAGCGGCTTCTTATTATAACAACCCGCTCTGCATATCTATATAACACACAGTCAAATCCCACATTGTTCATTCAAAGCGGCGGTCCGTAAATTTCACGTGGATTCAATGTGGATTTTAACCCGCAGTTCCCCCCCCCCCCCCTGTGTGAGAGACGAAACTTTGACTCGATATATATACACACACCAGACGGGATAATCTCTCTAGCCTGTGTGCCTGAGGAGAAGCACGTTATATGAGCTCTGGGCAGTACGACACGTCAAACAACCAGGGACTGCATGTCCTCAATGTTAACCCATTTTGGGGCGGGAACCCCTTTTGGTGTAGCTTTAGCCATTGGAAAATAGCAGATCTACAAGCTCAATAGCGCGCCACCGAGTTGAGCTTTGCAGGTCTGCGATCTTTGAAAAATCGAAAGAACGACTGACATAGAAACGTATGCTTTTTCAGAAAACTGTCAGGATGTAGAAGAACATTTTTAGAATCTGATCTCAGGTCAGAATGGGTTAAGAGTAGAGAAACCAACCACTAGGCTGCTTATATCTTATTAAAATACTCTGAAAATAAAGTATGTATTCATTAAAAAGTGAATCACAATAGGTTCCAGCTATAGCAGCTTTAGCTCCGGGAAGCATACAAATGTATATAACCAAATGGACCCCACACTGAGGAGTTTCAGTGTGCATAGCCGCCCCCCACACATCTGCACACACACACACACACACACACACACACACACACACACACACACACACACACACACACACACCACCTACAGTTATAATCCAGTCTTTCAAATGCCTTGCTGGATGTTTCGCTGTGCTGTAGCAGATCTGTGAAAGGCCTCGCAGCTAAATGCAGCACTCTCTTCTCTCTCTCTCTCGCTTCCCTTCTTATACATTCCCCCCCTGTTGTTTAGCTGAAGGGAATACGGGTGTGTGCGCGTGCGTGCGTGCGTGCGCTGCAGTCTAAATGTAATGTAAGTGGCAGAGCGTAAGAGTCTCTAAGATTGCTGCCATTAGGGAATCCTGAGGACAAATCTCATTTACGGACAGCATGAAGGGATCTCACACAGTCATATGCATGCACAGTTGCACACACATGTACGAACTCAAACGCACATGTGGACACGCACGCACACGCACATGCACGCACACGCACACACACACACACACACACACACACACACGCACGCACACACACCGGCACACACACACACACACACACACACACACACACACACACACACACACACACACACACACACACAATGGGCCTATCTTTTTTCACATCTGTGAAAGCCCCGGGAAATGGAATCTGGAAAAAAAACACACACACGCGCACTTTCACGGAAGCACCTAATGTGCTGGCGCAGTAATTTTGTGTGCGTGCGTGCGCGAGCGCGTGTGTGTGTGTGTGCCTTTATTTCCGTATAAAGCATATACAGGCAGTTTCACCCAAATGCTCTCGTGTTGCTATAGGAGACAAGCCCTTGGACACAACCTGTAAAGTGTAAACTGTTGGTTGGTTCATTTACATCTTTAGTTAGCATGGGCTACATTTTAGCTCGCATCAACCAGTTCAGTGTAACAACTGGAAAGCCATAGCCAGTAATTGCTTTGTTGGAGAAGCTCTTAGCTATAACTCTGGCACGTTTACAAGCTGTAGAAGTGAAAACCGAGGTGTTTCTTGATGCGAAAGTATGTACCGTATACTTGGTTGTGTGTCGTGTCATTCCGTACGTAAAGAGAGGCGAGAAATGTGGGCTATCTTTTGTTATACTGTATGTAGCCTGGAACTCACCTACTGTATGCTTTCTATGGCATAGGCAGCCCCGCCGGGAGAAACTGTGCGCAGCTGCTGGACATGACACTAATTAATTAGAGCGACAGAGAGAGTGTGTGTGTGTGTACGGGTGTGCGTGTGTGCGTCAATTTAACAAAGGTGCAGACGATCAGAAATCAGCAGAGAGTGATCGACGTTTGCGCTACTCTATGCCGAATTGAAGTGGACTCGGACCCAGACTTTTTTTCTCTCCCTGGAAATAAAAACGTCTGGGTTTCCGAGGCTATACTGTATGTAGCTGGTTGATATTTTATGACATCCGAGAAAGGGTCAGAACCGGGCCGTACGGTCGTACAGACACAAAACGGTTTGAGAAGCACTGCTTTTAGAGTACCATATCACAATCGTGTTCCTGTATTGCAGTCTCCCACAGATGTTAACAGTTCTACTGCGAAACTATTAATCAAATATTCTA
This sequence comes from Protomyctophum bolini, assembly GCF_963924005.1. Taxonomy (NCBI): domain Eukaryota; kingdom Metazoa; phylum Chordata; class Actinopteri; order Myctophiformes; family Myctophidae; genus Protomyctophum; species Protomyctophum bolini. The sequence goes on along the minus strand of NC_137871.1, from coordinate 11,843,675 downwards.
CGCTGCCGAGATTGTTTTATTACCTTTAGAGCATACGCTGAATTATTTACAGCTTTTTTTTTACAGTATTTACAGCCCGGCAGCTTTCAACGACAAAAACCAGGCGAAAAATAGTCCGTCGGCATGTTATGATCACCAGCGGCCATTACAATGCGCTACAGGATCCGCCTCCATGAGGCATTGTAGTCCAAACAACCCCCCCCGTCCACTTACATCAGTGGTAACCAACCTTTTCAAGCCCAAGAGCCCATTTTATTCCCAATTGTAAGCCAAGATCTACCACTAAAATGTGTTAGAAAAAACACTTGTTTTTTGCAATTTCTGACAGGCTCAATGCATGTGCACACATCCACACAAAGACTAAAGCTTAAATTAGAATAAATACTTATAGTAAGTTATATTATCAATGTCAAATAACATTAAGACAAATTAGAAATAATTAGTATTAGAAATATTTTGTTTCACATTTCAATGAATATTCACATTGGCAGATGTTCAAATGACATAGGCATAACATGACCATACATCTTACATTGAGCTCAATTTCCCAGAAGCCCTAGCGGCCCAGATGATGACTTGATTTCCCGGTTTCGTCATCATAACGCGACGGCCTCGTCACCAGGTCCAGGATAAATCCGCTTCCGTTTCTCTTTAATTATTTTAAAACAGCGAATTAAACGCATTTAAACAAATAGCGGGAATGTCGTATTACGCGCGGTGGAACTCTGGATTAAACAATTATATTAATAATATATATTAATATTCTTCCCCCATTTTGCTGCACTTTCAGAGCAAAAGTAAGAGGACACCGCATAGACATACTTTCCAAACAAACTGTGTGACTTGACGGGAGAACCCAGGACAGCAAAATGCAATTTAATTAGGTTACGTTCTGCCACTAGTTTGGGTGTCTTTTACGGGTGTATTGTTTTTTTTTTATATATATTTTTTTCCCCACGATTTTGTAATCCATTTTTCACCCCTGTGTCAATCATCTAATGTGATCCTGGGCTCTACACACACCCTCCACCAACCTAGTCCCCATATATGGGGGACAAGGGGAGAGCAACAGACTTGAACTCATGCTTCCTTCATGCCTGAGTGGCCAAGTTGCTCCTTTACACCTGACAGGGGGGAGTTTCCCTGGTTGGACGTAGCGCGTGGAAGGAACACGTTATTCCAACCAGTTCCTTTCCCCTCCATCAGGCGCCCCGGCTGGCCAGGGGGAGGCAGTTTAGTGACCAGGATTACTGCATGTTTTTTGTGAGGGTACCTACCCTAGGGGACACGGGGAGAACATGCAAACTCCACACAGAAAGGCCCTTTCGCCAACCCCGCCTCCGGGTATGGGCACTGATGACACGGAGGAGGAAACACGCCGCCAGCGCCCACAGCGTCCCGAGCGGGAATCGAACCCAGGACCTTCTAGCTGTGAGGCGACAGCACTACCAACTGTGCCACCGTGCCCTACGGGTGTATTGTTGTCAGTCTGTGGTGATCCCTTCCGTCTTACCGGTGTAGCAATCGGAACCCGTCCAGTTGGGCTGACAGGTGCAGGTGTCCGACTCGGCCAGGTAGGTGCCGTGACCCGAACACTGCTCCTGGCAGGCGGGCATGGGGTCGTCGCAGCTCACCCCCGCCCAGCCGGCCGAGCACACGCACTCGCCGCGCACACACACGCCGTGGCCGCCGCACTGAGGATCCGAGCAGTCCACTGCGGAGACAGAGAGAGAGAGAGAGAGAGAGAGAGGTCGAGGTTGGGTTCTCGTTAAATCATAGGACCAGTGGGTGTGAAAGCAGTGTTCTTTGCATGCCCATCCAGCAGTTAACCACCCCCAGAGACAATCACTGTATCGGTTCCACGACATTACACTTCATAGGACACTTAGAGAAGGCAGGGCTTTGATAAGGGATGGAATGGGCTGGTGTGTGTGTGTGTGTGTGGATATAATATGCATATGTGTGCATGCGTGTACATACGTGCGTGCGTGTGTGTGTGTGTGTGCGCACACGCGCTCCAGCAGTGTGTGTTAGTGTGTGTGATAATTTCAGCTGTGTGTTCTGAGCCAGAGCTCAGCTCAGCTCGGCTCGGCTCAAGGTCAAACACCTGACTCTGTCTCCACAGGCCAGCCTATACTGTAGCTAACGTTACATGCTAACGACCTTCATCACCAACAGCAGCCGAGGAGACAGCACTGGCACTGCCGTCAACATCAACATCATCATCATCATCATCATTATCATCATCATCATCATCATTCACTGATCGATTGATCAGTGTATTACTTCAGTGGCTCTCAAACGGGTCCTTGGGGACTCATGTACACTAAACTGTATCTCATGTTCCATGTACAGTACACATGGGACCAAATGGACCCTTACAGGTCCAGACACGCACACGGAAGTAAGTAAGTAGCCTTGCCGAGCCATGAGGCCCATAGGGGCAGGAGCCTATCTCCTGTTTCTGTAGCCATGAGGCCCATAGGGCAGGAGCCTGTCTCCTGTTTCTGTAGCCATGAGGCCCACAGGGCAGGAGCCTGTCTCCTGTTTCTGTAGCCATGAGGCCCATAGGGGCAGGAGCCTATCTCCTGTTTCTGTAGCCATGAGGCCCACAGGGCAGGAGCCTATCCCTGTTTCTGTAGCCATGAGGCCCATAGGGCAGGAGCCTATCCCTGTTTCTGTAGCCATGAGGCCCATAGGGCAGGAGCCTATCCCTGTTTCTGTAGCCATGAGGCCCATAGGGCAGGAGCCTATCTCCTGTTTCTGTAGCCATGAGGCCCATAGGGCAGGAGCCTATCTCCTGTTTCTGTAGCCATGAGGCCCATAGGGCAGGAGCCTATCTCCTGTTTCTGTAGCCATGAGGCCCATAGGGGCAGGAGCCTATCTCCTGTTTCTGTAGCCATGAGGCCCATAGGGCAGGAGCCTATCTCCTGTTTCTGTAGCCATGAGGCCCATAGGGGCAGGAGCCTATCTCCTGTTTCTGTAGCCATGAGGCCCATAGGGGCAGGAGCCTATCTCCTGTTTCTGTAGCCATGAGACCCATAGGGGCAGGAGCCTATCTCCTGTTTCTGTAGCCATGAGACCCATAGGGCAGGAGCCTATCTCCTGTTTCTGTAGCCATGAGGCCCATAGGGGCAGGAGCCTGTCTCCTGTTTCTGTAGCGTGAGGCAGCTTGGTGTACAAGTACACCCCCTGGACATGACGCTAGTATGTCGCAGGGACTTACCCCCCAATCCAACCCTTGATGCTGAGTGTCAAGCAGGGAGGCATTGGGTCCCATTTTTACAGTATTTGGTATGACCCGGCCGGGGATCGAACCCCAACCTCGAACCCCAAAGTCTCAGGGCGGACACTCTAACCACAAGGCCACTGAGCTGGCACACGGAAGTACAAGGAGGGAAATGTGTGGAGCAAACGTTTAAGATAATAATTCATAATAATAATAGTATAGGAATTTAAGAAAAAAAATATCATTTAAGAATGGATTTGATAAAAAAAATATATTATAATAACTGTGTCACCGGGCTTTCCACACTGGTTTCATACTGAACTGACCAGTGTCGTCTATAAGCCTACTTTTCCCCACCTGAATGCTAAATCATGCATAGCTAGTCTTAGCTAGTCTTAGTATAAAACATCTCCAAGTACTTGAAGAAACTTGTCGGATTCATCAAATTGCAAATGATAAATTATGGAGAAACACGTTTTTGGTTTTCCGTCCGATTGATGATGCAAAGAAATTGGATCAAAAACCTGCTAAATGAGTTGATCCCAGTCTGACTATTAAGACACAAACCCTCTGTAAAGCCATCTTGGAAATGTGCATTGGGGAACATAGGATATATGAGACTCTACCCTTTTGGTGTTAGCATTATGCTATGCTTTAGCCATTTCAAAAATAGCAGACCTACAAGCTCGTAGCGCGCCACAGAGTGGAAGAACGACTGACAATAGAAACATAGCTTTTTCAGAAGACTGTCAGGATCTATAGAAGACATTTATAGAATCTGATCTCAGGTCAGAATGGCCTCCCCATAGTACACACACACACACACACACATAGGCCTAGTACCTAGTTCGCAGTTGACTCCCTTGTACGCCGGGCCGCAGATGCAGATGCCCTGGATGCAGTTCCCGTGGTTGGAGCAGGTGGGGTCGATGCACTGCCCCTCCTCCACGTTGCACTCTGCGCCCTTCCACCCGGCCAGGCACACGCACTTGCCCTTCTCGTACACGCCGTTGCCGCTGCACAGCACCGGGCATGAATCTGCAAGATACATTAATAGCACAGAGATACAGCATTAACCCATTTAAAGGCCTGACGTCGATTTTTTTTTTTTTTTAAATGTAGTTTTTTTTTTAAATGTCTTTTTTTTCCTGAAAAACCTCATGTTTCTATATCAGTGGTTCTCAATATTTCATGTCAAGGACCCCTAAAGATATATGAAATTGGCCGCCGACCCGCCCATCTGAAAATGTGCTGTTTCAGGGACCACCTCCCCAGAAGTTAAAAACGTTCGCTCTGAAAGAGTATATTATTCAAAGCTTTGCACCACATGTTCATGATTTTTCAAAAATAGCAGACCTACAAGCTCGCTATGAGCTTGTAGATCTGCTATTTTCCAATAGGTTTAAAACGACCAAAAGGGGTTCCCGGCCCAAAGTGGGTTAAAACGACATATGGTGTTATTAGCATAGCGAGAGCGTGCGCGGGTCTCGCCGCGGTATATCAGCTGTGAGACCGTACAGCGACCTGCCGCGACTGGGGCCATACGCTCTCTTATCTCCGCCCGTGCACGCTTTCAGCAAATCCTCGAGCGGGCCCTCTGTCTCTCTCCAACATATACACACACACACACGCACAACACAAGCTTATCCCTCACGCTGTTTCAATTTACTCAAGCACCACCTGAGCCCGGGCTACACGACGTCAACCCGTGGAATTGTGGGAAATCCCCCCCCACCCTCCCCTGACGTCCCCCTCCTCGCTCAGTCTGAACAGGCCGTGAAAACAATCGTGAAAGCGTGAGATTAGGGGGAGAGGAGAGCCGAGCGTCCTTCTAGGATGAGGAGGGTGGAAGGCAGAGATATCTCCATGTAAAGATGGAGAGCTGTGTGGCTAATGTAATGACAGCCAGAGAGGGGAGGGAGGGGAGGGGGAGCGGAGAGGGGCTTCACGCAGCCTGTCGATGACAGGCTGACGACATTGCCTGACAGACTTCCTCCCGACGCCAGCTGGAGACTCTCAGACGGATTAGAACGACTATCCAAAGACTTCATTTTCCGGAGAAAATTGCGCAGAAGGGCTGCGTGCGACCGTGTCGCAGGTGTGTGTGTGTGTGTGTGTGTGTGTGTGTGTGTGTGTGTGTGTGTGCGTGTGCATGTGTGTGTGTGTGTGAGTGTGTGTGCGCACGCAGTTGCACACGCACACGTTTGATCCTCTATTCCCTGAAGCAGTGCGTCACATCACAGCACTTTTTTTCTTTCTTTTTTTTTTTACAACTGTCGCTTCTAACTTCCGAGAGCCAGAGTTTTATAAGATGAACAAATGAGTCAGGTTTGAGAGGTGCGCATGAATAAGAGATGAGCGTAAATAAATCACAGGCCGCGATACCGTATCACAGTCCACGCACTGTATACGGCTGCAATCATTTCACACAGGGCTAGAGTGAGAGAGAGACAGATATATACGTAGGGCTGCAACTAGCAGATTTTATGGGCAATCAATTATTTTATTTTAATCTATTCAAATGTTGTTTTTTTGTTTTTTTTATAATTGGTTAAATCCAGTTAGATTAACAGTTGCACCCCTCGAGAGCATCGCAGTCCCGCCCCCTTCCATGACGACACCAGGCCCAGGAAATTAATCCCAATGCATTTTCCCCATAGACATTTCAAAACGTATTTATTTAAAGACCTTATAAGCCAACTCGAGTCGTGACAAATCATGACAACAAACACAATACTTTGTAACAAAGAAAGTGTTGTAACCTGTCGTTTTTTCCTACTTTCTAATTCTTTGTTTGGCCCCAAAACATTGTGTTTATTCATTGTCTTGATTTGTCACGACAAGAATTGGCTTTGTCCAGCGGCGTAAACGTCTTTAAATAAATACTTTCTGAAAAGTCTATGAGGAAAAATGAACGGGGATTTATTTTCCGGGTCTCTCGAGGGGGCGGGACCTGCGACACTCTCTAGACAGATCAAAGAAAGACGGAAGAGGAAAGACAAAGCAAAATAGCGAGCGACACCCGGGAGGAGGTGATATAAGAGACTTGGAAAACACGGGAGGTGAAGCAGGGCTGAGGGGACGGACGTATACTTTACTGACCTTTGGCGCAGTCGGGACCCAGGAACCCGGCGAAACAGTGGCAGTGGCCAGCCACACACTCCCCGTTCCCATTGCAGTCTGTGGAGCAACCATCCATCGAGTCTGTGCACGCACACGCACACACACACACACACACACACGCACAGCAGCCGACACACAAAGGGCAGAAAGAAGATAGGCGAATTTGAACAAAACATTTCAGTGGTATAACTGCATCAGTTGGTGTATGAGCTCCCGTTATTGAATGCAGGGATCCGATAAGCGATATGGATATAGCTCCCCCGACAGAGGCCCCCATATTACATTATTCTGATCCGGCTGCTATATTGCTCTCTGGGGATATAACGTCCAGGCTTCACGTTATGCTTATATGCCTCCGCCTCCTCCGCTATAGGTCGGGGGAGAACACGACGTTAGCCGCGCTAATTTACAACCGCCGAGGTTTGAGATCAACAACATTTTTATTTTATTTTTTTCCTTCCTGAGGGCATCCTTGACAGAACACGTCGCCGTGTGCGCCGGCGACATGAAAAGTGACAGTTATGAGCTGGCGAGTTATAGTGCTAGATTGGAATATGATTGTAGCCCACATGCGCTAAGCTATAGCTAACAACCTCGGCTCTGGGGAGAGATCAATGCGACACTTTGTTTCATCCCCGCGTCGGGTCTCATCTGGGCTACACGGGTTGTTTCATCACGGTTTGTACCTCTGCCGGAGCCGCGCGTGCTTTTAATCATGTCCCTTCTATCGGCCTTCAAATTAGCTGCCTCCGCTCCTGCCCCGTGGTATTGATATGCTCACGTAAGATCTCACTATACTGCAGATATATATACTTAATGTACGGCGCGTGCAGCGCGGAGAGAGGCCGCCTTTTCATGCATTTCAGACGGTTATGTAAGCCCGCTGTGCTCCGTTGCGGAAGTTTCTGGTTCAGTGCAGAGAGCCTGCTGGAGGCGGTTGATTGAACTCGAAAGATTTTCTTTTCCTATGCTACACTCTTGCCGGGGCCGCATAGTGGCAGGCCAGGTCAGTCTGAATGTCTGACAGAGAGATTATCCCATGTTGTGCGGGGGAACCCCTTTTGGTGTTAGCATTATGTTATGCTTTAGCTATTGAAAAAATAGCAGATATACAAGCTCATATAGCGCGCCACCGAGTGGCGCGCTATATGAGCTATTTTTGAAAAATCGACTGACACAGAAACATATAGCTTTTTCAGAAAACTGTCAGGATGTCGAAGACACTTTTAGAATGTGATCTCAGGTCAGAATGGGTTATAACAAGGTGTGAGGAGTAGCTGCAGCTTCCAGCTGTGTTTTGACTTCAATTTCAACAGGACTAGATGCTACAGGTATGAAAGTGTGGGTGAAATTACGATTGCTTTGTACAAGTGTTTTTTTCAGATTCAAGAAAAGACGCATAATTATGGGCAAGGAATATAGAGAAAGAAACCATGGAAACATAATATCAGATACAGTACATACCATGAGAGATGCCTCTTGTGCAAGTACCAGATAATTTGCACCACACACAGAAATAGCCATTATGGGCTGTATTTTGCGTGTCTTAAGTACCAGGTCTTATTACTTAACTAATTATAAATAATACTGTACATGTTTCTCAACTATAGCAGTAGTTTAACTATACCATTGTTGTCAGGTAGAAACCTTTCCTCCGTCAATGATTGCCCTTGTAACAGTTTATCATACAAGAGTGATACGCACAAATGTTGTGAGTTGTAAAGATTATAATAAATAAAATAATGCTTGGACATACAAGGTTTCCAACCGACGGCGACGACATCATCATTTCCCTAATGTCAAATTAACCCACAGTTCCTGCGCTAATCATTTCCGGAGGAAAAAAAAGCACTTTAACGCGTGACACACGGCGAGTATAGCTTTAGCCTCTCTGACCCCTTTGACCTCTGGCCATGTGCTGCACAAATCCAGAGTCAAGAGTCAAACGACTGCAGTGTAGAGCTGGAGTCACGGTGGCAAATCCAATGACACGCCGTAGGATAACGCACGCACGCACACACACACACACGCACCCGCACACACACGCACCCGCACACAAATAACAAACATGTGCATCCACAGTTATTACAGTGTCAGCCGCGGCAGAGACGTGAGGAGTGGTGACACATGCTAATGAGACAGGCGTACGTGCGCTGCCAGGAGAAAGCAGCACACACACACACACACACACACACACACACACACAGCAGAGCAGAGTCTCTCCGCTCTCTCTCTCTCTCTCTCTCTCTCTCGGCAACACAACGCACCGCGGTGGAGAGACCAAAGTCATTTTCACCTCCATCACCTGTCATTGTCACGCTGAAGGAACGGCAATCATTTCTCTCCTATTCACACCTATATATATATATATATATCTCTCTCTCTCTCTCTCTCTCTCTCTCTCTGTACAGTATGCACACACACGTGTGTATGCTCACACACACACATACAGTATACATGCGCGTGCGATACGGATCCTTCTGGTGATGACCGACACGCACCTGAACACCCTTTAAGAAAGAGGGCCTCGTCTATATATACGGAAAGCTTCAAAATATAGCAACATAGTATACAGTATATTATGATCTATAATATTTAATATCGTATTATTATGATGAAGAATAAGAATGTGTTATATAGTGCGTATAAAGGCTATTTGATTGTGTCCAGGCGCTTGTGTGTAGGTGGATAGAAATGAAGTGCACCTTGTGCACATTGAGTGTGTATGTGTGTGTGTGTGTGTGTGTGTGTGTGTGTGTGTGTGTGTGTGTGTGTGTGTGTGTGTGTGTGTGTGTGTGCGTGCGTTGATGTGCCCGCGTGTGAGCATAACGCGTCTAGTTAGAAACCATTCAGGCCACAAGTTATTACAGTTAAATGCCGTTATAAAACGGGTACCTCCAGCCCGGCGATCTGATTGGCCAAATAAGCATTCCCATGCTTTATGAGCCCGTAAAGTCACAGCGGTGGTTTATGACCCGGACGGAAATGGCCGCGGTGTTATAACCAGAAGTAACCAGGGAGCTAGTTAACCGTGCCATTTTGCTTTCCCCTGCCTTTTTTTGATTTCCTCTTTTTTAGGTACTTGGCCTTATAACAGCACAGTACTTTGAGGAGAACTTTTGAGGACTGCAGCCATTTGAGCTCATATTGCGCAAAAGAGTAGAGGCTCACAGAACGGCTGTGTGTTGACAGGCTGAGGCAGAGCATAATAAACAAGTCAGCGGGGACTCCCAGGGCTCGAAATAGCGACCATTTTGGTCGCAAATGCGCCTGAATTTTAATCTGTGCGATCTCAAAATATAACTGGGCGCACCAGTGCTACTGCATATAATTACTGTAGTGCGACCAAAACGATCGCGACCGAAAGTGTCGCGGGCCGGTTCCCTCCCGCGAGATGATTTAAACTTGTAGAGCATAAAGATCTGAGCATGTAAAAAAAAAAGTAAGTTCCTAGTCCATTCCTGTCCAGAGTTATGATTGTTTAAAGAAATATCTCCTTGGCTTCTTCTACTTCCTCTAACCTCCCGTCAGTCCGTGGACTGATTGGGTGATCAACATCAGCTGGACCTGAGGTCCTCAGCTGTGAGAGACAACAAAAGGGCTCAATTGAATGGAATGTGTGGAGTGACACACACACACATTTATGATGACGTTATGAAAATAACTTCTCATAAATATATACAGTAGGCCTATATATATATATATATATATATATATATATATATATATATATATATATATATTTTTTTTTTTTTTTTTACTTCAATCAAAAAGCAGGCCTACATAAAACAAAGGGTTTTGTAGCCATTTACAAATTCAGAAATTATAGCAGAGACAGTATTTAGAATTTAATTATATTTTCAACTGGTTTATTGCCACAAAAATAGCATCTCATACCAACTGGCTTGTAGGCCAGTGGTTCCCAAAGTGGGGTCCGGGGATCCCTAGGGGTCCTCGGTTAAATGATAGTTAGGAACCAAATGGACCCTTATGGGTCTGAAACTCTGAGAGTGTACTACATACTATGGGTAAACCAATTTCACTGTACATTTGTACACTCAGTTAAATTAACTTAGATTTTATGGGTCCCAGAGATAGAAATGGGGAACGGTAGCCTAATTCAGGTCAAACTGGGGGTCCTTGAAATGTAAATAACTGAAAATCACTGCTAGAGCCGTAAAAATCTTCTCATATGGGGGTCCCTGGCATATATTTTCAAATGGGGGTCCGTGGGCTAATGAGTGTCAATTTGAGGGTGCTTGACATGAAAAATGTTGGGAACCACTGCTGTAGGCTACAAGTGTAATAATAATGAATGTAAAAAATCGATTACATATTGGTGCTCGTAAAATTTTGGTGGGTGCTCCTAATTTTTTTCTGGTGCTCCTTCATTCTGAATTTGGGAGCACCAGTGCTACCAAGTAAAAAAGTTAATTTCGAGCCCTGACTCCAATTAAAGCCTGCCCGGCTGCACACAGACTGAACTACACAGCAGGTGGAGGAGGATATGGCAGCAGCAAAACGCACTGTACCACCACCACCTCGTTTTTGGATCTCATACAAAATACTAACGGGGGGAAAAAGAAGAAAAAAAGATTCCCTCTTTCTTTCCCGCTTGACCAAACACAAGGTAGCTTAGCGTGGCGGAGTATAGCCCTGCCTGGAGGTTCCCTGCATTAGCTTAGCGTGGCGGAGTATAGCCCTGCCTGGAGGTTCCCTGCATTAGCTTAGCGTGGCGGAGTATAGCCCAGCCTGAAGGTTCCCTGCATTAGCTTAGCGTGGCGGAGTATAGCCCAGCCTGAAGGTTCCCTGCATTAGCGTATGTGGGTGAGATAGGAGGGAATTGAACTGGCAGCTTCGTGTGTGTACACACTAGGGCGAATTTCATAATATGAAAGAAATTCGAATATTAAAAAAAATATATATATTCGAAAGCTAAAATTGCCATTCGAATGGAGCTTTTATCATTTATTAATTCTATTTAATATTTTTATTTTGTTATTTTATCCGCTCACTAAATGTATTGAGTAACGAATCTACCGCTGTGAAATCTCCCATCTGCACGCACGCACACACGGTCACACGCGCGCCTCGTCACCTCCTCCCTCCTCTGCACGCATGCACACACGCAGTCGCACAGCGCGCTGCAACTAAGAAGAATCACTCGCATGTTTTATTAGTACCGTCGAGTCTGTCGCATATTGTGGACAGTTTGAAAATGCGGGTCCTACGTGCATTAAACCATTAACGTTGGTCCGGCTGGTTTCATTTTGTCCTACGCGATTACGTGAATCAGCATGGCTGCGCCTGCAGTAGGCTTTTACCAAAACAAACACATGGTAGGCTACTTTTGTGTTGCACATGGAAAGCAACTGAAAACGACCATGGATATATTAAAGACAGTTCCCCTGTGCTGCTGTGCACAGCGGAGATAATGCAAAACTCCAGGTACGAACCAAAACACTGACTGTCTGAAGCTGATCATCCACGACTATATCTCCAGACTAGTCCTGCAGTCCCGCAATGAAGGAAAGACAATCTCGCCTCTCACTATAGTCCACTACAATGCCATTCTAGCGTTAAAACCTACATTTATGTGTTATTCAACAATTACTTTAGCGCAAAATATAGGCATCTCTATATATCTTCATTGCTATTTACTAATGATGGCCTGTTCATCGTGACAGCATTCCGTTTAAAAAGAAAAAGTTCATGATTCCTGACTAGCCTACTCACTACTCAGACTATACTGTATCAGAAGTATACAACGTTCACTGTAAAATGCATTTGCACTATAGACAGACAACAATCTTACCGTGCTGAGTGCACTGTGCTCAATAAAACAACAGTTTAAACGCTATTTTGTGCCGAAAACCATTATTACATGTTCTGCTTGTTATGCTTTGTCGTTTGGAAGGGGGGGCCCTCTAGTGGACAGAACGTGCATCGTCAAAACCTTGTTATTCTGTGTATTATTATAGGCTAAATATGAGCTAAAATACAATGTAAATATTCGAATATATTCGAAAATTACAAATAATTAAGCAATGAAATTCGAATTGGATTATAGAGGTGAACTGACAGCCCTAGTACACACACACACACACACACCACACACACACACACACACACACACACACACACACACACACACACACACACACACACACACACGTTGTGAGGTTGTAGATGTGTTACTTTAGATATGCCCAAAATAGGGATACCATTTTAAAGTGGTTAACAAATGTGAATTTGTGGCTCACAAGATGCCCAACTACTGCTATACGTGGCATTGTTCCACCCTGACTATTAGGAGCTAGTGGGTGACTATTCTGAACAGTAGCGCCCCGGGAGCAGTTAGGGGTTAAGTGCCTCGCTCGGGGACACTTCCACATGAAGCCTGGCTGGGGAGCAGAGGATGGAACCAACGACCTCCCGGTTCCCATGAGAAGGCCTCGCTCACCACTACCCCCTGAGGCCCCCCTACCCCCCCCCTTGCCACCCCCTGAGGCATCGCCGGCCTAGTTTGAGTCCTAGTTCTGCATTATACTCCCTTTCCGCTGTTTCCTGCTCTTATATATTTTGCATTGTTCCGTTTAGTTCCCACATCTGGGGATGGGGATGTTTTTGTGAGGCTTTATTCTCCCTATGAGGTGGCAGATTTGCCAGTGGGGTCCAGAATACCACTGCTATGCTCTATTATATGGGTCTTCAACAGAGTTACTCTTGAATATTAGAAAAATAGGAGACAAAAAACATACAAATTGGGAGTCCCTGGTACGAAGTATTAGCCAAATACAATATTCATTTGGGGGTCCTTGACATGACAACATTTGAGAAGAGAGAACCACTGCTTTAGAAGTGTGAACGATCCAGGGACTGAACTTTGGGTAATGCATACCTGCATCTGTTGTGATGCATCGAAGATCAGAGTCGTTCTTCGATTTTTTTTTCTCTTTTTCGATAATGCAGCATCTTGCATATTACAGCATTGGCCATTACATACACTATAGCATTATCAGACATTTTGACATGAAACAGTAGGGTAAACAAAGGTGTTATCAATTATCAATTATGCTAATTACGTTTCTGTTCCGTTAAGGTCAAACTAGTCAGGGATGCTGTCTTAACGGAAAGACTCTACACTAAGTAGAACAGAACTTAAATTAGTATAATTGGTAACACCTGTGTTTACCCTGCAACGTGGTTTCATGTATGGCTGCTATGAAAAAGGCCATCATTTCTTCATCCTTTTACATACACATACACAGTGATAAGCACACTGAATTATACGTCCCCATACACGACCGTAACACGTTAACAGTTTGGAGGGCAGGCTGCTTTTGGGTCACGCCAGAAAGGTCTCAACCCACACACTCATATGGGCCTACGATGAGAATACGTATAAATATGGGCAACCTATGTACAGTATACGGTTTCCTAACATCATAAGGCAGAGTGCCTAACTTCATAAGTGTAATTCAATCTCTATTGTATGTTAATTAGCACCATTTAATATTACAGTGGAAATTAAAGTTCCATTAAAACAACGAATGTCTCCATTGGTTAAATGGGAGAGAGTGCTGCCAGGAGCCTGTGCTTTCTGGCAGCCAGACACGTCTTTTTAAATTAACGTTAATGCATCTTCATCATTAAGGAGCTTCAATTTAATATGGAATATGTATCTGTAATGCTTTAGAGATGTATGGACCGCCCTACTGTAGCCGTTAGCGCATTTGCCTTTCATGCAAATTGATTCATTGATCGTTCAATACAAGGTCTGCCAAGTGGATTTTTAAACCCAAGAAAGGCAGACCTATATGGCTAGTTTCCATTGCGGGGTCCTTGTGTATAGCTCAATTAATCGAAAAGGTTGTGAAAGGTTGCGAGTTCGAACCCTGCCTACAGGGTCGATGTCAGGAAGGGCATTGTGCTGCCGCAACGGGTTCCTAAGGCCAAACGGAAATGGGTTCAGATGAGCCAAGTCTCCTGAGCAGGGCCGGCCCTCCCATCGGGCAGAACAGGCAGTTGCCTAGGGCATCATGATGGGGAGGGGGGGGCATCCACCAAGCAAAAAAAAAACAGTGCTTTAGAACACCATTTGTCAAGGGGGCATCACAAAAAAAAAACAAAAAACAAATTGCTCAGGGCCGGCACTGCTCCTGAGGAGGCGTGTCTGAAGCCTGTCCTGGACAGGAGAGTCTCCACATGTGTATGAAAGTATATATACGGTTACATTCCAGGGCCAAATGTGATTCGTTTAATTCTGTATAGCGTTTCTGAAGTTATATGTGAGTGGAGCAGCTGATGATTAAGAGTCTGCGATGCATGTTGTTAATGTTCCCCCAAGCTTTGATCTAAGTTGATATGTTGCTGTATTCCCACAGTATTCCAAGCTTGGATGACAGGCAATGCAGATGGAGATCTTTGCAATAGCGAATTGTCCTTTGGGTAAACCTGTGCATTATTAGACACTGATTAAACCCTAACCATAACACTTTACCCCGAACCCTTACCCTAACCATAACACTCGACCCCAAACCTTTACCCTAACCATAACACTCGACCCCAAACCCTTACCCTAACCATAACACTTGACCCCAAACCCTTACCCTAACCATAACACTCGACCCCAAACCCTTACCCTAACCATAACACTCGACCCCAAACCTTTACCCTAACCATAACACTCGACCCCAAACCTTTACCCTAACCATAACACTCGACCCCAAACCCTTACCCTAACCATAACACTCGACCCCAAACCCTTACCCTAACCATAACACTCGACCCCAAACCCTTACCCTAACCATAACCACAACGCAACGCATGGCATCAGTCCGACGCTCTACCCCAAACAAACCCTTACCCTAACCATAACCGCAAGCACGACGCAACGTGCACGTCGGACCAAACGCACTGCCGCGGAAATGAGCGGCAGTCGAGTGTCATAATCCCCCCACAGTTTCCCTGGCAGCTGCCGCACCTTCTCCGGGCAGCGCCGCGGCTGTTACCGGCATGTCCCTTTTACCACTTTCAACCTGGCATCCTTATTGTGTCATCATAAAAAATAAAAGATTTGCAAGCCCACAGCACACTGCGATGCAACATGGTATGAGCTTGTAGATTGGCTACATTTTGCTATTGTCGCAATAAAACTAACTAACACTGCCCATACTGCTGTTTACTTGTCACTGTTTCAAGTCACTGTACTGTACTGGTCTCAATATGCTTGTCCAGAAAGAGTTGGTGGGGATGGGGGAGTGGGTGGGAGAGGATGAGCAAGCTAACTGTATCTGTACATGTCTGTATTGTCTATTGTGCACTGTCTATTTGTGTAACTGCACTGTACTGTATGTAATGTTTTTCCCTGAGTACGGGACCCCCTCTAAAATGAGATGCTGCATCTCAAGGAGTTATCCTTTCAATAACATTCTGACAAATTCTGACAATCTTAAGTGGTTAATTCAATGTGTCAGCATGGTGTGGTCCGTCTTATAGGCTAGATGTAAATGTAAATGTATCCGCTTCAGAATTGTGCTGTATGGATGAACAGATCGATCAGGTCAGAGGAGCATCCTTCTAGTCATCTCTATGTAATGGTTGAAAAAGTGTTCTCCGCAGTGGAAAAGTTAGGTGTGTTGCATTATGAAAGGTTAATGGAGAAATTCCATGCTAGGATACTTTCTTACCTTTCGTTGTAGTCGTTACGTCCCCACCAAAGAGGTCCAGGTGTTTTTTGTGCAAAAACTCCTTATAGGCTATTTCCCCTACCATAAGCCCTCAATGAATTGCATTGAATTGAATGGGGCTATGGGGTGTTGTGCTAATTTGCTTATTTCCATCTAAATAAGTAGTAAAGTGTGCCGCTTGAAAAAAAAAGCGAATTAGCACAACACCCCATAGCCCCATTCAATTCAATACAATTCATTGAGGGCTTATGGTAGGGGAAATAGCCAATAAGGAGCTTTTGCACAAAACAACACCTGGACCTCTTTGGTGGGGACGTAACAACTACAAAGAAAAGGTAAGAAAGCCTTTTAGTATGGAATTCTCCTTTAAGATGAGCGTCACGTGGTGGATTAAATCCAGATCTCAGGTTAAGCCTCTGCAGCTCCGATCTCACCTAATTTTCCTCTTTGCCTCAGAGTGTTGGCACGGAGATCTGGGCAAGCGCAGATCTTATTTCCCCGTTAAGAGTTTAGAGAATGGGATTCTACTGCCAGTCGAATGATCTTTTATTTTTTATTTTTTTACCTCAAAGCTGTAGAGTATTGCGATGCATCGACGGTCTTTCCTGACAGGGCCGATTGTAATGTGCTGTATTGATCAGCAGACCGATAATCTCTTGCCCGAACCATTCATACATGAAGCTTGGTTGTATAAGCAGTGGGGTGTTATCGGCTTCGGCACCCTTGGAAATCTGTAACTCTTACAATCAGTCTCTTACACACTCTCACAACAGTCAATGCAAAACGTCAATGTAATTTGGCCTTTTACGACGCGACTCCTTACAGGAAATTAATTTGATGTCTTATATTGTATGTACCAAGTATCCCAGAGAGGATGTGATCTGTGTTGTCGAATATTGAAATGGCCTTGTGCATGTATAATTTACTTATTAGGATGTACACATTATTATAACTCAATTAACCAGACACAAACATGTCGGACTAATTGGCCCCATGCACACACACATGCATACACACATGCACATGCACACATGCACACACACACCCCTTATATTCAGAACTATATAGGGGCAGCTGTGCAAGCGACCATCGGACAGTCACATGCCCGAACTGTCATCCCGTGGAAGTAAGCTGTCCAAACTATAATGTTTACTTTTGCTTATAACTTAAATGTGACTCCATAGCAACTTTAATAAAGATTCTTGCTGAGTAATATACAACGCATCCTGAGGCCTCCTTCTTTTCAACGATTCTACACTCTGCAGAAGGCAAGCCTTCACTAAGATGGTTGGTCTGTCTGTTTGTCTGCTCTCCTGTATGTGTGTTTCAGAAAAAAAGAATAGCCTGGTCGAACGTCTGGAGGTTTTCTCACAAACTGCAGATCAGTGCCACTTTTTTGAAATATTTGACTTAAATGCCATATTGGAAGTTAACCCATTTTGCGGCGGGAACCCCTTTTGGTGTTTTAAACATTGTGTTATAATTTAGCTATTGGAAAAATAGCAGATCTACAAGCTCGTAGCGCGCCACACTACGAGATATTGTTGAAAAATCATGAAAATGTGCCTCAAATCATTTCATCAGAGTGAAAGTTTTTTAACTCAAATCTTTGCTTCTGGGAGGGTTCCTGGAACAACATATTTTCAGACGGCCAATTACATATAATTCTAGGGGTCCTTGACATGCAATATTGAGCACCACTGACACAGAAACATGAGGTATTTCAGAAAACTGTCAGAATTTAGAAGACTTTTTTTTTTTTTACATTTCAACGTCAGGCCTAAATGGGTTAAACTAGAACCTTGCTCAAAGATGGAGTCATATTATACAGTATAGTATCATAGACGACTGATGTCACAGGCTGGTCACATGAAGCCGGAGATCTACATGATTGGATATTTTGTATTCTTCTCCCAATGTAATGTAGACCTGGTCGACCAACCGACAGTTACATTATAAGTGGCGAGAGAGAGATCACTCTCCCAAAGAACTTTACCCATATGCAGAGATTAAAACAGGGTGCATTTTGCATCCCAAAACGAAGTTTATAGTTAAGGGACGCAATAAAACAACGACCTCTGCATCCACGGGATGCACTACTGAACTAATGTACCGTTTTTATATTCTAGTTTATTTTGATAGCTTTAGTTATGAATAATAATTATTTATTCTTCCGTTTTATACATGAATATAACCACATTATAACCATATAAAATGAAATGGGAGTTAAATTTGTAAAAAATGGCAAAATATGACTCCTAGCATCGTTGAAGTGGGACTCATAAAAATGTCCCTGGGACTCATCTAAAAGACCATCCCTGCATCCCGGGTCTCATTCCATTGAAAACCTATTTACATCACTGCAAATGTGCCACCCAAGATACCCCAAGTCATTGCAATATTCTGTGTGAAAATATGCACATATTCACTGACAACCAAACTGTACATGTTTGGCTAGAATTCTTCTTACTTTGCTGTACTGTGTAAATCTCGCCTCGGTCAAGACACTTCACTGAGTGGAGTGGACCGCTTGAAATGGAGGATTAACTGTTCAGTTGTCTGATATCGGGATAATCAAAGTGAGTCAAATTCCTTCCATAATGCAAAAGTACTAAAACTTGTTATTTCACGGCATTCTGGCATTCTAATCACATGTGCATTAGCGACAGTACGCTATAATTGATGTCACATTAGTGTAGTTACTATGCAACCTCGTTCATCTGCTTTCATGCTCTTGCATTCCGTGGACTTTATACTGGACAAAGTGGGAGGGAGGCTGCCGTGTAATTATCCACCTGTCTATATTCAGCCACTTACTCCTGCATTATTCACATCCTTCAATTAGCGCTGCCATTTGCGGGTGTCATAGCAATGAGCTGAAGTTAGCAGATCCTGTCCTCCCCTTTCCATTGGCTCCCGAAGTGTGCTGTGCGAAGCTCATTCTATACAAGACATGTCGGGAACACCTCCATATTTGCCGGGCACACTCAATACCTTTCTTATAGTCCAGGGTAGTGTATGTCAGAATGTCACTGACCTGCCAGTGATTCGTGAGTCGTGTATGACGATCTATGATCGATGAATTTAGGCAAGGTTTCAGCCAGGTCTGTGCCTCTTTGACTTAATAACCCATAAGCTAAATATTCCAAAAAGTTCTGTACCTTACTGGAATTGTGCATAAATAGTGTGGTGCTGATCAGCCCAGCGGTTTAGCTCTGGACACAGACAGCTGACCTGAGATCAGATTAAAAAAATATCTTCTACATCCTGACAGTTTTCTGAAAAAGCTATGTTTCTATGTCAGTCGTTCTTCGACTTTTCAAAAAATAGCAGACCTACAGGCTCGTAGTGGCGCGCTATGAGCTTGTAGATCTGCTATTTTCCAATAGCTAAAGTATAACAGAATGCTTGAAACACCAAAAGGGGTTCCCGGCCCAAAATGGGTTAAACATAGCATTAACCACTTTCAACCTGGCATCCCATTTTTGGAATGTGCTTATAAACATATATATATGACAAATAGCCAAATCTACAAGCTCACAACGTGTCACAGCTAAAGTGGTTAGAACAATGCAAGAAAACCCACAACAGTTTTCAGGCTATACACCTCCAAGGAATATCATTACTTTACGTATACTGTATAAGCACCCGCATGCATCATAGACATATACAGTATGGGCTTCATAAAAAGTTGTCAGAGTTTCAAAACAAAGGTAAGGTAGAGGTAAAGGTCACCAAAAACAAAAGAAGATCCTATAGAAAATATGAAAAGTGCTGACGTTCCTGTCGAGCGGCTTCAAAAACAGAGAAGAGGAGACCACAGAGAAACACTGACATTGACACTTTTGGGGGAAAAAGGGACTGCTGGATATCAACTTCTGAACATAACCACCTAAGGCCTGTTTTATGCTTTTCCAAAATTCCGAAAATTCCCTTTTTAATATTTTTCATTTGGTGTGAAACCTTTCACCTTTAATGATCAAAATGCCCAAATCCAAAATGCCAAGGTTAAAGTGGTTAAATGGCAAACAATGTTTCCCTCTCTTCTAAAAAAAACCCTAAATCATCAAACTGGTACGTCAAACTTTATTCACCGAATGTATTTCACCCCAAGAAAAAACTATGAAGCAAAGAAAATTAAGTAAATTATCTACTCAAAAATAACTCGCGCCCATTGATTTGGGAATGCGTACCGTCTGTGCCCAACTTCATAAATGCTTACGTTTTTTTATCGAGACTTCACAGCTGTACTTCATGCTTCCATTAGAGTTGCATGAAATAAGCATGAAAATAATCCCCCTGGCAGGTTCAACAGTCCGTTAATCATTGAAAGAATGGCCAAGGGGCAAGTGCACATAAGTTACTTTGCCATGCATTATATTACACTCCCCCGCTAATTCCGTACATTCCTCCATTTGCACTTTGCTCCTAAGAGTTTTAAATAGTGTTAGAGTGGGCGTCTTTTTTTTTTTTTTTAAACCTTAATTCTCTTGATTTATTCAATTTGATTCTATTTTTATTACATTCCAATTATGATTCATAGTTATCAGGTTGTTTACTGTATTTGCGGTTTTGTGGACCACGTCGCGTGTATGAGTGAAAAACCAAACAAAGCCCTCTTGATTGGTTCTTGATACGGTGATATACAGTAACACAACTAGAGCTGCAGCCAACATTGTGACAGGCTGTGATGGAATGGGCTGCAAGTATAGGGCAAGGTCATTTTATGTTATCCAAGTCCACATTGTAAGCTTTCAAATAATATTTGAAAAACTAATAATAATAATAATAAAACACAATATTATTGTGTTTTATTATTATTATTATTAGTTTTTTTAAAATGTTGGTCGAGGAGCATGCCACATTCATGACGACCTTTGCTACGTGTCAGTCTCCACTTGATACTATCAATAAAGCCAAATATATATATATATATATATATATATATATATATATATATATGTGTGTGTGTGTGTGTGTGTGTTATCTCACACCTCTCACAGCACGTACTAGGTTATGGACAAAAAAAATGCAAAAACAGAAACTATGCAACTATTGTTTTAATCACCCCTTCCACATTTATTGTGACTTTGTGATAGATAGATAGATAGATAGATAGATAGATAGATAGATAGATAGATAGATAGATATCGCCGATATACCCAAGATATTTTTAACCTGACACACACATTTCCATTTCGTTTCACTTCATTATTCAGACTGAAAGCCCATTCCCAAAGTGGCAGTCTTCTGCGATTGGTTCATATACCAACCAATCGAAATAGTAGGAAAGCAGATGGCGTTGTTGTTGTCAATCATGTGGCTATGGCTAACCCGGTTGCTGACCATACAAACACAGTCAACTATAGCGCTATACTAGCATGTAAACAAACACGGTAAAATATGTCGGATGATGATCTTTCTAAAAACCTGTCCTTATCATAGGGCGATTTAATAGCCAGATCGGTATGGGCGCAAGTTGTCACAGTGTGGGCAGTGTTTGTTGTTTGACGTCATTGAGTGACAGCGCTGATGGCCGCTAATCAGATTTCCGATGCAAACTGACCACACCGTAGCAGCGTCACCAGACCTGAATCGCCAGAATCTTTAATGGGCGTGGGTATTCAGTATTTTAGCTGTGACGTGAGCGCCCCCTCCGGAGATACTTCCGGGTCCTACTTTTGTGTCGCTTTTGTGTCCCCATGGAGTTATACTGTGACGCTCCGTCGGACTAAATCTGAGACGAAAACAACAACGAAAGTCAAATTTTACCGCTTTCCTCGCAACAACAAAGCTGTGCTGCTCTCCCAAATCTGGCTGTGACAGGCCGGCTGCCCCACATGGAATACTTTCGCCATTTTATTTCATTGTGTCAACTAAATCCTCATTAATTGCAAACTAGATTCAACATACTCAAGCC
Organism: Protomyctophum bolini; assembly: GCF_963924005.1. Taxonomy (NCBI): domain Eukaryota; kingdom Metazoa; phylum Chordata; class Actinopteri; order Myctophiformes; family Myctophidae; genus Protomyctophum; species Protomyctophum bolini. Next base: position 11,821,711 of record NC_137871.1, on the reverse strand, counting down.
TGCACGCATTCTAAATATGCCCCCGAAATATTTTACCGAGCAAATGGACTGTTGCCACCTTCAATAATAATGATAATACTAGTTTTAATTGTCTCCACATAATATATTTTTATTATCATGGACACTTGTACAAAACATTAATAATTCTACTCGAGTTGGAAGCATTTAAGACCCATTTTAACCCTCAATGGCTTCCTTTCTGAAAAACAACATCATTGTAAAAAGATCCACGCGTTTAGATATTCTATTTACAATGGGATGCAGACGGGAGCTGGTGCCACTTGGACCCGGACGTAACGTAGCACTACAAAATGACGTCGGACTTGAATACTGAATAGCGATTCAGGGCTATGGAGCCATGAGGCTATAGGATATTTTTCGAAAGAAAAAGGGAAAGAGAAAAGAAAGATGATGATAATTTGCACACAACAGCTGCAGTAAGCCCCTACTCACCTATGGGCGTGCTGTGGAGCAGCACCAGCTCCAGGTTGCGTCCGTCGTTGTAGAGCGCCAGGTGCCAGGTTCCAGGGTCCATGTACTCGATGAAGCCCGTCTCCTGCAGGACGCTCAGCAGCAGGCCTTTGGGAGGCTTGGCGGCCGAGAGGGGGTCGGCCAGGGACCTGGGCAGGGCCTTTCCATCCAGCAGCTTCACAAAGTCAAACTGTGAACCAACGGGAGGACAGCACAGACACAGTCACTTTAGTTGTTTATTTCGACGGGACTAGAGTTGTGTAGACTAGGAGAGTGGCGCCATTGAGGGGGCAGAAAACAGATCTACAGCTCAACTGTCATTTTCAAACAGACCTTTTTAGAATCTGATATCAGGTCAAAATTGCTAAATATTAACTCATAAGATGCTTTACATTTGCTCAAGCTACTACTGAACTACTACTACTGCCTGATCACTTCGGTGCTAGGTCGTGTGGAAGCCCAACAAACCTCTCCATCTCCTTTGCCTGCATTCTCACTCTCAGAATTAAGTACATTAAAAAGCATAAACATCCAATTTTGTCACTACCGAAACAATCATGTGACTAATTAGTGACTACCGGTAATTGTTTCGGTAGTGAGTGTTTCGGTATAGTGACAATTTTATCTAGTTTTTAGCTTAACTCTACAATGCTAGGCAGAAAATGGCTAAGAAAAACAGCTTTGAACTGATGTACATGGATAGAAACATAACATTTAGCAGAAAAACCAAGATAGTTTATAGTTTATGAGAAATGATGTGTTTCGGTACACTCCTTAAAACCACACACTGATTTTCAGACTTTGGAAGACATTCATTTCGGACTGAAGTAAACTAGCTACTCATCATTTGGCCATGATGAACATGACGTCTAGGTCAGTGTGGGGGTGTGGCTTAAACCACCTCCATATATGGACTTAATTAGACCATACTATGACATTACTACAGTGAAAAAATATATATTTTTGGGGCTTTTTCTGCCTTTATTGATAGGTTGAAAGCAGATTGACAGGAAATTGGGAGAGAGATGGGGGGGGGAGGCATGCGGCAAAGGCCTTCGGGATCGGGAGTCGAACCCGCGACAGCAGCCTATAGGTGTCCAGACGGTTGAGCTAACCGTCCGGGCCCACTAAGTGGTTTTTTAACATGCGTTTGTCATTGTGGGACTGCAATTTGAACCAATTCGGTAGAATGGCCCATATATGGAGCGTGTCTTGAGTGTACAGGGTTTGATGTGGTCAGGTCAACATATGGAATGTCAGAACTCAGAACAGGTCAGCTCCATATATGGAGATCTAAGGGTGGCAGCGGAGGCAAGTGCCTTGAGTGTACAGGGTTTGATGAGGGCCCAGGACATCCGGTAGGGATGATAATAATAAGTATCCTTATTATATATTTTTTTCATCACAGAGCTTGGGCGTTTACCAGCATGGACTTCATCCATTCATCACAATACGTTATTTAATTGATTTCTGTGAATGACGGGGCGATGCTGATATAGCTATAGTACAAAACAATAATTTAGAAAATGTATACAGCATGTTTATTGTCTACGTGTATGACAATTCTAAAGTATAACAGTGATGGAGAAATGACCTGGTCTGCAGACCAAAACACAAAAGAAACTGAGCCAAGACAGAAAGCAGGAGAGTGCATTGTTGAGTCGTCTGCCTTTACAGAGCTCTGGTGACTGGTTCGATAAGCCGACGTTGTGCTAATAGCACCAGGCAGGCCTTCAAGTACAACACACTGTTACAGTGTCTGTCGAAAACCCCCCTCTCTCTCTCTCTCTCTCTCTCTGCTTCGTTCCTGCCCTCCTACTCCCCCCCCACACTACTCATCTCTCCCTTTCTTCGAACCTCCTTGAACTAGTGCATCTCGTGGAGTCTTTCCTCCCCCCCCCCCCCCCCCCTGAGGGCTGTGTGTCACACGGGTGTCAAAAACGGCTAATTAGGCCTCTTCATGCAGGCGAGAGCATGAGGCCGGGGCGTGCCGGTGTTGAAAAGCAGATGACTCAGTGTGTGTGTGTGTGTGTGTGTGTGTGTGTGCTGTGTTCCAGAGCGCGCGTCGGTCTGTCTGCGGGGCTGCCTTTTATGTTAGGTACGGCACAATGGCATTCCTGCGCGCTGTACTACACCGTGTTGGTTGAAGTTGGTTTCCAAAATGTTCTCTTTTTTTTCCCTTCCATTCTTACGTATTACTTCCAAGTAATAATGGTGAGTAAGGGTACGTTAAAGGGATAGTTCAGATTTTTTTTTACCTTAAGCTGTATGAAATATACTTTCCGTTAACATAGTGGTTGCGACTGTATTCATTGATTGCCCGAGTCCCGTGGTGGGATGTTCTGCTCTGGTTTTTGGTGAAATGTGAAGTAGTTCCGGTCATTTTGTGGGGGGGGGGGGGGGGGGGGCACAGGGGGCCACGCAGTAACAATAAATTAATCCACAAAACTAACGTAATTTGTATTGTTGACCCATTTCTAAAATATTAGTGCAACTTCCGTTCATTGTTGATCCCTCTATCACACAGATCTATGTTTTTTGTGTCCATATCACTACGCCCCAAAAAAATGTTCCATGTGATAGAGGGGTCAAAGTTGAACGAAAGTTGCGCTAATATTTTAGAAATAGGTCAACAATACAAATGACGTTAGTTTTATGAATTCATTTACTTTTACTGTGACTCCCACAAAATGACCGGAACTACTTAATATTGACCAAAACCAGAGCAGAACTCCCACCACGGGACTCGGGCTATCAATGAATACAGTCGCAATCGCTATGTTAATGGCAAGTATTTCATACAGCTTAAAAATCTGAACTATCCCTTTAAGGAATGCATTAACCACTTATGGGTCTTCAACAGGGGGGTCCGCAACCCTTGAGGGGTCCCCAGAGTTACTACAGGGTCCAACCACCAATCTTTTTTCATGAAAAACTTGGATACAAGATACAGACACATGAATCCAAGATAATTAACAAAGATAATTTGTAAACAAAGAAAAAAAAGGTAATTTAACACCGATGATAGTGCTGTTAAACAAATCTATGAGGCCATCAAAGCTGCAGAATCAAATTGGAGATGACAAACCAAATTAAAAAAACTGTGGGGAAACTTCCAATCTAGACCAAAATCTCTCAACGGGTCAACACGACGCCATGCGAGACAATCAGATAAAAACAAATAGCTTATTAGAAAAAGCCTCATCATTTCCACGGAAAGAAACAGAAAAAGAGTTGCGTGCCGTGTGCAATCAAAGAGCAGCAGTGTAGCGGCGGCGGCGGCGGTATATACCTGTGTGTGCGTGGGCGGTACGTTCCGGCGCCCGTAGACCCCCAGCAGGGCGTTGTGGGAGAGCGACAGGTTGAACTTGACGTAGGTGGGGTGGTGCACCGTCATGTGGAACCTCCAGAACAGTCCCGGCGGGATGGACTGGCTCTGCTGCGCGCCCATGTCCACCTCGCCGCGGTCGATGGCGCGCCCACGCACCCACTTCTCTGCAAAAGGGAGGGAGGGGGTGAATAATAACCCACTAAGACCTATAAGATCAGATTCTACTGAATGTCTTCTAAATCAAGAGAGCATTCATGAAATAGTATTCAAACTATTTCATGTCAAGGACCCCAAAAATATTTAATTGGCCCCCGACCCCCATCTGAATGTTGTTTCAGGGACCCCCCCCCCCCTCCCCCCAGAAGCAAAGATCCAAAGTCCAAGACATTGCTGTCAAGGATATGCACACATTTTCACCGTTTCCCAATGAGCTTGTCGGCTATTTTTTTCAATTAGTAAAGTATAAAATAATGGTTAAAAGTGGATGAAAGCTAAAGAGACATATATGCGTTCCAGGTCTTAATGGGATAAAGGAGAACATTGTATTTGAAGAGAACACACGAGGAGTACTTTATTGAGGATGTTGTTTTGTTTAAAGCTCATGGCTTTCACTCCATGCAGTACATTTCATATTGCACCTTTTGACTCCACTAAACAAACAAATAGCAACAATTTGATAATGCAGCAATGCAGGGACACGGAACAAAAGCAAGCACTGACTGCAGTACTTTTACTTAAGTACAAACTTGGACTAAGCAACTTCCACGTGCAGTCGAGTAATATTTGACCAGGAGTATACTTTTATACTACCATCTACTTTGACTCAAGTACATTGTATTGAGTATACGTGAGTGACCACCGCTGCAAAGGGGCTACAAAAAAAAAAGACTAGAAACGCAGCACACACGCGAGACATTAGATAGCACTCAGTTCATCAATCACGCCTTTATTAACGTGGACAAGGAGCTCCATTCAACACCGGCGGAGGCAATTAATGGCCGATCTGATGTCCTTAAACGTCACTTTGATCAGTGGTCTCGCTAATGAAGTCAAATTGAATAGGCGTCTGAGATGACAGAGTGGATGTGCCCCCCCCCCCCCCCCCCGCGCCTCTGAACGCCACCACCACCACCGCTGTGGGCTGGTAACTCATGGCGCCGTGCAACTGCGAAGATGAACTGCTCGAGAACGGGAAGTGTTTTGTCCGAGGGCTGTCTATACCGGTAGCTTTGTCATGGACTGTATTAGCATGCTCTAACAAGACAGGAGGAGTGTGACACACACTGTGACGCACGCGCGTGCACGGGTACACACACACACAAGCTTGTGGCATACAGATAATGTCTGAGTGAGGTTTGTGTCTTTTGTGTATATAGAGAATAGGGTTTTCTGACTCCTCCCCTCCCCTCCCCTCCCCTCCCCTCCCCTCCTCTCCCCTCCCCTCCCCTCCCCTCCCCTCCCCTCCTCGCAGTCTTTATCGCCCGAAGCGGCCCGCATCTCCTTTTGTGCGCTCGCCAGGGCTCCTCTTTGTGTCGCCCCTTTATGGAGAGATATATCCTTGCCCCCCTAAACTAAAGATGGTGGAAATACGGTGACAGGGGAGGGGAGCGAGGCGATCGTTACGGCCACAAAGGCAGAGCAATGGTTAGGGGGCCAGATTCATGGACGTCGTGGCCACTTGCGCTCAATCTATAATGCCTGCAGCTTTACCACTCCATTACCGAGACGCCACACACACACACACACACACACACAGGCCGGAGCGCATATATCACATGTACTGTCACACAAGCACGGAGGGAGGGAGAGGATGGGAGAGAGAGAGAGAGAGAGAGAGAGAGAGAGAGAGACAGAGAGAGAGAGAGAGAGAGAGAGAGAGAGAGAGAGAGAGAGAGAGAGAGAGAGAGAGAGAGAGAGAGAGAGAGAGAGAGAGAGAGAGAGAGAGAGAGAGAGAGACAGACATAGCATGCATTTAAGTTTAATTAACTCTTTCCGGGTGTCCTCTGATGCATAATCGTTGTGCATTTGAAATGTTGCATCGGCAACAACAAAAAAAAACCTCACACAACGACTAAAAACTGAAGTGAATCCAACTGTATAGTGAGAAAAAGCGGGGGAACAGAATGACGGGGCAGAGAATAAAGTCAGCCCAGCCACTACTAGCCCAATAACAAAAAGGGATAAGGCTGAGGTACAGGAGTCTAGTGTGGAGGACAAAAGACCCCACACACAGCCCGCCGGCCGCGCACACATACCTATAGGGAACAAAAGCAGCTTGGCAGACCTGAGCTCTATGCATTCATGCATTCCTGCATGAATGGGCCGCCGTCCACCTCAGCGGTCTATTCCTTTAATGCTAAGCCACTGCACCGCCGCAGCACAGCAGAGGCATGGACGGGTGCATGTCCCAAGGAGGCCATGCCTTTTATTCAACCAGAGATGAACAGCACATGAATAGAGCTCGACAGCGTTGGCAGAGTGACCTCGCTGGCTGGCAGACAGACAGACAGAAACAGGCAGACAGGTATATAGATAGACAGGTTGACGGACAAGACGAGTCAGATGAGCTGGCGGGTTCCTCTGATTTAATTACTCTCCAGTTCCTGTGGCTGTATGTGTGATGCAACACAGGGACAGAATACAAAGGTGCACGGTGGAAGGGTTGCTCGGGTCAGAGAGGAGAGGAGAGATGGGAGGAGAGGAGAGGAGAGGAGAGGAGGCAGTGCCAAGTTTAAGCTACTGATGCAAAGAGAGGAAAACCCTTATATCGCTCTCTGGGTCTCTCTCTGTCTCTGTCTCTCTCTCTCTCCCTCCCTCGCCCTCCCCCTCTCCCTCTCTCTCTCTCTCCATCTCTCTCTCTCTCTCTCTGGGTCTATTCCCCGCGCCCCAACCCCCCTCCCTCCGTCCCTCCCAGCAGTAGAAGATGATAATCCAGTGTTCAGCCACAGAGAGAAAGGCAGGCTGCATTTAGTGCAGTTCCATGGGGAGCGTGGAGCCTCGACGCTCCCCTGCAGGTCCTCCCTGCAGGCCGCCTCACATTACTGCTGTCAATCACCATACCGGCTGCAGCAGCAGCAGCTGCCCCAACCTGACACCGTCAGTCCGTTTGACACCTTTCCGTTTCAAACGTCTCTTTCAACGCTGGCTGATCTGTTTATTCCCGGTTGTGGCAGCAGGCGAGCAGCCAGGTTCATATAGTAAACGCGGGGGGGGGGGGGGGAGAAGTGCGACATTCAAACTGACCGTCGATCACTTTCAATAAATGACACAAGAAACTAAAACTAAACGAATGTCGATATCAACCCTCATTTTCATCCTCCGTTATGCCAACAGCGGTATGAGTCCGTAAAGGAAAAGTGAATCAATGTCCTCCATAGTTTAAATGAAAATATTAAACTGTGCTAATGTGATGTGTGTATTGATAAGGTGACAGATGGGTGGTGGGTGGCTCGGCTCACAATGTTGTATACACAGACCCTCTAGAGACACAGCATTATGCTTAACTTAGCTTGTTGTAGTTTTATTTTACTTGTGACTTTCCTGCCTTTTCCAACATGCTGCTACACAGTATATGGCACCTGAATTTAGATTAATAAAGTCTTATCTTATCTAATAAATAATAAGGCCAGTCTTGAAAACAAACATAGCAATAAGCTTCCGTTCCAAACCTGTATAGGGTCAATATAAGCAAATTATTTATGATCAGCTCCTATCCTCTTTCATAATTATGAAATAAAATGTACGAAAACAAAAATGATCCCACCTGTCACATTTTTAACCACAAACGCACACACTGTGCGCATGCACGCGCACACACAAAATGAAGTTGCAACATTAAAGACACACTTCGACAAAAAAAACACTGTTATTACGGTATAGTCTGTACAGTTTAACACCTGTGTGTATGTGTTTTTGAGCACGCGTGCATGTGTGCCTGTGCATGTGTGTGCGCGCGTGCGTGCGTGTGTGTGTGTGTGTGCATGTGTGACGGTCGGGCAGAGTAAAGGAGATGAGCCACGTTCAGATCTGTGACACCAGGTCTAATTAATTTCTCTGGCCTCAGGGTCGTCCGGGTAAAACAATTACACCTTTAATCTATTTTCAATGGAACTGAACTGTCTGTTTGCAATTAATGCCGTTATCCCCGAGACTGTGATGAAGCACACCGCTACAAGCTAAACTGTGTGCATGCACGTGTGCGCGTGTGTGCGTTCGTGTGTGATCTCTGTCTGCGTTCAACTGGACTAAATTGTGAATCTATAACAGATTAGCATGGACAAACTTAATAACGCTACAGAAGAGGGAGAGAGATAAGCGAGAGACAAAGAAATAAAGAGGGAGGGAGAGAGAGAGAGAGAGAGAGAGAGAGCGATAGTTCGCTGCGGGATGAATAGAAAAAAAAAACGGCGCAAGGTGCTTCTAATTACTTGGAATGGGTGGTGAGGAAGCACCTTAATAAGTGGTGCAGCCTCCTCCTCTCTCTGCTCATGGCTGCAGTTCTAATGAGTGTCAGTCACTCACAGCCAGGAGGAGGAGGAGGGGAGATAATGCTGTTGGCCTGTGCTACTCCCATTACTCTCAGGTCCTCACCTTCTAGCAAGCTTCGCCCGGGGCTACAACCTGAGACAGACAGCACTGTCAATTCACACACACTCATTCACTCAGTGACAAGACCACCGCTCTCTCCTCCGTCCTTTACGCGTTGTAATTCAGCAGGACTGCTGACATAATGACAAAATGGCCACTTGAAGGAGGTTTCGTTCTATTTTTTTTCACCCGTGTCCTTCGCGGTTTTTCCTCCACCGCAGCGGTTCTATAAAGCGTTTTAATTTAAGTGATCCCGAGTGTGATAGGATTCTGTCTCGCGCCGCTGGTGTGAAATGCCTGCCCTGCACGCAACTTTCACCACACACGGTATATAGCAGAAGTTGGTTCGGCTTGACGTGCCGGCCGGGACAGCTTCAGAATCAGAACTTTATTGTCACATCACAGCTTTACAAGTAAAAAAAAGTGTGTGAAATTTGTTTTTGTGCCACCAAGTTTAAATAATTCATTTTGAGCACTAAGTCGCTAACCGCCGAAGAAAGTGCACGATTCGCTGGGAGAGACCGGAGGGCAAATCAAGTGTGAAGGCATGCTCGCCCTAAATACTCTAGTAAGACCCATTCTGTGGAAGATATTAGATCATATTTATTGTCTTATCAAAGAGAAGGTTTTGAGTCTTGCCGACTGACAAGTGGCAAATCAATTTTGACTCTGGATTCCCTTTCTTCTTCTCTTTGATGCCTCCGTCTCCCCTCGCCGCTCCCGTGCAGCATCCAAATGTCAAGACTGTGAGTACACTGCTATACAGAGGCAGTATAGTGTTACATCAGGCTAACATCAGCTCCATCTTTTTGCCGGGTATAAGCTACGGTTATGAGTTCATAAACAATGTTTGAGCTTGTGACGGTAATGTGGTTGTATTAGACGGCGGCGTGGACGCGAGGTAACACAGCAGGCAGGACGTGCTACAGCTTTTGTAGAGTTAGATCAGGCTTTAGACTGTGGGCTTTGAGCTTTGTGTGTGTGCGTGCGCGTGCCCGCGCTGCGCGTCCACGTATTACCCTGAGACCGTTTCACAGCGTGAGAAAATCGATGAGACCGATGTACCACCGCCTCCCTCCGCCAACGTTTGCGCACATGCACGCCAGAGGCACGCATTATATGCACACAGCGCGTGCGTACGCATGCACACAAGTAGACATACCTGCCCTCTTTCTCTCCTGTTCTTTCTCTTTCACAGACACACAAACACACACACACACACGGCACCTTCACACTCCCTTTCCTCTCCTCCGGTCTCTCTCTCTCTCTCTCTCTCCCTCCCTCCCCACACGCAGCCTAGAATATTGATGTGCTCTTTAAGAGCCCCTCTTTCTCAGTTTGTGTCACATTCCATCCATCTACGGGCCATTTTTCCAGCAGCTCAGCGTCCCGAGCCAAACGTCAGATATAGAGTGAAAGCAATTCGAGCCCCAAACTCCTCCGCTTTTATCCAGCGGGTTTATACAATGGCGTCCCCCCGCCAGCCAGCCTGCTGGATGGCACGCCGCTAGCTTCGCCATTTCATCATCCTCACGTTCTAATGAGGCAACATGCCTCTCTGCTGCACGTCAGCCCGTATGGTTTCATATCGTTAATAATGGCTCCGTGCACCGACCGTAATATTATTCTCCCAACTATACTGACGTACGTGTTATAGCATTACGTCGTGCTTTATAGCTATTGGAAAATAGCAGATCTACAAGCATTTTCAGAAAAACTGTCCGGATGTAGAAGATATTTTTTTAGAATCTGATCTCAGGTCAGGCGTATAGCTGTCTGTGTCCAGAGCTAAACCGCTGGGCTGATCAGCACCACACTATTTGTGCACAATTCCAGTAAGGTACAGAACTACCTCCACTTTTTTCACATAAAGTCTGGTACTCCACAGAAGTGAACCTTTTCAAGCCTGTTTTCTCAACTCGCTGTTTTCTGCAAGACATTACTCTATAAGCCATATCTCCAAAACTGGTGGGCCAAACTGAACAACCAATATGTCAATTTGAAGCAATGAGTCCCTGCTTTCAGATGACATGAGAAAACGAAAATTCAAAAACAAATCCAATGGCAGTCCCTCAGTCAAATTCAGTCATTATGTTCATCAGACCTCAACAAACCCTGTAGGCCTACACTCGAGACACGCTCCTTATATGGCCAGTACAGAATTCATTCCATATGTTGATCCCCCCCCCCCATGCCAAAGCGCCAGCGCTCGCCCAGCAGTCTGCTGTCCCCCAGGCGGATGCGTGCACGCCTCTCGCCCTCAGGCGTCTTGCTGGTAGTAGTAGTAGTAGTATTGGGCAGTGCACTACATGACTTCACACCTCATACTATAAGAAACAAGGTGTTGTGGAAGCTTTTTTTTGGGTTATCCTTTTGATTATGGGTGGTTCGGATGAATGTCAAAAGTGTGTGTGTGTGTGTGTGTGTGTGTGTGTGTGTGTAGAAGAGAGATGTTAACACCGTCGTGTAAACGTCTTGCCAGCCATCGCGCCTCCCCATCGACACGCCCACAGAGAGCGCGCCCACCACAAAACCAGATTACAGGTTACTGGAGCGCATATAGCGCCGTGGTGTTGACATCGCTCATTATCTCCGATATACCGTATCTCTGGATAGCAGGTTGCCGCGTATCAAATGGCAGGTGCGCGGAAGAGTTTATTCCTGCTGGCACACGTTAGTATAGTGTGTGAGCGCGGGCATATGCCGGAGGAGCGCCCCCACACCGCAGCCCGAGGTTGATTATTGTGGGGGCGAGTGGCAATTAACCCACTTTGAGCGGGAACCCCCTTTTGGTGTTACGTGCGTTATGTTATAATTTAGCTATTGAAAAAAAAATATATATATTGTATGTTTTTTTGTGGCTTTCGCCTTTATTTTATATTTTTTATGGAGGGACAGACAGTAGGCCGACAGGAAATGGGGAGAGAGATAGGGGGAGTGACATGCAGTAAAGGCCGTCGGGATCGGGAGTCGAACCCGCGGCAACACTGCCAGACTGGATTACCAGCCAAGGTGCCTGGACCGCTGAGCCACGGCCCCAGGCCTTGCGGCAACAAATCTTCGAATAGGTATATATTCTTTGAGAGAGCGACATCAGGCCTAAATGGGTTAAAGTAGCTCTAATTAGAAAGGCTTCTATGTGCACGGGGGGCCAACGGAGAGCTCCCCGGTGCTATCTAGAGACTCCGGCGGAGAGACGGCAAACGGCAGAGAGGCGCATGGCAAGTCTGACACCACTTGTCAATTAGTCGGTTTGCGGCGGCTGTTTTGCCGAGCGGTCTGAATGCATAAACCCGACTCTGAAGTTCTGCAGTCATCGTCGGACGACCTGAGCCCTGCCTCTCTGCGCCACGGCTGGCTACATGAAACAGGGAAGACAATCTATACCGATAGCTAGAACTTTACACTAGCCTGGAACTCACCTATGCGCAGCTGCTGGACATGACACTAATTAATTAGAGCGACAGAGAGAGAGGAGTGTGTGTGTGTGTGTGTGTGTGTGTGTGTGTGTGTGTGTGTGTGTGTGTGTGTACGGGTGTGCGTCAATTTAACAAAGGTGCAGACCATCAGAAATCAGCAGAGAGTGATTGACGTTTGCGCTACTCTATGCCAAATTGAAGTGGACTCGGACCCAGACATTTTTTTTTCTCCCTGGAAATAAAAACATCTGGGTTTCCGAGGCTATGACTTTATACATGAGGAAGAAGGGAGCATGGAGATTAGGATGTTCAGATGTGCGTTTGCGCGTGTGCTTCTCCGTGTCATCTATCCCCACCCTGTTATATCTGACTGGGAGCGTCCAAACAGCAGGATGCAGTAAATAAATCATATTCATATTAAGACGAGGGACATTTGCACATATAGCTGTATTTTTCCTAATCCTTCTTTCCACTTTATTCATTTTCGTTTTTTTTGTTTTCAGAGGTTAACCCATTCAAACTATTAGGAAGGGGCAACTAATGAACAGTGGATGTTGGAGTTCCGGCACTTAAACTAACCAGGAGCCTTTGTGTTAATTAAAAATGGCCATGAGTAACTGTCACCCCAATCCGCTCACTATGGATATCAACTACTTATGCATGTCATGTGTTGTTCCAAGACGTCAACCTCCTATTACTGTACAGATGACCGTCAAAATATACAGACAAATTGTTTGTTTGTTTTTTTTCATCCGGCTTCCGAGTTTGAGTTTCCTGCCAAAGGATCCTGTGTGAAACAGTGTTGTTTCCGTCGACTAAAACTATAGACGAAAGTTGCTCGTCGACTACCTTTTTGTACTGGCGAAAACTAAATGGAAACTAAATGAAAACAAGCTATGACGACGAAAACTAAGACTAAATAATATACTGACAATTTCGTCAACAAATACAAAATTGACTAAAATGTGGACTAGTGGACAACAGATCCAGGATAAACAATTTTTCACTTCAACTGTAGATTTAGTCGACTAAAATCTCATGATATTTAGTCGACTTAAAGTTTCATCCCAAAGACTATGACTATGAACTAAAATAGAAATCTGCTGCCAAAAACAACACTATGGTGTGAAATAGTTGGGGGTGGAGTGACGTCCCTTTTTTCAAAATGGAGGATTACTCATTTCGACACGGCGAGAGAGTGTCGAAGTGGATCAAGATGCTCCACTCATTGTGTTTCTCCTCTCTTTTCCGCGCCCTCTCCTCTCTTCCAACTGACATGTCAACTTTCTATCCCCTCCTAGCCTCCCCTCTCTCCCCCCCGGCCTCTCCTTCCTCTTCCATCCTTTGCAGAGAGTGTGTTGTAATCTTGAGGATTGTGTGGGGCTCTGGGTGTGAGAGGTGACGGCTATACAGCAGGATGAGCGCTGGTAATCTGCCACACTGGATTAGAGTCTAATCCCCCCCCTCCCTCCCTCCCTCCCTTCTATCGCAGAGGGACCATCTCCGGGGCGTGCCAATTTGATTAATCTGAGACCCTCACATCGGCAGCTTAGAGCCTTTGCACCATTTGGATTTGAAGGTATCTCTCATGCTTTCATCAGCCTGCCGCCGTCGAAACATTGCATTGTTGTGATGCAATACTCGGAGGTGAGGAGGACCCCCCCTCCCCCTCCCTCCCTCCCTCCCTCCCCCCCCCCCCCCCCCCCGGCCCAGTGGCGTCGACCGCATGGATTTATAGCCTGGCTGATGAGGGCGCTAATCCTGCACAATAGTTGAGGATTCATCAGAACGGCTTGCATTGGGGACGTCCGTCCGTCCGTCCGTCCGTCCACAAAAAACAACTGCCTGAAGTGCATTGGGCATGTCTGCCGGATCCCGCAGGCAAAGGGTGAGATAAAAAAGGGCTTGTGAACGCCAAAAGAAACCCGAACTTGCGTCCACGCCGGTGACGTCTATACTCTGAAGCGACTCCGAGTCTTATATAATAAGCGTGAAGGTTGCTCTGTCCTGCCTCGTGCACTTCCATGACCCGCAACACGTTCAATTAATGTCCAATACCGCAGGGTTAAATTGGCGTTAGTAATTCCCCAGGCTTGGCAGCTAGAGACAACTAGAGCTACCAAAGGCCATTCCAGTCACGCAGCAGCTATAGAGGGAACATGATTAACCCATTCTTGGCGGGAACCCCATTTTGGCGATAGCATTATGCTAGGCTTTAGCTATTGAAAAAAATCGCAGATCTACGAGCTCGTAGCGCACGACGAACGACTGACATGGAAACATGGATTTTTTTCAGAAAACTGTCAGGATGTAGAGAAGACATTATTTTAATCTGATCTCAGGTCAGAATGGGTTAACCAATTACCTTGCCTTTCTAATGAATGACTAATACTTGCAGGCCTGATGGGCAGACTGACGGCTCCCTCTGTGCTAATGGGAACATTCATGTGCGTTACGCATGCCGACCCAGGAGCCTATAATCCAACAGTAACCGATTTGAATTCACGCCAGCAGACGTGCACATACGTCTCGGGCAACGTTCCAATCGGAACGTTTGAAAAAAAACATTCATATTTACATTTCGGGAGGAATTTTAACGTTCACCGACCATATTGATAAGTGTATAGAAACATTAAATCGCTGCCATTAAAAGATTCCTCCGCTCCATTATGCTTGCAGGGTTTTATTTCTTTTTGTATTTTAATCTTACGATAGAGCACTTATACAGTATAGTGGTGCATAAGGAGCCACTGTAACAGGATAAATATTCAGAACATAAAGGTGGTATATAGGCCCAGCCCTCTGAGAGGGTGTGCGTGCGCGTGTGTGTGTGCTTGTGTGTGCGTGTGTTGTGATGTCACTAGTGCACCCGAGAAGTTCCTTTTAACCGAGGTCAAATTTAAAATAAGAATCGAATGCATTAAATATCAATACGAGGCAAATGAAAAACACATTTTTTTTTCAATGCTAGTGGACGGAGAGAGAAGATTTTTGTCCAACCAAGGACGCGGAAGAGCAACCAATCGATGAGAAGGGAGGCGGGATCACAGACGGCATACGTGACTTGACAAAGGGTCAGACTGAGGGGCGGGGTTGCCCTTGGTGTGTGTCAGACAAGACAATCATGGCATTGTTTGCTTATTGCCGATACTGTATACAGTACGTTGTCATGTTTAAAAAATTACCATACCTTCAATCAGTCAGTGCACTTGATGGCACAGGATTGACCCGAGTGGATTGACTAACGTCCTTCTCTAGTCGACAATGACCGGTTGGGGACTTCGGACATACAAGTGGACATTGGCTTTGCAGAGTGCAAAAGGCTTGATTGATTGGAATATGGCTCAGGCAGTATAGCATTCATGAACCGACAGGTCACCGTGCATGCCCATCTTTCTAAACGCTGTATGGTTGTAAACACTAACCCGACGCTGCCAGATCCAAGAAGCTTGCTACACACATTTGTTTCACAGCATTATTGGGATCTGGGATCTCGGGAGGCAATTCGATGACGGGGCTGTTCCTTTTTTTTTCCAAGATACTTGGTAGATGATTGGATGGGACCGTGTGGGGGCGTGCAAACACAACCAATCATATCGACGTGTCTACGCCATAGACATATTTCTCGTCCGTCGTATACGTCCGAAGGTGTCGCGCGCCAGAATCGCCGATCTACAAGCTCACAACGCGCCGCGGCGTCGCGTTGTGAGCGATTTTTCGTGAGACCGACCGCAGATCAACCGTAGCAGAGCAGCACCCCAAAAAAAAAAAAAACTACAACACAACAGCTGCTTCTATATATAGCGTCACACCCGGTTTCGCACATATCCCCGCCCTTAGCTCACGCCGATTGGTTCGAACCACGGAGCGGTTCGGTGTTAGCTCAACTCCCTGAGATGCCGTGTTGGGGAACATGGTTACCCAATACCGCCCCCATCTGGCAGAGTCAGGTTATGTAAACACTACTTGAGCATACTCTGTCATTTTGTTGACTAGGGTTTGATGCCAGTCGCTCTGATCGCACACACTTGCTAAGTCTCTCTTGATAAGAGCGCCTGATTCGGTAAACGCGGTGCACAGGTGAGCTGTCAGACAGGGCTGCACAGAGTGAAAGTGTCGGACTGCATGTCAAGTATGAAAGCGGAGAGGCACGAGGTATTCGTGCATAGCCTCGTACATTCGGGGTATAAACGGTGCCAGGAACAGATTGTTGAGCTGTCCGTATACGGTGTGTATTGGCAGGGCAATGCAGTGTTATAGAGGCAGCAGCAAATCATTACTGAAGGCATATATGTAAACACGACAAATCATTATTGAAGGCATGATATGTAAACACGACAGGACATCAGCAGACAACACACACATATATAGGGACGGTTTTCATTTCATGTTATCCCTAAAATGATTGAAACGTGAAGTGAAAACTCCTGGTACAGTCTATCTATTATCACATGACACGATACTATTCTGTGATCTCAAGATCCGTTAACCCAAGATAAAGGGAGTATAATGCGATGTAATTAACCCATTTTGACCTGAGATCAGATTCTAAAAATGTCTTCTACTACATCCTGACAGTTTTCTGAAAAAGCTATGCTTCTATGTCAGTGGTTCGAGTTTTCCTACAAGCTCGTAGTGCGCCACCGAAAAGCTGATAGATTATTGTTTGTGTGCTTAACCCATTCTGAACGGGAACCCATTTTGGCATTAAATCATGTCATGCTTTAGCTATTTTTGAAAAACTGACATTTTTAGAATCTGATCACAGGTCAGAATGGGTTAATCAGACCAGTGTGTGTCCAGTGGAAACCTCGTATGAATCTGATCTCAGGTCAGAATGGGTTAACGAAGCAAACAAACTACCACCGCTGCCCTTATATAGACGCACAAACGGGCAAGGAGAATAACACTACGAGAAAAACAACTCCAGTCCGTTTAGACTCTTAGAATTCAATGAACACTGAGGATGTACTGTAACTATATGCAGTTGCTGACATCCCCCCCCCCCTTTTTTCCCTTTTTGCATAAATGTGTGTGTGTGTATATATTGTAGGCTATACTGTATAGTGCACGTGGTCCTCAAAGGGGGTTCTGGTGCACTTGACATCATCAAACCAGGAAGTTATGCAGGAACGCCTACTGGGTGGCAAAAAACTACTGTCTGGCCTCGACAGCCCCATATACATCCAAACAGAAAAGTCCCTATCTGATTGCATTAAACAACGTTAAGCAATGTTAAACTCACTTTGCATGTTGCTTTGCCACTCGACGTGCCATTCACTTTAAGCATGCGCATATACCCTCTATAACCGTGTGTGCGTGCGTGCGTAGCGTAGCGCAGCGCAGCGTCTCCCCGCTCACCTCGGTCCGCGGTGTGCGTGTACTCGGGGATGAGCGTGTCCAGGGGGTGCATGACGCTGGTGGGCCGCGCCCTGCCGCTGTCCTCCTGGTGCTCCCCAGACGCCACGCCGTTCTCGTACAGCTGGCTCTCCCCGTGGCGCAGATGCCAGGTCAGTCCTAACAGGTGGACCACTGCACACGCACACACACACACACACACACACACACACACACAGCGAGAGACAGACAGAGAGAGGGAGGAGAAAAATGATGGGGTCATTATTCCTCGCATGCAGAGAGGGGGTTGCGTTTGAATCTCTTTTAATGCTCGTCTTAAACTCCTCGCTCGGTTTATGTGCTTATTAGCGCTCGGCAAGACGGCACGGGCAATTAATGCGCACACGCACGCAGTGAGCACCCACGCCCGGCACACCCACACACACACACACACACACACACACACACGCAACGTATGGACACACACACACGCGCACAGATGAAGAGAGACACTGCGCGAACGCACACACACACACACGTACTGTATGCGCTGTAGCCTACTGTACGCTCTGCACCAAAATGCGAGAGTGACAGAGGTGGGCAATTAAGTGAGATCTTCAGAGCAGGAGCCCAGGGCTGGTATTAAAGAACCAACACGGTCCTTTATGCAT
The DNA here is from genome assembly GCF_963924005.1 of Protomyctophum bolini. Lineage (NCBI taxonomy): Eukaryota > Metazoa > Chordata > Actinopteri > Myctophiformes > Myctophidae > Protomyctophum > Protomyctophum bolini. The sequence goes on along the minus strand of NC_137871.1, from coordinate 11,803,895 downwards.
GACTAATGACGCTTTGAGAAGCTGCCTCACACATTCACTATCCATACGGGCCCCCTTTAAAACATCTAGACCTGCATGAGGACGACGTTTGAGAAATGTCTTCTAAAAACCATGACAGTTTTCTGAAAAACCTCATGTTTCTGTATAAGTGGTGCTCAATATTTCATATTTTCATGCCGAACTCTCATCTGAAAATATGTTGTTCCAGTTTGGGACCTCCCCCCCAGCAGCAAAGATAATGAGTTAAAAACGTTCTGGAAAAACGCTCTGAGAGAATACATATTCAAAGATTTACAGCCACGTTTTTTACGAGCAGAGTCACCTACAAGCTTGTATAGCTAGCTTGTAGATCTGCTATTTTTCAAAAGCTAAAGTATAACATAACGCTTTAAAACACCAAAAGGGGTTCCCGCCCAGAATGGGTTAAAACAACAAAGGTAAAGCAGGACACCGGACCCCTCCCTCTGTAAAAGTGTTTACGAGGACAACAATCTGACACGCTGTTAAATAAAACCAGCCAACACCTGCCAAAATTAATTAGCATCTAGCCAGTGTGCCAATAAAACCTTCAATTAAAAGGGAAGAAAAAAAGAAAGAAATAGCACAGCTCCATTGGCACACACACAGTTGTATTCTTAACCTCCCATTGGAATTGCTGTTTAGTGATTGTACAAAAAAAAAAAAAAAAAAAGTGTGTCTCCATGCCGACGGAAGTGACTGAAATAAATCTATTTGCAGTCAAATCGCAAACGTGGAGTGTGCTTTTTGGTGACAGTGTGACTCTTCGCTGGCAGTGTGGATGGTTGTCGCACAGTCTGACTCTGATCAAGGTATAACGAGCTGCTAACGACTTCAAACGTAGGTGTCTGTCTTGTCTGCTGATTGCCCCCAACGCACACAAACATGCTTCACGAGCACACGCGCACACACTAATATTACACCGGTAATATGCGTGTGCATGTGAGCACACACACACACACACACACACACACACACACACACACACACACACACACACACACTGCTTGGGAAAGAGAACGTATGCAATGCATACTTCCTTATTCACACACTGTATGCGCACGCACGCACGCACGCACACCTTCCCTCCCCATGGCTGATGAGGAATACCTAATTAAAACGTCATGATAAGTTCAAAGCCATTTTGGAGTCACTTTGCATGGCACTAGGCACAGAGGGGGAGAAGAAATAAATTAAGATTACTTTTCTTTGAAAAGTGCCAAATCTAAATGTGTGAAGACTATGAAGACGGAGCTCAGAGAGCTGAGGCTATGAATCCTGGTCCTACACGACGTGCTCCTGTGTTCGACGCTCGGTGGAATCCGTTCCAACTTCTAACGGGCGTCGGGAGGGCCTCTGTTGGTTTAACCCATTTTGGGCAGGAACCCCTTTTGGTGTTATCGCATCATGTTATGCTTTAGCTATTGAAAAATAGCAGATCTACAAGCTCGTAGCTTGATAAGAGCTTGCTATTTTTGAAAAATCGTGAAAATGTGCCTCAAATTTGGAATATTCTTTTTCAGAACAAACGTTTTTATAACTCAAATCTTTGCTCCTGGGGAGGTCCTTGGAACAACATATTTTCAGATGGGGGTCGGAGGCCAATTACAGATCATTTTTGGGGTCCTTGACATGAAATATTGAGCGATATATAGGCCTAGAGACATGAGGTATTTCAGAAAACTGACCTTTTTTTCAGGTCTAAATGGGTTAAGCTTTCTTATGGTGTACAATACGGAAAAGACTCTTCAAAGCAGAAACGGTGACAATTATGAGGAGCCATCGGAGGGGGGGGGCGCCAAGCATCATTTAGTTCACACTAATTGAACTGTCAGATCATGACGAGAGTGCGCGCACACACACACAGACACACACATGCGCGTGTGTAAATGCGCAAACGCGCACGCACATCGCTCTTCATATTGCCGTGGGAACAAGTCACTCTCGTCCAAAAATAGTTTTTCTCCATTTATTATTATATATATATTTTTTACATTACAAGAGACCATTGTGGAATTCAGAGTTGTGATGACAGTACTGTAATGTAACGTGTCACATTTTGTGACTGGAACTTCTGTGCCGTTGCCACAATAATGCGTTCTTTCAAGTTAAGAGCGAGGACTTCTGCGTCGACATGGACGGATGGCGTTTGGGCAAAAAATAATGAGTATACAGTTAACGCGGCAAAGGCAGGAGGGACCATATGTCACGGTCACACAACCGATTTAACCCATTCTGACCTGAGATCAGATTCATACGAGGTTTCCACTGGACACACACTGGTCTGATTAACCCATTCTGACCTGAGATCAGATTCTAAAAATGTCAGTCGTTCTTCGAATTTTTCAAAAATAGCAGACCTACAAGCTCGTATCGCGCCACTCGGTGGCGCGATATGAGCTTGTAGATCTGCTATTTTTCAATAGCTAAAGCATAACATGATGCCAACACCAAAATGGGTGCCCGGTCAGAATGGGTTAACGCGGCAAAGGCAGGAGGGACCATATGTCACGGTCACACAACCGATTTAAGCAATGACATAACTTGGGGAAAAAAATGTTAATATTTCCTCCGCTTTTTAAAACGTGTCCGTGATGAACGTGTTTCCCCGAGATTAATGCCACGTTTAGAAGCGTGTACTGTAGATGTCTTTTCTGCACGGCGTCAGCGGCATATGGGACAAAGTGTAAATGGGCTTAAGCATGAGATACTTACAGCCCCCCCCCCCCCCCCCCCCCTGCCGGTGTCCTCCTCTGCTGTGGAACAAGTCGTCACGATGCCATACAGTATAGTTCAAGAGAGGACTACAGTATGTGTGAACGATGGAGAGTGTCGCCCCAAAGGTAGCATTTTGTATAATTGTCATTGTTCACTGTTATAATGAGTAGATGGGGGGGGGGGAGGAGAGGAAGAGGGGACCAGGAGGGACTGTCCCTAACTGAACCTGAAGGAAACATCATTTTCTTCTACCATACTGTATACAACCTAAAGGCTCGTACATACTACAGTTTTTGGTGATGGGTTATATCACCATTATCAGGTGATAGCTTAAAGGATTGACCCCGCCTCCCTGTGGTTTACCCAAACTTCTAGACCAATCAGTGAACGGGGGTGATAGCTGCAGAGTGAAAAGACTTGTCTGATGGTAAAAACACAGAGAGATGGGTCTGTGTCCGCGGTGATAGCTGATCATCACCGCGACTAACGTAATGGTGTAGTTTTCCAACCCTTTAAAAACTACACCACGGTGATAAGCTATCACCAAAAACTGTATGTATGAGCCTTAAGGCTCATACATAGTCTGGATTTACGGTGGTGGGGTGACCACCGAACTACAACATGACGTCACGAGCCGCGGTGAAGAGCAAACCACCGCCACCGCTCCAGCCCTTCTCTCTGTTTTTACTCACCACCGCTCAACGTTATTTCAGCTCCGGTGGTCAGCTCACCACCGGAGCGGTGGTCACCTTACCACCGAAAATCCAGACTATGAATAGGCCTTTACTCTTACTACCGTTTTAGGTGATACGCTATCACCTAAAATGGTGATAACCTATCACCTAAAACTGGAGTATGTATGAGCCTTTAGGCTACCTCTATCTCCACTCCTTTCCTCTGCCCTTGACTCCTCTCCTCATCATAAATGTCGCTACCCAGTCTCTCTCTCTCTCGCTCTCTCTCCTCCATTGCTTCTTAAACCTCTCACGCTGCTCCTCTTTTTCTGTCTGCTGACATCTTTTTCTCAATTTACAATTTAGCAGATGCTCTTAATCCTCTCACTCTGTCTCCCCCCTCTCTCTCTCTCTCTCTCTCCCTCCACACACACACACACACACACTCCATCTCACTTCGTCTATTGTTGACCTTTAGCTGGAACACTTAGCGTCCAGAATGGAGGAGTCAGACAGGGTGGGGGGGGTAGGGGGGGAGTTAAGCAGATCTGACGCGCAGAACACACACACACACACACAGACAGACACAGACACACAGACAGACACACAGACACAGACAGACATGTCGCTGGTGCACATGCATGCAGCGCACGCTCTCCCTACACTTGGCTCGAAGGCTGTCTGCCTCATTCAAGATTCAAGAGGAGAAATCCTAATCATCTTAGTGTGTTGCGTTCACACATACTGTACGAGGGGTTCTGTCTGGGTGGGTTCCTCACACAATAAAAAGATTAAATTGAAGAAAACACGTATAGAAGACACCGACTGTAACAAAGTAAGATCCTTAGTGTTAATCCGGTGCTTTAATGAATAAAACAATTTGCAGCACGGTAGAGTAATGTTACAATGCAATATAACTGGTTTACATGGTTGCTGAAACCTCTGATCTCCATGTTCTAACTTCTTGTTGTTTGCTTGTAAATTAACGTCCCACATGATCACACTACAGAACCGGTTGGTTCCAAATGGGAACCGGTTCAGTTATTTTCCACCGGTTGGAATGGGAACCGGTTCAGTTCTTTAAAATAACTGAACTGGTTCCTATTGGGAACCAACCGGTGGAAAATACCTGAAACGGTTCCTGTTGGGAACCAACCGGTGGAAAATAACTGAACCGGTTCCCACTGGGAACCAACCGGTGGAAAATAACTGAACCGGTTCCTACTGGGAACCAACCGGTGTTAAAGAACTGAACCGGTTCCTGTTGGGAACCAACCGGTGGAAAATAACTGAACTGAACTGCTGCAAACAGGCCAGCCTGAAGCACATTCACGTTCACTTGGGAGGTATTTATGATTTTGTGATTGTTTCAGTCAAAGATACAAATATATTGCTGTCCAAACTTTGTTGCGGGCAACAAATCCCTTTCAACATGTGACGTAGTCAACTCTTGCCGTCTCTCTCGTATCACACCGGTCGCCGCATGCAGTCAAATCCAAGTAAAAGTTGTTTTTTTCTTTTAGACCTAAACGTTTGTGGCAGTGACGCTGCGTCACATACCTAACCTACGTATATGGTTTAGGAACCTATGGGTTCCAGACTCTAGAGCGATCGTACGTTTGTGTCATTATTATGTACAAATCAGACCATTCACACTTTCCCTTCTGCTTTTCCCCCTTTTGCTATTTTTGAATTTGAAGCCTGAAAAGTGAGTTTCCACCCGACAGAGACGATAGAGAGAGAGAGAGAGAGAGAGAGAGAGACGATATATATAGAGAGAGAGAGAATAATTCTGCCTTTCCACACAGCCTTTGCTTCTCCCCGTTCTCGTCCGTAAAGCCGTCACCGGCGTGACATTGAGTGGTGGTCGTCGTTACGGGGGGGACAGCCTCTCTGCAGAGTGACACTAACAGGCTCCATGAAACCTTTGATCTACGTGACGGAGCCCCCCCCCCCCCCCCCCCCCCCCCCCCCGACACACCCCAGAGGAGATACAAGGATTCATGCCTGACGGTGATAATACCATGTGTGCAATGGAAGTACAGGGGAGAGGGAGAGAGAGAGAGAGAGAGAGGAGTGGCTTTGATGTGGAAGCTGTGTAGGTTTTTGTAGCTCTAACAAGCGCAGAGAATAAAGAGACCATCTCTCTGCCTGTCCACACAGAGAGAGAGAGAGAGAGAGAGAGAGAGAGAGAGAGAGGGAGAGAGACAGACAGACAGACGGTGCACATGCACACGCATTGAGCGGTCGCATTCACACTGTTGTCCTCCAACACAAAGCGGGACACCGACTGCCAATACAGTGCCTTATCGACAACCATTAGCGCCTGCAAGGTATAGCGCAGCACTCGCTTAAAAAGATGATTTATCAATACGCTTTGCGCGCCAGGAACACTAGGAAACACAGCCCAGCCTGATATAGCAGAGCTGCTTTAATAGACATCGCATATAGGCTGCTGCATGATGCACATAACATAACACAAACACACGATACACAGTACACACACACAGTACATATAGGGGTGCAGTACTTAATAGTTTAGACAGTTTTTGGTATAGTCATTGGTTAGACCAGTCCTACAACTACAACCTATCTCAAACCCTCACCCTAAACCTAACCTCCCCCGGGGCAGCACACCTAAACCTATAACCTTAACCCATGTCTAACCAATGACTAGTCTAAACTAAGTATGCACCCCACATAGGGTACTGCCCCCACTGAGGTGTTGTAACGACAATTAGGCAGCCAGCCAAACTCAGCCAGAACCTCTTTAGTGATCTTTGTAACACAGTAAAATGTACAAATACAATCGACTGTTAAGAGTCACATAATAAATAATCAAAACCAAATCAATCAATCAAACCAAAATCATAGCAATCCTGTCTAAATCCAAACACGTGTTACATTCTTTGCATTAAATGGAAATAAGCATTACACTTACTTACAAACAATGCTCTTTCTGTAGTGTCAAAGTGCACAGCTAACCTCTCTCTTCACAGCAAACATTGTTCTGCCTGCTCTCCCTCACACACATGGAGTCTCATTGTACTGATTACCCCTCAATGCAGCTTACACAGGTGACAATCAAGCAGGCTTGAGTCACTTTAACCTAGGGTCGCTTAATAGGCACACATTAATACTACAGAAAATAAAGCCTGCAATAAAGGCAACACACATATAGTAATGCCAGTGAACAGGGCTTTCCCGTGTACAGCGCAAACCATTTGCTCTTGTGGTTGTGGTCTCTGCGTAGCTTTATTTGCTATAGTCTCTTGCTAAGCCTGGTTTCAGAGAGAGTGTGGGAGAGGTGCTGCAGGAGGAGGAAGAGGAGGAGGAGGAGGAAGCTGATCAAACGTCAGAGAGGATGAACCGTTTTTCTGTCACTTCTCCGACGTGTATTTCGAGCGTTTGTATTTCGACACGCACATTAAATGCCATTGATAATGAATGGCCGCAGTTTTGAGTGTCTGTGTACAACACAAACATTGCGCAAGCACAGACATTGAAGACGGATAGGTGAGGGCGCAAATTCTAATTGGACGGAATGAGATGATGTATGACGATAATAGGAGCGCCACTCACTTCTCACTGGTGTATTTGTTTTAGTTACGGACGAGAAAGGGGTGAAGTAAAGGCTGTGTGGAAAAGGCAGAATTATATATATATCGTCTCTCTCTATATATATCGTCTCTCTCTCTCTCTCTAGTAATTGTGACTAGATTGATTTTTTTTTGTGGTTTATTGTTAGTTTGGCTTCATTTCAAGTTCTTTTCAATCTATCCTATAATGGAAACAGATATTCCATATAGGAAGTCTTCCTATCGTATCTTAGGGGGAAAGATTTACATATTGACCTTAATTAATATATATGCATTCACTTTAGTAGACAAGGTAAACTGCACCAGCTTTGAGCTACAAGACTTTATGACGAGGTGATTGACATCACCTGGAGGAGAAGGACTGGCTGGCACTACAGGAAACACGGGCTGTCCATTCTAACTCTGTTAGAGTTGCCCTTTAACAACGTGTCTGAACAATCAGCCCCGAAACGATCTGGAAGTCAATCGTCTTTGCTCAGGAAGCTCTCAGAAGATCTCCGTGCATGACCTTTCCTAAAAGGAGCTGTTGAACGTATTCATTCATTATATTCCTATAACTCATGCATGCTTTTACTGCATTTGTTTTTGTATTGCTATACAGTGTGTGTAGATGTATAGCATAATGTATTCCAGTGCATAATATGGGCGTGCGAGCGTGCATGCGTGTGTGCGTCAGTGGTGTAAAGTAACCAAGTACATTTACTTTAAGTACTGTACTTTACTGGAGTATATCCAATTCCCATTACTTTTACTCCACTATACATCCCGGATCCAACTATTGTACTTTTACTCGTAACTAGTAACTAGTTACTATAGTTTTCATGAATAGGGGTTAATGGTTAGTGTATGTTTTGTAATAATAATCAAAGTAACTAGTACTTTGATTATTATTAGTATAACATACACTAACCATTTCAACCGTATACATTTTTAACAAAACAGTGCCTCTACAAGCTCACAAGATCTGTTATTTTGTATACATAACATTCTGCATAATGAGTACTTTTACTTTTGATATCGAAAGATTTTAAGGCCAATATTGTACTTTTACTCAAGTACATTTTGAATTCCGCACTTTTCCTTAACTACAGTATACTGCAGTATTGATACTTTTACTTAAAACCCATTTCCCGCCAGCATTAATTAACCCCTCGATAGCGTATTTGCCAAGGTTTTATCGCGCGTAACTCTTACTTTGAAGAGCAAAATATCCGTAATCGCAGAAGTTCCTGTGACAAACTGCTGTGTGTGGTGTCTTCACCGGTTGTTGTTCTCTCGGTCGATGGTGGATAAAGCCGACCGCGAGTATCACAGCGCCTGCTACAGGCCGTTGAAAGCGCTTGTCTGGGCCAGAAACGGCCCCCTCAATGTCGTTTCTGAGACACGGGCTTTTGAAGGCGGGGCTTAGTTACAATGCAAGTGGATGCGCGCGCATCTTCAAAAAATGGCCGCGGCCACAGTGTCTCACTCTATGTTTACGCGATAGCAACATTAGCATCCGATACGATCCGATTAAATAATGTAAACCCTGGTTCACGAGAGTCTCGTGCTTGGCGGGCTATATAGGGTACTAATTTACACCCCCGTGTTCCTCGTTTGTGGCGGGCCTCGTGTCAAGTAAAAAATAAACTTTTTCCCCCACCACTGTGCGTGTGTTTGTTTATGGCTGTCAGGTGGAACTGTCGCTAGTCTGTGACCTTCCGGAGGCATTTCTCCAAAGGGCTCTCAGTCTCTCTCTCTCCATTCAAAGCATGTCTGAGCATTTAAAGCCATTTTAGCCACAGATTTTTCCGGCTTTCAAGGCCGTTTTAGCAACGGCCTGCATCGCAGCGGCAAAATAGAGAGGGCTGAAAACAAAGAGAAACTAGACCAATCAATACAAACCCCAACCAGGCATGAAGGACCCAGCCAATAGAGGTGCACACACACACACACACACACACACACACACACACAGACACCACACGCACTCTTTCTCTCTCTGTTTCTCTCACACACACACACACACACACACACACACACACACACAGCCAATCTACCGATCTACAAGCTCACGACGTGTTGCAACAGGACGTGTCTTTGAGTTTTCGAAATATTGAACCACTGACAATTAATATTAGTATTACTATACATTTGATCTGTTTAACATGTTCTTTTTTTCCCCCATTTCCTGAAAAGTGTAACCGTTTTGGACGTACAAGGTTTCCCCACCCCGACAATATGTATATACCCACTCTGTGTGGCCTATATAGGTCTGTATTTATACCCAAATGTGAAGCACATTTCGTTGTGAACTATAATCGCACGGCAGCGTTCTGTCAAATGGAGGATGAAAGGAACAAGAAATGCTAACTGTACTGGAGTCGTAATACTGCACAGGCACACGGTATACCAGGGAGAGAATAGAATTCCTTCATGGTTATAGAAACCAAAGTGTACCCTAAAACAGAACGCTTCCCCCGCTGAACACACCGGGCGTGTTGTGTGAGAGGTAATAAAGAGACATCAGCCCTCAGGGTATAGCCATATTCTGCGAGAGAAATAAACAACCATGGAACTGTGGAAACGAGGCAAAAAGCAGTGACTATCAATAGCACTGTAAACATACTTTACATACAGTACTGTAGGTACAGCTGTATGGGGATCCCATGCAGACACAGCATATTTCCAGATGGGGGGGGGGGGGTTCTGTGGTCAAATACAGTAGCCTACATATTAATGTGGGGGTTCTTGACTTGTTTGAGAAACACTGCTTTAACACATTTAGGCCTGACGTCGAAAAAAAAAAAAAAACATTCTCTCTGAAAGAATATATTGTTCAAAGATTTGTTGCCGCATTTTTACGATAAAAAAGCAGACCTACAAGCTCGTAGCGCACCACTCGGTGGCGCGCTACGAGCTTGTAGAACTCCTGTATCTGTCACCAGTTAGTCATTTTGTATACAACTGTTGTTTATTTTAAGACTCGGGGGGCTGGATTGGATGGCTCAGTGCTCCGTTGTCAGACAACACCTCTGCCAAAAAACGGGCCAAAAAAAAAAGGTTGAGGCAATGTCTCGCCTCGACCTACTGCACATTCAAATAGTGACCCCGTGGGTTTTTTAATCCACCTGACTGGATCAAAACCAAGGTCGGGACGGGTGGGTCACCACCTCTCGTCTCTGTTTTTATCCTTTTTATCACAGTTTACGGTGGAAAGAGTGATTCTCCCAAAATAATCATCGAATACGATCGTCGCCTGCAAAGGGCACGGTCGTTAGGGAACCACTTTTTTTTTCTTCCCTTTATTGTCTGCAGCAGTGATGTGAAACGGGTTTTACCTGCAACGCCTTCGCTCAATTAGCTCCACTGTTAATTTAACCCATTCTGACCTGAGATCAGATTCATACGAGGTTTCCACTGGACACACACTGGTCTGATTAACCCATTCTGACCTGAGATCAGATTCTAAAAAATGTCAGTCGTTCTTCGATTTTTTTCAAAAATAGCAGACCTACAAGCTCGTAGATCTGCTATTTTTTTTACATGATGCAAACACCAAAATGGGTTCCCGTTCAGAATGGGTTAAAGTCCTCCATAATGAGCCCGGCTGGATGGCAGCTGGACCTAACCATCAATTAGAGGAGTTGTAACGGGGCCCGTTCATAGCACCCATGTTGCTCTTTTGCCATTTTATTTGTATAAATTATATTAACTTACAACAGTATGAATGTATAGCCTACTAGGGCTTGTGTTTTTCAGCATGTCTCTGCTATATGCCTCCCCACACAGTATACAAGACTTATTTCACACATACAGATGCTGCCTGAATGGCAGAGAAAGGCCATATTCTGGAGTCTGGACACTGCAATGCGGAAGCGAGTGGCAACAGAAGCTAACAGAAGCTGTATGAGCTAACTGGACCGCAACAGCAACTACATACATACATACATATACGTCGTACATATAACATACACAGTACATCAAACATGGTAAAAATGCTAATTAACAGCTTAGAAAACAGAAGAATCAGCTTCCAGTCTCCCAAAAGGCCAATGCCCGCATGTGCAATTTCAGATGGACCGGCCGACCCACTGAAGAGAAACATGGTAGAGGATTGGACTGACAGCAGAGTTTTGTTCATTTAGTAGTATAGGATCCATCCAGTATGTTCTCTTTTACTGGCTTGCAGTTTGTAGAGGGATTGTGGATAAAACAAGAGGGGGGGGGGGGGGAGGTCGAGATGGTTTGAACATGGGCAGACATGTAAAGAGGGACGCTAAAAATGGAGGAGAGGAAGGCCATATAGAGGAGGTTCATGGTTGCGTCGTTGTTGCTTTTTAAACCCATTTTGGGGGCGGGAACCCCTTTTGGTGTTTTAAACATTACGTTATAATTTAGCTATTGAAAAATAGCAGATCTACAAGCTCGTAGCACGCCACCGAGTGGTGCGCTACGAGCTGCGACATGCGAGGGACCGAGGAAGATGCAGAGAACAGAACCAGATGGAAACAGATAATCCGACGTGGTGACCCCCTGGTGGGAATTACCAGAAATGATAATATTTAATTATCTCCCATGCTGATTGCCTTCTACATTGTCATTATGTTACAGTAAACACACAATCTGTTGGCAGCACTATAGCTCAGGAGGTAATATAGATTGTCCATTTGGGAACTTGAAGGTTTCTGCACTGGATGCCTGGCTATATCCTCCTGACTTTGTTTTGAAGTGTGCTTATTAAGTGGTCTTATAAAAGCACCCCGGTGAGCGGGGTTGCTGCCTTTGCGCGTGTTTGAATGGGCGTGAGTGTAATGCACACTGTATAAAGCGTTTGGATTAAGGGCGCTTTCGAAATGCTAGACCGTTTACGTGTACTGTTAAGACGGAGGCAGTTACTCTGGCTAACCATTTCAGACAGTTATTTTATAATGGCTACTGTATACGTGTAAACAAATCCTCTTTGTCTGCGCATTAGGGACTCTAAACGGAGGATATCACAATGGGGTCTTTGAGGTCCACATGCAGTAAAATGTAATACTTTAACCCATTCTGACCTGAGATCAGATTCATACGAGGTTTTCACTGGACACACACTGGTCTGATTAACCCATTCTGAGATGCTAAAAATCGTTCTTCGATTTTTCAAAAATATCAGACCTACAGTACAAGCTCGTAGCGCGCTATGAGCTTACACTGGCTATTTGATATAGCCGATGTACAAGTTCGCAATGCATCACAAGGCGACACGTTGTGAGCTTGTAGATCTGCATATTTTCTGGGTGCGTGCGAGATCGAGGTATATGATTTGGACGCGAAAAGGTGATGATTTGTTTGCTGCTCACTTTGTCACAGGCTTCTGGCAGTTGCCATGGGGACGGCGGTCCCTCATAAGTGACTCATGCAGTACAGTACATGACAATTAGTTCTATCAACGCGGAATGGCAGTGTTTGTTGCCATGTCTGCTTATTATAAGCAACTTTTGGGCATGTTTTTTCTGTAAAGGCGCTTTAAAATGTTGTTCTTTTTTGTGTGTGTGTGTGTGTGTGTGTGTGTGTGTGTGTTGGGGGGGGGGGGGCTTGATTCTACAGTGCATCTTGTTGTTCTGAACCATTTTTATGTCAAGTTAGTGTTTTTCTATTTATTTTTTATGAAAATCCGAAAATATGTTGTGCCAGTGGACCCCCCATACCAGATTTTTGTCATTGTTTTTTTCAAGATTTCTGTTGAAAATAGCAGATCAACAAGCTCATGCACAATGCTTGATTTTCGGCCTTTTCATAGACTGGTGTTACGCGTTTCTCTCGCAGAACTGGGCAACGCTGTTCCCAGCATCCCACAGTGTGCGGCATGCAGCCAGCAAAGACATTATTCCTGTCAGGTCTCCAAATAATGGATGAAAATTAGCCATTGTTGTCGTCGGCCGCCGCATGCAATCTTCATCAAAAGTTGCAGATAATAATCTTTATCTGTCCTCTATCTCTCCTTAACCCATTCTGAACGGGAACCCATTTGGGTTAGCATCATGTTGTGCTTTAGCCATTGAAAAATAGCAGATCTACAAGCTCATAGCCATAGTCACCGAGTGGCGTGCTACGAGCTTGTAGGTCTGCCATTTTTTGAAAACTGTCAGGATTTAGAAGACATTTTTTTTTAGAATCTGATCTCAGGTCAAAATGCGTTAAAGAACAACCATTCTTCTGTGCGTTATAGAATCTGATCTCAGGTCAGAATGGGTTAAGTGCCTCCGCTGATATCATAATGCCCGCCTCCCATATCTTGATGGCCGCGCCGCGCCTAATAACAAGCTTCAACAGCAGCATGGGGGGGAGAGGGGAGGGGCTGGGGTGGGCTGGGGGCCATAAACAAATTAACTATAAGCGATTTCACAGCCCGCGCAGCACCAGGGGGTGTTGGGGGGGGGGGAGGACGACACAGGGAGGAGACAGGAGGAGACAGGAGGAGTGACGGTGAGGAGGACTGCCTCCCGGTCTCGTCACAGCATGGGATGTGCTCCACAGTGTCACCAATGTGGCACAGCGTTATCATCCCCCCCCAATCGCTCGCCGTCCGATAAGAGCGTGCCGCCCGCCCGACCGCCCGCGCTGATTGGAAAGCCTCATGTGAGAGACACAATGTCATTGTCTCATTATCGGCCATGTTTTTTTAGTTTCCATGCGAATGTATATCAAAGCCGCTCCGGGGGGGCGGGCAGACTTGGAACGGGGCGACGACCCGCCACCAGGCTGGGTGAAGTGGTGCGCCATGCAAGGCTGTTATAGCTTAACCCATTCTGACCTGAGATCAGATTCATATGAGGTTTTCCACTGGACACACACTGGTCTGATTAACCCATTTCTGACCCGAGATCAGATCCTAAAAATGTCAGTCGTTCTTCGATTATTTTCAAAAGCTTGTAGATCTGCTAATTTTCAATATCTAAAGCATAACGTAATGCTAATACCAAAAGGGGTTCCCGCGCAGAATGCGTTAACCACTTGAGCTACTTCAGCAACGTATGACACCCTTTTGGTGTTTTAAACATTATGTTATAATTTAGCTATTGAAAAAAATAGCAGATCTACATGGCGCGCTGCGAGCTTGTATAGGTCTGCTATTTTTGAAGAATCGTGAAAATATTTATTTCAGAAAAGTGGAGGATTTAGAAGACTCAAGCTACCTTAGTTTAGATAAAAGTTATACAGTATGTGTACCTTGGTCTATATACCTGCTCTTCTATCTTGTGGTTGGGACTCGGAAGAACAACTAATGGTTGACAAGTGGCAGTGCAATGAAACTCAAAAGTACAAGTCCATCCTAATGTATTTATTGGCTCAGCAGTAGACATTTTGGCATTGTGCGCAGTTAGGGCTGAGTTTGCATCGCGGGTATAGGGCATTAAAGCTATGCTTTGGAGCTTTAAGTAATCTCTAGCCACATTCTTATCCCAGAACTCATTGCGGTGTGAATAGGTGAAGGTGAGAGAAATCCGCCTTTTGTCTGCTGGGAGAGAGGCAGGAATGTCAGTGTCTGCAGACTTATGTGACAATGGAGGAGAGAGACTGGGTGCCGCGCTTCCATCATGATTCTCCCGACATAACTAAACAGAATAGATATAGCCTACAGTAGAGAGAAAGAAATACAACCCGTATACTGAATTTCACTCAGACAAACATGATCTACTCTACATTCTCCCATTTCTTGAAATTCTTACACAGTTCAGTGGTTTGTATACAGCATAGAATGAGATGCATTGTGAGCTATGCACGCCAAAATGGAGACGCCAGGGTTGCTGTGGTGATCATACGTATATACATTCAGATATTTCCCAACTGCATGTGAATTTAGTGTGACCGGAAGCATGGGATAAATCATATATACGTTGATTACATTACTATTATAGTCAGTTCTTATCTATTTTAGCTTATCGGAATACACCACCAAAGTGACTGCCTAAATAGGCAACTCTGTAATGGAAATGTTTGTGTTGCTTAATGCTTAGTAAGTGACAGTGCAGTCCCAGTCAGTGTTGTTTTTGGCAGCAAATTTTGATAGTCTCTTGAACAGTTTTCGTTTTAGTCACATTTTAGTCACATTGTTTTTATTTAGTTTCTATCACGTTTTTGTCAGTGAAAAAAGGTAGCCGACGAACATTTTTCGTCTTAGTTTTAGTCGGCAAAAACAACACTGGTCCCAGGTCAGTTGCAGAACTGTGAGTTGTGATGATGACAGAGCCACGTAAATGATCAAATACACAAAGAAATCATTCATCTGTTGTCGGTTATTTCGGTTAACCGATGGCGTTTGTGTTACATAAAAGGAACTTCATATTTGAGATCATGCCGATGTACTCTATACATATTTTGCATTTATTGTTGTAATTGGTCAAATTTTTGGTAAAGTTTTTACTAATATGAATAATTACACAGATCACAGATAATATACAACTTAACAATATATTATTAAAATGTAATTATATTAGATTACTGAGCACTTGACATATTTGGCGAATTCAGTAAGTATTTTTTTTTAATTTAATTTAAAGGAATTGATCCCACAATTTTGTAACCCCATTATTCCACCCGGGGCCAATACCTAAGCTGCAATCCTGGGCGCCTCTCTCTCCCTCTCTCTCTCTCTCTCTCTCTCTCTTTCTCTCACTCACGTTATTCCAACCAGTCGCGTTCCCCTCCATCAGGCGCCCCCGGCTGACCAGGGGGAGGCAGTGTTTAGAGATTACTGCATGTTTTGTGTGAGGGTATACCTATACCTCACACAATGCAAACTCCAACACAGAAAGGCCCTTTCGCCAACACCACCCGGTATGGGCAATGATGACACGGAGGAGTAGAACACGCCCCCCAGCAACCACAGCGGGAATCGAACCCGGGACATTCTAGCTTGAGGCAACGGCGCTATACCGACTGCGTCACCCCATCAGTCATTTCATTTTGACCAATACACTAGTGCAGAGCTGAAGTGCTGTGAAGTGAGGGGCGCTCTTATCATCAAAATACATCATCGTACGTCATACTACATCACATTCCCTGCTCAGCCAATCGCATCGTCACTATGTGTTATACACACAAACACGCAAAACTGCAGGGCCAATCAAATAATCACAAATGTGGTACACAGTACACAAACACGCAAACCCGGGCCAATCAAATCATCACAAATGTGGTACACACAAACAAGAAAACCTGGGCCAATCAAATCATCGCAAATGTGGTACACACAAACACGCAAACCTGGGCCAATCAAATCATCACAAATGTGGTACACACAAACACACACAACTGGGCCAATCAAATCATCACAAATGTGGTACACACAAACACAGAGCTGAGTACTAGGAGGGGCTATAGCTAGCGCTCCTCAAAAAAGAAAGAAGGTTGCACAGCCCGTACCCACACCCACGTTGCAAGAGATGTATTAAGAGACCAATGTTTGACAAAAAGGGATTGACTTTTGCGCCATGTGAGCGCCACGAAACCTCTTCTTTCATTTCCATGACATTTCTGGCACCCCCCACCATGAAGAGAGGAAGTCCTACAGGATATAGTTATACATTTCAAACACAGACACACTGTAAATTCAAGCCATTCGTCTTTGATTTTTTTTTTCTTCTTCTCCCCGTCGGTGGGCTGTTAATTAATTGACGAGGATCAGGGTATCATTAAAGTTGACGAGGGAACCTAATCAGCACCCCTGGGTCCCAACCTCCCCTCCCCAGACAAAGCCATTAACTGTAAGTCTGTCAACCCCCCCCCCCCCCCCCCTTTAAAAGCCGTATTTGAACATCTTTGATACAGTACGCTAAATGTATGCTTACAGTACATCCCCGCACATCTGGGGGGGCGTGTTGCCATGGGGACGTCGATGCAGGGATCAATCATCGGGCGAGGCAGGAGCGGAGCGCGACACCAATTAAAAGGTGAAGTCGTCTCCCAGTCATTGCTCACGCTTCCTCACTCGCGCACTAATTACCAGGGCCGGAACATTAATGGAATAGCATGGTTCAGCCTGGGGATTAATCTACATGGGTTTTGTGTCCCCCCCCCCCCCCCCCCCCCCCTCCCCCTGTGTGTGTGTGTGTGCGCGCGTTTCACTGTGCTTATTCATATGCATGTATCTGTACATATGCGCGCGCATGTGTGTGTTCATGCACGTGCACGGGTGTGCTTTAAGTACACATTTGTGCGTGTGCAAGTGTGTGTGCGTGCGTGCGTGCGTGCGTACGTGTGATTATGTGAAACCCTGCCTGCTCCAACATGACCTTGAGCATCACTGCAGGTGGGGAATGAAGAGGGGGAGGGGTGGGGGGGGGGGGGGGGGAGGAGGCCCAAGGTTGGGGGGTGCAGGGGGGGGGGCAATGAACAGAGGCTGGTAGAGATCGCGGTGCGGTCGATGAGTGATTTTTTTGGTACTTGACTTTGACAACCCCCGCGATGATCTTCGATACGACAACGCGACCCCATGGTAACGTTTCTCTCCAAAGTTTTACGGGGCAGCGATCAATTGAGACAAAGAAGATTATAGCCACAAACTTCTTCAAAAACGTATAGGCCAGGCCTTTCCGTTTGCAGGCGTCGTTATATTCTGAACTCGCTTGCATTTCTCATTATTCCCGTTTGTGTTTCCGTTAGTGAAGTTATTGTTTTTGTTTTCCCACGCAGGTCCTATATCGATTTGCGACCAGCTTTAACCCATTCTGAACGGGAACCCATTTTGGTGTCAGCATCATGTCGTGCTTTAGCTATTGAAAAATAGCAGATCTACAAGCTCATAGCGCGCCACCGAGTGGCGCGCTACGAGCTTGTATGTCTGCTATATTTGAAAAATCGAAGACATTTCTAGAATCTGATCTCAGGTCAGAATGGGTTAATAATTAAACTGTCAGGATGTAATAGACATTTTTTTAATCTGATCTCAGGTCAGAACGGGTTAAAACTAAGACTCTGGCAGACAGGACCCGTCAAGACTCTGCGTGGCTGTTTCTAAACAGATATATATACCGTATATACCCTGAATTATTTATCGTTTCAAATCGGGGAAAACAACTCAACGACGACATACTGTACGTGAGGAGCAGAGCCAGGGTCAGTTTATCGTTTCAAATGGAAAAAGCAAGTCTCACCGATGACGTATGTGAGGAGCAGAGCCAGGGTCAGTTTATCGTTTCAAATGGAAAAAGCATAGACTCACCGATGACGTATGTGAGGAGCAGAGCCAGGGTCAGCGTGAGGAGGGAGGCGGAGAGCGCCGTGCACTTCCAGTTGCAGCAGCGGTGGGGCTTGTTGAAGGTGAACAGCGGCCGCGTCACGCTGCCGCGCGGCAGCGGCCGCGGCGGCGGGGAGTACACCGTACCGGAGGTCAGGGGGTAGCCCTGCCCCGCCCCCGACAGCAGAGCCGACGAGCCGGAGCCCTGCTTGAACAGGAAGTGCCTGCGGAGAAGCAAAAAAACGGAGAGAGACAATTTAGGAGAGTTGCGAGTTGCTCACGTTCCCTCGGGTCACTTGAACAGCTATAGAGCGTCGCAGCCCCGTGTGTTTGTTGTCATGATTTGTCACGACTCGAGTTGGCTTCGTACGACGCTTAAAAGGTGTTTAAATTAATACGTTTTTTAAATGTCTATGGGAAAAATGCATTGGGATTCATTTCCTGGGCCTGGCGTCGTCATGAAAGGGGGCGGCACTGCGAAGCTCTATAGTTAGTTACTTATACACGTTTAGATTGATTGAATACTTTATTAACACGATTATTGACAGCACAGGCAGTCAGTACAGTCAAACGTTATGCTGAAAGGATAACACAAATAAGCCCCAGGGGGGCTGTTTCCATAGTACAGTAGACGGTATACAGTATGTCTCAGTGAAACCTCACTGTACGACCTAGAAGACTGCAACAGACAGATACAGTAGCTCGTCAGCAAAACTGACTGACTGACTGCTGTACCTAGAAAAGCTATTCACCGCAGGGTGTTAAGTGCAGGGGTTACCCTGCACTTACACCCCATGCGGTGAAGAGCGAAAATAGACAATGAGCTCAAAACACGTTGTGAGCTGTTGTGTTGTGTTGTGAACTCTGCTATTTGCACAACTTTAAATGTAAATTATTAGAGAGGAAATATTTTGTCTCTAGCAATGACATGACCATGCACGTGTAGCACTTGTGTCGTATAGGTAGTGTAGGATAGCTACTAAATTACAATGAAGGGTTAGACGTAGGACTAGTTAGGTTCAGTTAGGTTCGTCTACTGGAGCCAGAGGGGTAAATGATGAGACCAGATGCAAGTCACTGAGTTGGCCGGCTCAAATACTTTTATATAAATTGAAATAAGAAACAAAACAATGCTCACAAACATAGGACATTAGACAACAATAAATGAAATAGGTACCTTGGTATCAAAATATATATTAGGGTTTTTGAACCTGTGGGTGCACCCAACTACTCTGACTGATGAATACCTTGTGCAATTCAATTGCACTATTTAAACCAGTTCAGTAGTATCAATCCAATTTTCACAATCAATTGCTCTTTCAATTTGAATCCAAAAATAATCACTTCACATTCACAATAACCAAAACAATAAAAACAGTTAACCCCTACACACCACTTAGTGGCTATGAAATAGTCCAAAAGACACAAAGTGTCTACACTTTTGATGTGAGTGTCTACTGTTAGCCTGCACTGCTCCTTGCAGGGCAGAGAGTTGGTGTGTGCTACTTAATTGTCCAGTCCTGCACTACACTCACAGGGCAGAGGGTGTGTGTGACAATGTCCAGTTCTAATGTGTGTATGTCTGTGTGTATCGCCGCCCAATACTGCACTGCTCCTTGCAGGGCAGTGTATGTGTGACAATTTCCTACCACACTGGGGGAAACAAGGCTACGGCTCTGGGTCTGTCCCAAGGAGAATTCAGCAGGGTCTGGGTTCTGACCAGAGTCGGGCTGAATCAGAACAAACGTATCCAAACCAAAAAACCTGACCTGCATAAAGCAAGGCCAGAGGCATCTCTGTGTTAATGTCTAAACTCTAAAACATTACTTTCATTTACACAACTCTGTATAAGGTTTCACTTCAAATACTTATTGGAAATAAATACAGCAACCTTTCAAATACATGTAATGTAACAATTACCATAAATCTTCCTCTCACCGATGGTGGTTGCATTCCTTAAGCTCCGTTCACATTGAAGAAGCAGAAGCTAGCTTCTGCTTCTTGGTCCCATGTTATCTCTATGCAGAACAGCTTCTGCGTTTAAAAGCTGGAACAATAGCTTTTTTTTGTTTTTGCTTTTTTTTTTGCTCACCGGAGCTTAACTTTAAAGCAGCTTTTAAAAGCTGGAGCTTTAAAAATCTGCGTGTAGCCAATCAGAGCACAGCGTGGTTTGAGGAGGCGGAGTTGAGCTCATTTTACAAAACCGAAAACCCTCTGGAAAGCTGTCCGACCCAATTGTCCGCATTAAAAAAGAAACTTTTTGAATATGGGCTGTATATGAAATATGAATGGATATTTGGCAAGACCATAGCATATTTTGTGATAGAAATTAAAGTTTATATGAGAAACAAGTTGTCGAAGCGGTGAAAACAGGTTGTGTTCCGTGTGCCGTCGCGAGTGTCACGTTTCTGGGGACAAGTCATCGTGCATTCACCCCCCCCTCCGGTTCTCATCGAAGCTATGGATGGACTACTGAACTGAACTCTCCGGAACGCTATCCGTCGCTGACGCTGATTGTGGACTAAACAGTGCACACACACACGGTTGATAAATTAGCAGATATAGATAGATAGACAAACAACTAAACAATAGTTGTGTCGGGAGTTTTCGCCAAAACCTTCCCCGAGAAGAGGGAAGTAGCAGCCCGCTCTCAGCGCGTTTCTGTGCCGATCCTCGTGTGTCTCTCGGTAGTATGTTGAAGCTTTTGCGCCGTCAATCAATACCTTTAAAATAAATAATTAATAGCCTTTATATCAGTTGTATGTACCCCCCCCCCACACACACACACACACACACACACACACACACACACACACAGTACACAGTACAGTAGTCCCCAGTACTGGAACGCCGAGGAGAGCTGTGCTCGGAGACGATTTGCGGGACGTTTCCTCGCACTAAAATTAATTGCCCTTGTCGCGGGACCTCGCCCTGAGCACAGGGCGTTGACCACTGGTGTACGCTCCTCGACACCCAGTCTCAACTTAGGGGGTCCTCCGCGGGCCGGGCCACAGGGTCCAGAAGTCGGTCCACTTTCGTGTGTGTGTGTGTGTGTCGCTGCATTGTATGTTGATTGTTGAAACGTGGGCACCGTGAATCATACCTTAAAAAAATAATTAATAGCCTTTATATCAGTTGTATGTACCCCCTCTATTTATGCAATATGTTGCCCATGTTTTGTGATTGGTTTGCTGCGTTCTGAATCGATAAACCAATCGCATATATTTATTTGAGGGAATCATTTCAGACAGCGCCGAGATAGGAGCTCCCTTCCACGGGAGACTTGGGACTGAATGTCCGGAAATCGCACGTAAACATAAGCTGTTTTAATTGCTTTTACGACGTGCTGGATACATACAATTGTATTTCTACGGTATGCTCTTTCTAAATCAACATTAACATTACATACAGAGCCGCCATTTAAAACAATGCCCGGAGTGTTTCGCTCGTGGCCTAGGGGGGAGAGGAGAGCGGAGTGTGGGGGGGAGACATGAACACTGAAGACGGGGAGGATTGAGATCCGGTCCGTTCGGTTATTTACAAACAAGTTTACCAAGATTATATTATTTATTCATCCATACATAGGTTATGATGTAACTAAATATATCATTATTTCTCCTCTACAGTCGCTATTTTACATTTTAGACTTTCAAATGCGCATCTGCTCAAACTGCCCGTCTCTCGTCTCAAAGCCAGACAGCCAGTCCAGGCAGCTTGAGTGACAGGTACCTTGTACACGCCCACTTTCTCAAAAAAAAGCTGCGTCTTTTAGATACACTCAAAGTTAGTAACTGCAGAGTCCAGCAATAGTGAGTGAGTCACTACAAATAAAAAGGAGACACTGAGTACACATTCTTTTTACCAAAATAAATTGTAATACACTTTAGTGCAAAAACGTTTTTAGCTGAACACTAAACAAACAAATTCTTCATTAAACAAACAAACTATAGTCACCAGTAGTGCTGGGGCTTCCCTCATGTTAGCCACCAGCAGCTAATGCACCAAAAACTGTTTGTCACTCACCAGGGTTTGCAAATTAAATCAGCACTGCTTTAGATGACTTGCTCCTCACAACAACCTAATGTCATTAATGCTGTGTTTTGTTCTACACAACGGACATTATTCTATATTTTCTTAAACAGAAGTTTAGCTTTTCTCTCTCTCTCCCTCCTTGATTAGGACTCATTTCACCTGTTGTCCCTGCACACAGGCAACAGCTCAATTGACACTCGTTCAGACCAGTTTGGGCAATGTCTCTCATCTAAAGCAGGGGTTTTCAACCGGTGGTCCGCGGAGGTTCTAATATATATATATATATATATATATCTAACATTTCAAAAAGTCAGCTCAACGCGTCAAATAAACAAATAAAAAACAACAACTCACGATGTAAACAGCTGACTGAGCCGTCAGCTGCTGCAGCAACCACCCAACGCATGTTGTGCTTACCGTGCTAGTTGCTGCCCAAGGCAAGCACGGTAAGACGTACGTTGCCATAAGTTATTCATCCAATTCATAATAATGCGTTTGGGAAAGTCAAATCTCCCTGCCATAGTTATAATATCTGCCGCGGATCGATTGAATAGTCTCACATAATACGTGACGTATGCAATGTGCAACGTCTCAGTCTATCGTTGCCGAAAAGGCAGAGCTACAAGCTCACAACGCGATGCAACCAGGTGCCATGTGAGCTTGTAGATTGGCTATTTTTGGTGCGTGACACCGTCGTACGATGATGTATACATTACGCTTTTAAAGTGACAGTACACAATGAACAGTTCCCTCTGTCTGTTAGAAAGGTACTGTATAAGGCCTATAGTAAAATGTAGTGCAGGTTGTAGGTTGGTTAAAATAAAAAAATATATTCTGTTTCTGTGTGTGTGTGTGTGTGTGTGTGTGTGTGTGTGTGTGTGTGTGTGTGTAACTGAAATGGATTATTATTTTGAGACTTATTTTGAGTCATGCTTAGTACAAGTAAAAAACACTTGTAAAACTTAACTTAAAGTAATACTTTGAAACATTTTTTTTGTCCAGCTCATGAATGTAGCCTGTGATCGTGTGATTAGTGAGTAACAAGAAGAAAACAAAAACAACCTTAACCCATGGTGCATGAATGCCCCACCACTATTGTGTCACACGACACAATAGTGGTGGTCCCCAGGCTGCTCCTATAGTCAGAATGGTGGTCCCTGGGTCAAAACCAGTTGAAAACCCCTGATCTAAAGGATGAAATGATCTGAGGGGGTTTTCTGTGTACATTTCAGTGTAGTGAGGGGATATGACTGAATTAATTAATTGTCACTTGATGACTTAACAGTTATTTATTTATTCATATTGAAGGATGAGTTAGCCCATTTTAATCCATTGTATTTATATATTTATTGTAAAAGGTGATTTAGCCCATTTTAACAGCAACAGCAATCCATTCAACAGAGCACTTTACTCCACGATAAAGCATATACAGTGTTTCTTTCAAAAGGTCCAAATGGTCTGCCCTGCAGAGCCTACTTCTACACAACACTGTTCCAGGACCATGGAGAGCACTCGCTCTGGCCTTCCACAGCTGTGGTTCAGTTCAGTCAGATAACTCACGCATAGATTGAACCAATATTTTAAGAATAGAATGAGATTGAAGTGTGAATACAATTATTTTATCTTGGCGTTCAGGCTCTGCGCCATTTTTCGCCCTGCTCAGCACAATTAGAAAACCAATTAAACCATCATTAAGAGCAGGGAGATATACTGGAAAATTTGACCACAGGTCTCCGCCAGGTCATGTGTAGGCCAGCAATGTTCAGGATGGAATATGAAGAATCAGACCGATCAGTCTTGATCACATGACAATAATCTAGGAGTAATATCAATTTCATCAATGCACATCTTTACCAGAAAGATGGTGGCAGATAGGGCACCCACCCACATGACCAGCTGGTGTCTTGACCAATATGGAACTTGGTCCTACAACATGAAATCCAACTTTTCTAAAATAATCGGGTGGTATTTGCGCTCCCCTATATGTGTGTGTTTTCTATCCACACAATTATCATATAGGGGCATTTATGGAAATTGCTCTCAGGAACAGTTCAACTGATTTGGTCGTACGCATGTCATCTGTATCATGCTACTTTGTACAATTCTGCAGTCTTCATTTCCACTTTGTTTACAACGTCCGCCATTGTTGATTTTCCAACAGCATCATCAGTATTACAATGACTCAAATATAAAAATATAGCTGCAAGCAGCGATAAGGCGGGACCAAGAAAGAAGACAATACGCAATGAGAACAATATGCACAAATACGACCGACGAGCCGAGTTGTCAGTACCCGGATTTGAACACACATTGTTCAAGTCATTGAAGCTCTTGTCACACCGTTTACATTGGAACGTTTTTTTTTTTCCACCTGCGTGGAGACGCTGGAGTGCCGTCAGGTTGCTAAACGGAGTGTCATTGAAGGTCTTGTCACAGTGTTTACATTGGGAAGGCTTTTTCTCCAGTGTGGAGAGACGCTGGCGTGCAAGTCAGTTTACCTGATGTTTAAACCCATTTAGACCTGAGAGCTGAGTCTATAAAACGTCTTGACATCCTGACAGTTTTCTGAAAAACGTATCAGTGGTGCACTGGTGCTCAAACATGGTCATGTCAAGGACCTCCAGAACTATCTGTAATTGGCCGCCGACCCCCATCTGAAAATATGCAGTTCCAGGGACCCCCCCCCCCCAGAAGCAAACATTGTAGTTAAAAACTTGCACTCAGAATATATTCAAAGATTTGCGCCACATGTTCACGGGTTTTTCAAAGAATAGCTGACCTACAAGCTCGTAGCGCGGCACTCTGTGCCACAATATGACTCTGGTGTCAGGTTACTAAAAAAATGAAACTCTTGCTACACTGTTCGCAGAGGAAAGGTTTTTCTCCCGTGTCTCTTAAGATTGCTCAAGTATTTGAAGCTTTTCTCACTAATAAATTATTCTGCTGAAAATGCTGTACTATAGTAGTTATGTCAAGCTGTTTTTCCGTTTTTAGTTTGTGTGTGTTGTGTTTTGTTTCTTTCTTCTGTTTTGTGTTTTCATTGATTCGTATGTTTTACTTGTGTTCAATTATTCATTATTTGGTGTAAAAAAAATAGAACTTTTGAATAAAAACAAAGAATATATATATTCAGCTGGTTGTGGTTGTGGGCTGACCACCCAAGGGGTTCTCCGATAAAAAAGGTCTCTTGACACCAAAGTATATTTCAACAGAATAGTACTTTATTGTCTTCAGTGTGAGCCATTGTTTCTACAAGCAAGATATAAGAAATGGAATACATATTAACTACAGCATGACAAGGACCATATGAATGACAAGTAAATCAAATATAGCTCAGAACACATCAGAACGCAACAGAATGGATGTGAATAAACAGGTACACTGGGCATTCATACACCAGAACATATATGTGAACAATCATAGTATGGCAAGGTGATCAACATAGAATACATCAGGTCAATACAGAACATAAAGGCTTACATTGGTCAGTGGTGGTGTTGTAGGGTACTCAGTGAGAGCTGCAGGTTCTGCATTGCATGTTGCCAGTGTGAAGGCTGGAGACTGAGTGAGGGCTTATATAGGGCACACCTGAACTCATGTGATTGGTCATTGAGTTGAGTGGTGTGATGGCAGACACCTGTGTCATTGTGGATGCAGGGAATGGGAAATGTCCACCAGAGGCTGCCAGTCAGACAGCATGCAGATACTTCACAACACTCACACACTGTAGGTTTTCTCCCCTGTGTCGGGAGGAGTCAGATGATGTTTCATGATTGGTGTTTGGGTTAAAAAGCCTTGGCAAATTGTCGATTAACTCGGTTGATTACGTCTTTTGTGTCTCCTCGTTTCCTTGACAGACGTCATAACTATGACGTCACTATGTTGTCAGCCACGCTCAAATATGTCATAAATCGTTAACCACTCCAAAAAGGGGACTGACTGTAAAATATCTAATATCTAAGTATATTTATTTACTGGCGACCAGCTGAGCATATCAACATTATGAAGGACTAGACCTGTGCCCTTCTGGCACTGGCGGCCTATACTTGGGAACGATGCAAATTGGGAACAATGAAAATAGGGGGAAAAAAACACACACTTTGAGGAAATAAATCGATAGAATAATCGCTAAGAAAATAATCAATGGTTGCTACCTACCATATTGTAAACTTTAGTCTGCACTTTTCTGTTTGCTGCTCTACAATGAATAAGCATGATTAGCTGCTCTCTCTCTCTCTCTCTCTCTCTCTCACACACACACACACTTAGAGTACCATAGAGATCCAGCTATCAGCTGTCTCACACACAGTATGTAATTACTTCTCGCCCTCAGGGCGTCTTGCTGGTATGCGTTTCCTTAAGCAATTGATTAATGTGCTCGTCCGACCATTATTCCGACGAGGGCCTTGCATGGTCTCCTGATTTGACCACGTCTATCCGCGATAACAAGACATCTTTGCGCTGCGTGGAATATGCCTTCTCCGTCTCCAACTGTGTTCACTCCTCATTCATCTGCCACATACAGCCTTTATTGGATGCGATATTGCATTCACCCCTGCAGTGGAATCGAAGTCAGGTGCAATTGGAGGGCGAAGTGAAACCCCCGCTTTGTAGCGAA
This sequence comes from Protomyctophum bolini, assembly GCF_963924005.1. NCBI lineage: Eukaryota > Metazoa > Chordata > Actinopteri > Myctophiformes > Myctophidae > Protomyctophum > Protomyctophum bolini. The sequence goes on along the minus strand of NC_137871.1, from coordinate 11,777,033 downwards.
GTAGAATGCGGTTATTCAATGCGCATCGGGATTAGAATGAGCCTTCACACCTGCCAAACGAAGCGCACTTTCCGACAATACGCAGCAGGATTCGTATTAATCGCATGAGTATAGCAGTACTATAGCAGTATAGTATAGCAGTACAGTACAGTATAGAATGCCACCTTTGTACATGCAGTAAACAACCATAACCATAATATTATTGAGGTGATGAACAGGGAAGTCTCCTCTTCTCAGTGGGAACTCTGTCCATGGCTGGCTAATCAGCATCAGCTGCTACACCACTATTGAGGGACTTGGAACGGCTGTGATTTATAATTTCACGGCAATTCAAAAAAATAGCTGATCTACAAGCTTACGCTCATCACGTGTCATGGTGCGGAGACTGATGATGCCTGATGTATAGATCTGCTATTTTCAAAATAGTTAGAAAAATCTTCTCTCACGGAAGTCCGAAATGTTGTCAAATTGGGGTCTGTGGCCAAATACTGTAATATAAATGGGGGGGGGGGAGTCTAAAACCACTGCTTCAAACAACTTAGGTTGCTGATTATCATGGCAGGAGTCCTCCATCACACTGCTTATAGGCCATGTCTGCAATGCATCTCCTCTAACAGACACCATGTGGGAACAGCATGATGTGGGGGTAAAGAAATGTCCAAGTTCGGGACCTTATCTGTCGTTTTAACGCTTTGACAATTAACCTGGCACAGTGCAGTAGTCCTCACCTTCACTAAAAGGTGCCCATTGTCTTATATATACAGTGTACGCAGCCTGTTTAATGTAAATGTATGCCTGGCGTTCTCACTCTGCTGCACGTCTGACTGAAACTCGTTTAAAAAACGCCTCCATGGTGGTGGAGTTTAGGGCTCCCCCACCCACCGTTAAACAGCGTTTCTTTTTAAATGATGTGACTGTCAGACGACGGAGGCTGCCTCAGGATCCAGTGCATCACACACACACACACACACACACACACACACACACACACACACACACACACACACACACACACACACACACACACACACACACACACAGGACAGGCCTGTGATACACCTTCCCATTACAGGACCGACCTCCCCAAACACCCCCTGTCAAACCTGCCCCCCCCCCCCCCCCCACACACACACACACACAGTCACACACAGGGCTGGTGACACACATACTGTATAGGACAGGATTTATACACGCAGTTTTTTGAAAATGTCTTTAAACACATGAACCTATTCTGGTCATGTCATCATGACAGATAGGCGAACGCTCTGCAAATATATCTGGGAGCTGCTCACGACGCGTCAACATCTGAGATTTATAGTACATTTTAGTTCTATTTGCCTTTTCTTGGGTTTACATTTTTTGAGGCAACCCAGTATCATCAAAAGCTGCTTCCCCAAGGTAACATTTTTTTTTTTAAATGAAAGCTAAAAAGCAAAAACAAAGCAAAAAATAAATAAAATAAGGATTAACAATGCTGTTTGCGCCTTTGATCATAATTATTTTCCACATCTCTGTAGCCTAGATCAGCATATGAAACAGACCTAGATCCATTTCTAATGGCAACCTAATCAAACCCCACAGTACTTTATTTAGTTGTATTCTCATCTAAAATATAATCCTTTGCTCAGAAATCGTCCAGCATCCCCAGCGTCGACTGGACTGTCCATTCTTCGTATACAGTTGACTGTTGTTTGACTATAACCAAACGTCATACTCGCCAAATGAAACCTGCAAATATTCCAAACAAAAGTTTAACTTTTCTCAGCTTTGGCATCTGTGACTGGTCTATGGTTCATGAGCTATATGCGCATTCAAAGTTTGCATTTTAAATTGAGTGATATAGTGCCACCCTTTGGACCAATGGTCATGGGCTTCGCATGGTCACCGTTTGGCATGGCACCTCTACCAGATTCCCGTTCCGCGAAAACCGACTGCACGGTTCAGCCAGAACTGCTATTTTTGGCGGAAGAAGAAGAAGAAGGAGGAGAAGAAAAAAAAACCCACAAAAACAATAAGTGACCATGAACAGTGACGTTAACCTTGGATCTCTTTTGTCTTGTCTGCATCGACCTCTGACACGCTTAGACATCATTTGTGCTAGAGATATCTACGAGCTCACATATGTGCGTTGTGAGCTTGTGGGTCCGCTATTTTTGGGGTATGACCCAGACTTCCGCCTGCCATGCTGAGCCCTCTTAATTATCCTACATGTGATATATTTAGCCGTGCCTCCTGTTGTCCTCCGAGTCGTGTAGCTTGCTCCACGTTGTACATTTCGCAGCAGACTCTCGTCAACGTAAAGTGTTCTCATTATACTTTCGAAAGGTTTGAGTCACGGACACGTTTCACCTGGTGTAGCTGTCGCCTCGCGTCTAACACGACGTCGACTTGCAAAACCTAACTAAACAAGACCGAGGACCAGTTTTGCATCCGTCAAATCCATGTGTGCAGTTGGCTCTAGCTAGCAGGTGTGCGGAATTAACGTCTGAGCAGCTAATTATTTTTGCTGATTATTTCATGGTTCTCGTCCTTGAGACTTACCGGCTGTGTCTCTTTGCTGCAATTACCGTCATCTCCACCTCAGACGCCGGTTAATACAGCCTTCCTGTGATTAATTGCACCTGCTCTTTTAGAGGTGGGGGAATCTGATCCGTAAATGAAAACACAATGTCCCGTGGTCGTGTGACCATCCAAAGCTTTTTATCTCTTTTTTGAATAAATGAACGCCTTATTTTATTCTTTCAGAAACTATAGTAAAATAGAGGTGCTGGGTTCAAAAAGTGACATCAGAAAAGAGAAGGGAGCCCGCACACTCATATGCTCCAAAAGATACATTTATTGACGACGTTTCGAGCCAAGGCTCTTGAAGACCAGATGAAGAGCCTTGGCTTGAAATGTCGTCAATAAATGTATCTTTTGGAGCATATGAGTGTGCGGGGTTCCCTTCTCTTTTCCCATTTCATTCTTTGCCATAATGACAGAGGCGACAAGCTTACAACATGTCATACGGTGTTGTCAGCTTGTAGATTGTCTATTTTCCTAAAATATAGGGACACCAAAAAATTACCTATTTGCACGGAAGTTCCAGACCCACATAGGAACGCACCCAGTGTGCCGGCCCGATTCTGGAGAGCCGCCCCGCGTATTGAAACCGTTGAGACATGACAGAGTTACCGTGTGGGGGTCCCTATACTGTACCCTCTACTGTACTGTATTGTACTGTACTGTACTGTACTGTACTGGCACACCCGAAATCACCATATATATATACAGTTATGTGCATGTGTGTTTGTTAGGTTGCGCACATGGGTGGTGAAAAACAACCATGCTGTTTTCGTGCTCAGACGCACCCAGCCACCCACCAACCCACACACATAGCTCCGTAAGGGAGTGGTTGCACCACTCAATTTCTAAATAATAGCTACGCTGCACGCAATGCATTACATACAACAAAGGTTATTTTCCCCACTTCCTGGAAAGTAAACGGTGTCGGATATACAAAAGTTATGCCCAACAGCGACAGTGTGCATGACGGAGAGAGGCACATTTTGTGGTGACACGCAAGCTGTGCTTCCAGGCAGGTGTGCCTCGTTGATAAATGATTATGCAGGTTTCTAGGCACAGAATGCGTCTGAAATGCCGGGCCAGAGAGCTTAGCAAACCTGGCCCTGAGAGTATAAAAAGCTAGTGAACTGACCGATATTGTTTATATTTGTGAAGTGAAGTGAAATAATATTGCCTTTTTGCCCTATGGGTGGTGCTAGAGGAAAGGTCACCAAAATCAGTATAGGGTTCATCCTCTGAGGAGCACTCAAGCCTTTAACCACAAGTCTTAAACCCTCGATTCGTAGTAAAACAGACCCCAGATAAAACTGTACTTTGACGTTTCTTTCCCCTCCATTTAAACAAAATGCCAAAAACAGCCTCTAAAAATTGACAAGCTCACAGTGTGTCTGGTTGCTTGTTTCTAGCATAAATGGTATTATATAGCGCCTTTTTCCAAAGTGCTTTACAATATACGGTGCATATACACCCTGCTTCGCGACACAAAGTATATATAAAAGTGTATCAGCTATTTTTTGCTGAATGTTAGCCTTAGAAGAGGGACACTAGTAGCCATAAGTGTGTCTCAAGGACATTTCGACAGCAAACAAGGAGGAGCTGAGAATCAAAAATGGACCCTTCCAAATCCCTATAGACAGCAACTCCACCATCTGAGCACAGTGTGTTTGGGTTTTAACCCATTCTGGGGCGGGAACCCCTTTTGGTGTCAGCATTATGTTATGCTTTAGCTATTGAAAAATCGACTGACATAGAAACAGCTTTTTCAGAAAACTGTCAGGATGTAGAAGACATTTTTAGAATCTGATCTCAGGTCAGAATGGGTTTCAAAGTAACATACAGACATGGACGGACAGACGAGCGAATGGATGGCCACGACGTTTGACCTACAAGTCGGCCCCAACAAATCTCCGTCGTTGATTTTTGAGGACCGGTATCGACCGGTTGTTGCAGTCGTGGCAAAAGGACTTCAATTAAACGGCATCACACTGCATCAACGTGAAAAGCTGGACCGTCATCGTTTCTCTCTCCGAACACGAGAGGAATCAGGGACACGTCCCCCCTTTTCGTCTCGGCAGTGTGTTTTTTTTGTTCACAACGACCAACGACCTCCTGGGGACTGTAATATTAGAAGTGACTGACAGCAGTGATTGTGCCCGGGTTGGGTCTGTGTCTGCGTGTGTGTGTGTGTCTGCGTGTGTGTGTGTCTGGGTGTGTATGTGTCTGTGTGTGTGCGTGTGTGCGTGCATGTGCGTGTGTGTGCGTGCAGTGCAGTGATCACGCTATAGACGGGCTGGCTGGCTGTGATTGTGCGTGTGGTGTGATGTGATGTGTCGGGAGGAGTGCGTCGTCCCCACACACACACACACACACACGTCGTCCCGGGGTGTGTTTTCTCTGGTTCTCTGGTGGAGAGAGAGAGAGAGTGTGAGGTCAGTGCCTGGGCTGCCGGGGCCCCCGGGGTCCCCAGGGGGCCCTTGGAGGAGGAGGAAGGAGGAGGAGGAGGAGGAAACGTTTACTGGGCAGAACAGACGGCTGACAGCAAGCACTTGACACCAAGGCTCTCCTCAGGCAGCCCTCCACACTGTCCTCTGTCTCTCTCCCTCTGTCTCCCTCTCTATACCTCTCTCTCTCTCCCTCTCCACTCCAGACCCTTCTTTCCATCTGTTCTCATTCGTTCACTCATCTCTCGTCTGTCCCCATGCATGTCTCCCTGACTCCTCTCTCCATTTGTCTTTCTCCATTCTCTCCCTCCTCTTGTCCGCCCACCCCCCGGTCTGGTGACGCGTCTATAGGATGAAGTGACTCACACACACACACACACACACACACACATCAGGAGGGCATGGTGAGCACCTATACTATGCTGAGACTATAGAGTGGCAGGTCAACTATAGCCCATTCTGACCTGAGATCAGATTAAAAAAATGTCCGTTTAAAAATGACAGTTTTCTATGTCAGTCGTTCTGCGATTTTTCAAAAATAGCAGACCTACAAGCTCGTAGCGCGCCACTCGGTGGCGCGCTATGAGCTTGTAGATCTGCTATTTTTTAATAGCTAAAGCATAACGTAATGCTAACACCAAAAGGGGTTCCACGCCTAAAATGGGTTATGGGACGCGAGACGCAGGATTTCATAGTGAATGCGACCTTCGGTTGCAATTCAAAAAAATATATACTTACAGTATATGCAAAAACCTTTGCATATACACTGAAGTTTTCATTGTGCTATATAGTGCTGCCGCACTACTCACACTTCTCAAGATGTTTAAGATCCAGAAACAGGTTGAGAACCACTGAATACTATTGTGACAAACGAGATCGCTTGGTTCGATGATTTGATTTGATTTCCGGCAGGCATATACTGTATAGCACAGTTGCTGTAGCGTTACACGATTCAACAACAAAATATTTCAAAACACGTCTCTACAGCCATGAAGCCAACCCTGTTTCTCGTCTGTGATAAACAGGGATTGTTGGAAAGCAATTATGACTCGCTTTGCTTTGGTTTGCTTCTTTTCTTTCTATATATTCTTTGAGTGGTGCAACCACTCCAAGGAACAGCAATGTCCGTGTTCACCTATGTGTCCGCCCGTTCACCTATGTGTTCACATGTGCCGTTAATGAGTACCAGTAGGGGCGCTGTTTGCCAGCAACAGAGAGAGGGATAGAGCTGCACTGTTGCCTGCTAATGAGAGAGAGAGAGAGAGAGAGAGCCACACAGACACAGATGCACGCACACACATGGCGCGCGCGCACAGATATGTCAAATGAATGCGTCTCATTGGACGAACAGAGGAGCCCGCATGCACTCTCTATACTGAAGGATATATGAGAGCGAGGGAATCAGTTTTTTATACCATTCAGGGCAACTTAAAAACAGTGCTGCTCACTTTCTCCTTTGATCTTGCACAGACAATATCCAGGGGCGACGCCCAGGAAGCTGGAGACTCATAACGGAGGACAGATTTCCCCTGAGACAGCAAGAAATGAGAGTTCCTCCTCTCCAGGGGTCTGAGCCCCTGGCCCACAGACTGTCTACCTCTCTCTCTCTCTCTCTCTCTCTCTCTCTCTGTGTACGTGTGTGTTGTGTGTTGTGTGTTGTGTGTGTGTGTGTGTGTGTGTGTGTGTGTGTGTGTGTGTGTGTGTGTGTGTGTGTGTGTGTGTGTGTGTGTGTGTGTGTGCGTGCGTGCATGCATAGTGTACTGTAAAAAAAAGGGGGTTTATAAACACACACACTTTCACCTGCATACTCTTATTGTGTGCGTTTACTTCAATGTGAATCAAGGAGAGGAGAGGAGAGGAGAGGAGAGGAGAGGAGAGGAGAGGAGAGGAGAGGACGACAGTCGATTTATTACAGTCTCAACATTTGTTCATCCCCTTCTTAACGCACCCAGCTAGAGACGTACGGTAGTCAGATATATTGAATATCCATATGAGCATCCTGCCTCTTTACAACTGACCGACCCCTCCAGAAACATAACGGATCTCTCGGCCAATGGGAAATCCATGGACACTTCAAACAATCTTAATCTCCGCTGACAGCTGCTCGATACACTTCAATACGGATTCATCAGATGAGGACCCGTTGAGATGGCGAAGCGCGTTTGGGAGAAGGTGGATATGATTTTGTTCTACATCTCTGCGTCGCGTCTGAAAAAGGTCGTAGTAATGGAACGACACGCGAGTCTGACTCGACGCACGTCAAAGTAAACACTTAATTACTGTACTGTGCAATCTTATACGTCTGAGAGGAATAATACCAGCACCAGTAGTACAATATAAAACGATATCTATAGATCATAAGTATATGAACATCTGCCTTTTATAGCGCCACCAGGAACATTTTTTTTAAATATTACTCCTCTAGATTTTGGCCAAAAATCCCGCAAATCGTTACACAATATCTCTACAGTCATGTCCTCAAGACGGATCTGTAAGTGTCCGATATTTCATATTCCATCCTAATTAGCACAACATTGGCTTTCCACCCTATAATGGCTAACATTGACTTTCTTTGAACAAAAAGCCTCAAATCGTGAACGCAGCGTGCAACTTACGTGAAATCTTTCACGCACTTTCCTACTAAAGGCTGAGGAATATATCCCACCCTTTTCACATTGTCCTGTTATAGCTTTTTTTGCAAAACACATTTTTGGAACAAAATGCCTCGAATCATCCAATTGCCATCAAAGGCGTAAGAAGAAATGGCACCCTTTTCACATTGGCCACCAGGAGGCCACAACCTGACCTGGTCTGGTGGAGACCTGTGCCCCGAGGGGCACTTTTTTCCCCGTTTCCCCAGTTGTTTTTCCCCCTGTGTACTATAGCTGGCAGAAAGACTTTCTTGTTTTTGTCTCAAGTCAATATGTTTAGTTTAAACTGACCTGAAACCCAATCTGCTGAATTCTAACATATGTATTTTGTCAAATATGGCATTTGATTTGATCTTATCTGGTGACTACAGACAGGTCACATCATTAAAATGCACCGCAGACATGTCCTTTGACATCCTGACGATGATTAATTTTAATCGCCATTGCATCTAATTTCATTCTCCCTTTGCCTTAAATGAGAGAACATCTAATTATGGCCCTGATTCATATCTTATTAAAAACCATTTCGGCTAGCCTGGCAGCCTGCCAATCTTCATCCTCACTCAATGAACACAGGGCCCTGGCGTTGTAGAAAACGCTCATTAAACATGCAAACAGATCATTTCTCGCCTTGCCGCATCCCCTCAAAGACAAGCTAACAAAATGAGCTCGTATAGCGGATCACTCTCGGTCCAATTATTATTTCTGTGGCGAGTGCTTTGCGTTGGGTTTCCCGGGACTCTCACAAACTCTCTCCAAATGTTATCGTTGCCGTCGGGTGAAAACCTTGTATGTTTAAATCCAAAACCGAAAATGGGAAGAAAAAAAAAAGAACCTGTGTTACAATGGGTCCAATTATATTTAGTCACAAGCTCTTGTTAATATACTAATTAGTCCAGTAGTTGGGAGATAAGCCACAGACACACACACACACACGTCACGCACGCACGGAGACACACACACACACACACACACACACACACACACACACACACACACACACACACACACACACACACACACACACACACACACACACACACACACACACACACACACACACACACACACACCTTCCTTAGTTTTGGGTCAGTTACTGTGCTCAAGTCTTCTGCTACTGTGTATTCTCTGTTTAGAGCTAAATAGCATTCCATGGTGCTCTGGTTTTGAGTAGATCTTTCCCAGTGTGTGAGATAGCTTTCTTTTAGTTTTCTTATGATTTGGTTGTGTATAGTCCCGTTTGTTTTCTGTCTGGTGGTTGTGCTTGTGTTAGTCCCTGCAGAACTAGCTGGCTGAGGGGACATCCTTCCAGGGATTCACTGTGTGTGAGGGCCTTTCTGTTGAGCGTTCACTTTCCTTTAGGTGTTCATAGAACTCCAATGCTCTCTTTTGAGTTTTGACAATTAGTGGGTATCATCCTAATTCTGCTCTGCATGCGTGATTTGGTGTTTTCCGTTGGATGCGGAGAATGGATTTGCAGATCTTCGGCATGCAGAGTTTCAATCTGGTGTTTATCCCATTTTTCCGGTTCTTGATCGGCAAGTGGGCCCCAGACTTCACAACCATAGAGGGAAATGGGTTCTATAACAGAGTAGTATCTTTAGACAGGTTTGTATTGGGATGTTTAAGGGCATTTACAGCGCTCGCTCTCTCTGTCTCTGTCTCTGTCTCTCTCTCTCTCTCTCTCTCTCTCTCTCTCTCTCTCTCATGAACTAACTAAAGTGTGCATACATTGTACTTCAATCAACCATATTTCCACAAGTATGAAGCCCTTATCAGCAGTGCCTGGCACATTTACTTAAGTAGACCTACTCCACTTACGCTAAGTGCAATTTCTAGGTACCATTAGTATACTCGAGTATATGTCCATCCCTTGATACTTCAATGCCATCACTGCATATAGGTGAAATCCCTCATCATAAATAGGCCTATAGTGCCTTTACCCTATAGAAACACTAAACATCTTTTTTGTCACAGCATCACTAAACTTGGCTATATTTTTGCCCTATCATATAGTGGGGCAAAATATGTGAAAAACATGTTTATTATTTTAAAAGATATTCCTAAAACATAATAATGGAGCTGGGAACTACAGTACTCCTTTGGTCCACCCATTGGGCTGAGACAAGTCAAGTGAAAAAAATGGGATTTCTATAAAAAAAATCACACCTGTGTGAACCGAATGGTGCAACTCTCTCTCTCTCTCTCTCTCTCTCTCTCTCTCTCTCTCTCTCTCTCTCATATATTAGCAGGCAGCAGGCACAGCACTACCCCTCTCTCCGTTTCTGGCGCCCCCTACTGGTATTAATCAGTCACATACTCGTGCTCATGACCACTGATACACACATAGGTGTACACGGACATTGCTGGTGGTAGGAGTGGTTGCACCACTCAAAAACAGAAGACAGGGACACAGGGGGCAGGGACTCAAACCTATACTTTCTATGATGTCATCATCATGAGGGTATACTGAAAGACCCACCGACCTAAGACATCAGCAACATTATGAAGAGTACAACAATATAATTGTCTGGGTGTTCTATAATCTTAAGAACAGTACAGTCACCCCCGTTCACACACAGACGATGGAGGAAACCATCAGAGGTAATTGCCTAATTGGGGGTTAACCCATTTTGACCTGGGAACGATTCTACAAATATATTCTAAATATTTTTTCATATAGACAGTTTTCTGAATAAAAATCATTTTCACGATTTTGTAAAAATAGCAGACCTACAAGCTCGTAGCGCGCCACTCGGTGGCGCGCTATGAGCTTGTAGATCTGCTATTTTTCAATAGCTAAATTATAACAATGTTTAAAACACCAAAAGGGCTTTCCGCCCCAAAATGGGTTAAATCGCAAGTGTCTTGCTTAAGGACACCTCGACAGTTAACGCTGGGGGGGAGCTGGGGATTGAACCCGGCAACCATGTGTTTCCCAAGCGACCGTTCTATGCCCCCATGAGGTTGACAATTTACTCAAGTACTGTACCCAAGTACAATATTTGGGTACTTTTACTTTACTTGAGTACCTCTCTCTACGCCGTCCACCACCGCCATTCCAACAAGCTATTGAAATAGAAGGCCTGTGCAAAATTGCAAACATATAAACATAACAATATTGCATTTTGTATGCATTGTGTTTTGTATGGGTTTGTGCGGGCCCCGGGAAGATCTTTGACTGCAGTATAGTGAATATGAATAAAGGATGTGGAATATTTATCTGATTGGCATGGTCTTCAAGAAATATTGTATGAATCCAAAATGCTATATTGCATCAGTGTGTGGGCTTAACTGTCCAGATGGATGCTGTTATTGTACTGTGTATATAACATTTGTATGCAATGGAAGATAAGCAGGAAAATTCTACTTTTGTTGCTTCATGACAGTTCTATACATCTTTCCATGCCATGGAGATGTCAGGAGGAAGAGATGGGGAAGGACATGGCAGCAAAGGGACTGGGGATGGATTGGAACCTGGGCCTTTTTGGTGTTAGCATTATGTTATGCTTTAGCTATTGATAAATAGCATATCTGCAAGCTCATAGCGCGCCACCGAGTGGCGCGCTACGAGCTTGTAGGTCTGCTATTTATTTTTTAAATTGAAGAATCACTGACATAGAAACATAGCTTTTTCAGAAAACTGCCAGGATGTAGAAGACATTTTTAGAATCTGATCTCAGGTCAAAATGGGCCAACACTGAGCCAACATTGAGCCTTAATGGTATGAGCCCCTGAAGGCGACCCTACATTTGATTATTATTATTGACAGCTCCAATGAACAGCTACTGTATGTGTGTCTGTCTGTCTGTCTGTCTGTCCGTATGTCTATTTGAGTACGGATGTGCGTCTGTCCATGTGTCTACTTTGAGTACGGACAGCTGCAATACCGCTGGTTGACCTAAAGTGGCACTGTCGCACCGCTCAGTTCACACGTTGGTGTGTAGAATGGGGTGCAGTACTTAGTTTAGACAGTTTTTGGTTTAGACTAGTCATTGGTTAGACCAGTCATTAGTCCTACAACTACAACCTATCTCAAACCCTCACCCTAAACCTAACCTCCCACGGGGCAGCACACCTAAACCTAACCTTAACCCATGTCTAACCAATGACTAGTCTAAACTAAGTATGCACCCCGTGTAGAATGCCCAAAGTAGGCATGCCAACAAACTTATGAATAAACTTGTGAATTTAACTTGACTTGCAAATCAAATCTGGCTAAGAAGGAATTGTTAAGATATACAGGAATCCTTAAGGATCCCAACCCTATGCAGCTGCAGGCCCTGTTTTTGGCCCTAATGTAGGCCTAATCTGTTTTTTTTCCTCCACTGCAGGCAAGCCGCATCAGAGCCGCAGATATACACTGCACTGAGTTTGCCAGGCTAACGATGACTGAGTATGTATTTAATATTGAATAATATTGCTGAGGTTATCCGCTGAAGAAATGATATTCTGTTAGGCTATAAAATGTAAGAGAATAGCAGAGCACTGTTCTCAAGCAGTTCTCCTTTGTTCCCTTAACCCATTCTGACCGGGAACCCGTTTTGGTGTTAGCATCATGTTATGCTTTAGCTATTGAAAAATAGCAGATCTACAAGCTCATAGCGCGCCACCGAGTGGCGCGCTACGAGCTTGTAGGTCTGCTATTTTTGAAAAATCGAAGAGCGACTGACATTTTTAGAATCTGATCTCAGGTCAGAATGGATTAATCAGACCAGTGTGTGTCCTAGTGGAAACCTCGTATGAATCTGATCTCAGGTCAGAATGGGTTAATCTACGATGATGTAAAAGAACCATTACGAATATCAAATCTGCAATCCTTTGATGTCTCGTATGAGAGAACAAGATTATGCCACTCGAGTCAATATAGGAGAAAAAATATCACTTAACCCAAACAAATTGATAGACAGTAGGCATGCTTTAAGAACATAGAAATGGAGGGAGGTAGGCTTTATTGGACCAGACGTTGCACGTGTAAATAGGCATGCTCACTGCTTGGTTACAATAAAATGTTTTAGTCAATAAGATAAGTTTTGCATTGCAGCTTTCTAAGTACTGCGTCGATAAGCAGTAGTGGCTTAAGCAGTGGCTGCACTGTAACGACACCAGCTGCACACCGAATGAACTACTTCAATAAAGAGTTGCTGAGTGCTGAGCGTGTCCTGGAAGAAAAGAAAGAGAAAAAAAAGACGCTATCGTCCTTGTATCTTTTTTCGGAAGACGGTTGCAGGAGAACAGACAGGATCTGACAAGCCAGGGGGGCTTCTTGTGTGTTGTCTTTCATCTGAGCGCTATATGGAGGGTCAGGTAACGATACCCCAGAGAACCCGGGCTAGACATGCCCTCAATGCACCGCCAAGCATGTCTGTCTTAAAACAATGCCTTTAATCTAGCGAAAAATATGATTTTCCTCAAGGCACCATGTTGGAACATGAATATAAATAATGAAATGGAATCAGCCAACTCGGTGCATTTCAGGAATTCTCCTTTGATCGAGTATGACTCACAGGCATGGCGTGGTTTGTCTTTTTTTCTTTTCTTTTGTCTTTCTTCGCCAAGACAACTTCATGTTTCATGGATTTCGATGAAACTCATAAGTCAGTCCTAATAATAGCACTGTGATTTCACTAAACACGACATTAAAAGGCTCGTTAAGATTTTGTTTGTTTGCTTGCTTTGGCCCAAAATATTCCGGATAAAACGTGAGAAAATATGCACGTGCAAAGTGGCCAAAATACCTCGCTTACTGTTCAGGATTCATATGCCAAAATAGCACATCTACAAGCTCGAAACGCAGGTACGAGGTTTCTGCCCGACAGCCACGATATACTATAAAATGACAATCTACTTACTTCATAGATAGATAGATAGATAGATAGATAGATAGATAGATAGATAGATAGATAGATAGATAGATAGATAGATAGATAGATAGATAGATAGATAGATAGATAGATAGATAGATAGATAGATAGATAGATCGATCGATCTATAGTCCCGCCCCCTACCAGGGCCCAGGAAATGATTCTCCGTTCATTTTCCTAATAGACATTTCAGAAAGTATTTATTTAAAGACGTTTACGCCGCGGACAAAGCCAACTCTTGTCGTGACAAATCATGACAATAAAACAAAAAATGTCGGGCCAAACAAATAATTAGAAAGTAGAAAGAAACGGCAGGGTACAACACTTTTTTTGTTTGTTTTTCTTCTATGTCATTATTTGTTTGGTCCAAAATATTGTGTGTGTTGTCATGATTTGTCACGACTCGAGTTGGCTTCGTACGGCGCTTAAAAGGTCTTTAAATAAATACTTTTTGAAATGTCTATGGGAAAAACTTATTGTGATTGATTAATGTCCTGGGCCTGGCGTCGTCATGAAAGGGGGCGGTACTGCGACGCTCTATATAGCGAGCAACATTCAGAACATTACAACCAAGTTTTATTAAAACCATGACGGTTAGCCTCGCCGCGCGAGGTTAAAAGGGTTTGTTGACGACGTCCAGATGCCGAGCAGAGCACCGTGCTATATAGCGGTCTCTCCCAGCCGTCTCACCTGGTCTCCAGGGGGATGTTGCTGTTGAGCACCCAGCTGTTGTGGAGGTGCGCGGGGTCCGTGGCGGTGGAGCCTCCGTCCGGCCCCCCCGTCTGTCCGCCGCCCTGGCTGGCCTGGTGGCAGCGCTGCGCAGGCATGGTCTTCCTCTGCAGGCTCACCTAAAATAAAAAGAAGTGTTCTGTCATGGCCGGGTAAAGGCCTATTCATAGTCTGGAATTTCGGTGGTGAGGTGACCACCGCTCCGGCGGAGGTGAGCTGACCACCGGAGCTGAAATAACGTTGAGCGGTGGTGAGTAAAAACAGAGAGAAGGGCTGGGGGCGGAGGCGGTGGTTCGCTCTTCACCGCGGCTCGTGACGTCATGTTGTAGTTCGGTCACCGAAAATCCAGACTATGTATGAGCCTTAAAAGTACCGGCGTTCAAAACACACCTTTCACTCACACCTTTCGGTCTAGCATACAACATTGATGCACGCTAGATGTAAGCAAGATGTAAGTGTCATGGCCGCCCCAATGCATTTCCAATGGAAGTCACATGGTTTGATACAACATTTTGGACTACAAGCTGTTGTATGGCTTTCGGGCTGTGTTTCGACTGCCCCCCTCCCCCTCATACAACACAAATGTTGTGTCAAACCATGTGACTCCCATTGGAAATGCATTGGGGCAAGATGTATCACACCCTTTGTATACAACAAGCATACATGAGTCTGTTGCGAAGGTGTGAGTGAGGCCTTAAAGTGCCAAAAGTAACAGTACTCATCGTCCCATTTCAAGTCTTCAAATGTAATATTCTTTTGAAAGTAGCAGATCTACAAGCTCACGTATGCATCGCATCGACAACGCATTGTGAGCTTGTAGATTGGCTATTTTCAAATCGCCGACATGTAGGCTATATAGGGCCGAAGTGTATGTTTTGTAATAATAATCAACATCTTCAAACAAAGTAACTAGTAAATAAAGTGTTCAAATGAAGGTAGTGGATTAAAAAAGTAAAAGTAACCCTAACACCTCAACAATAATTGTACTCATTATGTTATGCTTTAGCTATTGAAAAATAGCAGATCTACGAGCTCGTAGGTCTGCTATTTTTGAAAAATCGAAGAACGACTGACATTTTTTAGAATCTGATCTCAGGTCAGAATGGGTTATAATCAGACCAGTGTGTGTCCAGTGGAAACCTGGTATGAATCTGATCTCAGGTCAGAATGGGTTAAGTTACTTTCTGCCACTGCTCACCTGGGCGTAGGGTGCCGGGCGGGCGCAGGTGCAGGCGTGTGGCGGCGGAGGAGGCGGGGGCAGCGGGCGGAAGGTGAACTGACCGCCGGGGCTGCTGGGTAACTCTGTGTGACAAGAGGAAGGGAGAGAGAGAGAGAGAGAGAGAGACGGATTAATTGACCGGTTTTAGTTTGGTAGAAAAACAATACGACATGAAAGTGCAATGCAACTTCAACACATATAGGATGTACATAAAGAGTAATACAACGCTTATTTCCAACATGGTCCTAATTGTAATAAATGAACTCGCGAGAAAAATAAAGGGAAGCTCCGCACATTCAGATCTGCGCAACAATCGATGTATTTATTTAGCAAGCCTTCGGTCTATATACTGACCTTCTTCAGGCATAATCAAAAAGTGACATAGGACAGAATATAATGTCCGTCACTTGATTGGATGATTGATAACTCATGGGAGTTGTAGTTCTCAGTTGAACTCTACAATGAACTCACAAAATACAAAACCACAAAAAAAAACAAAAAAAAAACAAACAAATACAATCCCTGCAACAAATAAAGTGCATCACTATAGCACTAGTGGGTTTTTTTTTCTCCTATGACCGCGTTCTCACACTGTTTTTGAAAGGGAGGTTTTAAATTGAGACTGCCCGACACGCAGAAGGCAGGTCGTTCCAAAGAGAAATAAATGCCTGTGTATTATATAAAACAACTATATCGCCACAACCTCTGACTCCAGGTATCACAGACTCTCTATATACCGTTTGATTTGGAGACGGAGTGCAGAGGAGGACAGGCTCCGAGAAGGAGGGATAACACAAGAGTGTGGGCAGTGGAAAGAGACGGGAGGGGGCAAATGTGGGTTTATTAGGAGAGCGGCATCAGCGCTGTAAATCACAAATAACAGTGTGTTCAGTGTTGCTGTGGTTGGCGTTTTATTGTTATTACGCTTATTTAGGAATATAAATCAGTGTCGGAGACCAAACGGAGCCCGTCGTCCATCAGGTCCTCTCCTGTGCGTGGCTTAATACACGCGCACACACGCACGCACACGCACGCACTCACGCACACGCACGCACTCACACACACACACACACACACACTCACACACACACACACACACACACACACACACACAGACACAGACACGCCCGCTCGCCCGCTGCCTGTAAACAGGCTCCTGGCCAGGCGGAATGCGGAGTGCTCTTTAAAGAGATAACAGCTTGGGCTTAATCTGTTCCTGCCAGTTTCAAACTACCCATGTTTTTATTTATTTATTATGAGATCTGTGGCCCTGTGGAATGAGCCAGTCACACTGCAAGCCCCCACCACACATATAGCTGGGGACTGACAATGTGTATGAGTTTGCATTTGTGCGTGCTGGGAGACAGGTGCAAGCTGGTGGTTTGCGTGCATTGTCAAGTGTGTGTGTGTGTGTGTGTGTTGCGTGCGTGCGTGCCATATGGTTGTGGCACGGTTGTGAGAACACTGCAGCTCCCGCCAAACTACATATCTGTCTGCAGTTACTGACAGTCAATGTACAGTTATTGTTCATACCTATTTTCTGTGCGGCACAAACTAATTCAATTTGCACACATTCCTTTGCGAGGGGAGTGAGGAGGTGAGAATCAGTATAGGAGAGAGACCATATTGATGAATATAATCCTATGCCCACGATTTGGCGTTAAATGGTGTTTCAGTGTTTTGACAATTCCCTCCGATAGTTCCTCTGATTGACATGATGCAAACGTCACGATCGATATGACAGCTCAAACGCACGTGCGTGCGTGCGTGCGTGCGTGCGTGCGTGCGTGCGTGCATGCATGCTTGTGTAGGGGCCTAGTACGGAGCCCTGGGGGAACCCCTCAGTATTGGGTTTAAGCATGAAATGCCACATGTTCATGGCACACACACACACAAAAAAGGATTGAATTAGAGCCACAAATTTAAGTTGTTGTACATTTTAAATGATCACATGCAAATATAAATTCAAACCACACAGGCAAATGTAAGTTCAGGGCCAGATTTACATGCATTAAAGGTAGCAGCTGTCAATGTCCTACAATTTGTGATCGCAATCTGTGAGAAATTAACATCAGATTTACCATGGCAGCAGCGTATTATCACCCAATCAGCGCATGGAGGAGGCGCGGCCGGTCTAGTCGCATTTGTTTTGCGTGCGCGTGTGTGAGGCATGCATGCAGCAGAAATGCAAAGACGAGGTTGAATGGTGGAATCTGTGCACCGAGCTCCCACAGCGCCCCCTACTGGTACTCATTCTCGTGCTCACTAACACGGACACACATAGGCGGACACGGACATTGCTGGTTGTAGGAGTGGTCGCACCACTCAAATATGGATCAATGAAGTAGTGTTACAGAACAATTGAAACGTTTTGAAATAACGCAATGTTATAACTTTCAACTTGATAGGGAAATAGAATTTGTATAAGTATAGCCTATATATTGTCCATACGCTAAAATGTATTGGGTGTCACGAAGCACAGCTCGTGACAGCTCGAGGTACAGGAAAGGTATATCTTATTATAAAGCAGTGTAAGCTCCAAGAGGCTTGCGTGGGGCTTACATTGATTTACATCAGCTATAAGGGGTGTTTTAGGCATGACGTGAACCACGGTAGCTGTTCTAAAATCCTTGCAAATCACAGCCCTGCATTATTGCTTTTATATCCCACTTAACCACATGAACCCAAACCGCCCGAGAGATTTGTGTAGAGGGAAATAAGGAGGGGGCCTAGTATAGGAGCCCTGGGAACTCCGGTATAGGGTACACGTGCATAAACAGTTTTGCATAAACCTATAGATACGTATAATATACAGGTTGATGATGATGATCCATAGTTTCCTTTCATGGCTGTTTACATTCGAGGGTCGCCGGTCCTCTCGAACGGAACAGTTTAACGTCATGCCCAGGAGCTATGCTGTGGACTCATTACTGCTGTATGGGGCCGAGACATGGACCCTCACAGGCAGTTCAACAGGAAAAAGCCTACACAAGAATGCTACGAATGGCACTAGGTGTCACATCAGAAATGTGGACCTCTATGGGGACCTACCACGTGCCACGGACAAGTCAGAGAGAGAAGGACGAGGCTGGCAGGGCACAGAACTTGAAGCAAGTAAATTGACCCTATGGGAGCCAACCTGCAGGGCAAAGCCAGGAGGGGAGAGAAGCGTACCACCTAATGTAGACGTGCTGCGGCTATACGACAGCATGTAGCTGACAACGCTGAAGAGCTCAAGAACCGGACGTTGGATAGGAATTTGTGGAGGGCAGCGATCCGGGAATCCCGAGTTGGTGTTGGCCAGACCTCACTCTCGCAGCAGCAACAACAATATACAGGTTTAATGTTTGTTTAATAAACGACAATGAAGGTAAAACTTAATTTTGTAACTCATTACGTCATATTCTTGTCTCTTTATTGTTAATGGCATTCAATGTTTGTGTTGGCACCGTGATGTAATGGTGCTGTAATGTAATCACCATTACATCACCTAATCAACACGAGTTAGACTTTAATATATTGGCGCCCCTCACTTCACACGGGTGTGATTTTTACGAACAATTTCACAGCAATAACTAATAACAATGTACAAGAATAGCCCCTGACTGCCTGCACAAACAAGGAAGTTGCTATGCAAATCCATGGAAGGCACTGTAGTATAACGAACAGTGGAAATTGTAAGCACACCTTTGGTGCAGTGACGCAGACATGCAGTCGCACTATACTGCATGTGTTCATAGAGCATTTTACAACAGGCTTTGAACACGGCCTCAGCCAATCATAATCAAGGACCGGAACTATCCGTCTATACCGTAATCCAAGCCACTCTCGGGGAGAGCCACCCCATATATGGACCAATATACATGTATATGAGACCAATATGACAGCATATTGGCGAGCATAGCAGATCTACAAGCTCACGACGTGTCACATTGCGTGCGCCGTGAGTTTTACATCTGCTATTCTTTGGTAAAGGTGCAGAGGGAAATAAAAGTGTACGAAGTATAGTAGCCCTGGGGGACACCTGACGTATTCTTTGTTCTTTATTCATTTGGATTCATTAGGATTCATTAGCTGCTACCAAAGTAGCATACTCTTCACTCTACACATTGGAATGTTTTATTATTTAAAAAAGGGCTTCTCTCTAGTGCAGTGCTAATACATTAAATAATCCTTCACATGAGAACTCTGATTTGGGTTTTACTTTAGTTAATCAACAACAATCCTTCCATATTCCCTAATCAGTTTGAAATTTAAAACATCGACAGCTGCTCCGTGTTGTTTTAGAACAAAAGTATAGCAATCAAAACGTAATGATGATATTATTTATTTTTGAGTAATCTCTAGCCAGACTCCTATCCCAGAACTCACTCACTGCGAGTGAATAGGTATGAATTAAGCACTCAACTCCAGATGAGAGAAATCAGCCTTTTGTGTGTGAAGAGAGAGAGAGAGGCACGCATTTCAGTGCCTGCCTGGCTGGGAGACTGGTGTCACAGTTTCCATTCTATGATTCACCATCAAGTAGAAAGGTGTACCCCCGGCCCCAAATAAGAGCTCACATGTGAAGGATTATGTTTTAATAATAGTTTTTCAGTATGAAGATGATCCACACTGCTACACTGTTCTTCTCCCTCCCGGCTCCCAAGCGGTGGAATAAACTCAATCCCCATTTTAGACCCCATTTGTCACTTATACTCTACGTCACTTGCCCTTGCATTCTTATCACCTTTTTTTAAAATAGACGCTATAGTATGCAGATCCACAGTATGTTGGTTACCTGTTTACATGTTAAGTTGTTACTTGCGCAAGCAGAGCGCGCAAGTAATAGTTTTCGTCCAGGACGGTGTTTGATGCGTATGCGCCGTCCCAGCGTATGACGTAATGAAAATGACATACATGTATACATAGGGGAATTACCTTTAATCCTCCCGACACTAAAACATATCGTCATTACGTCACCATCGAAAACCAATTACACCCTGGCATTGGGTCCTTTGTTAGTTTCACTTGAGCACAATAATAAGAATGTTACTTACAGTATAGATAGCATGATGTTTTGACATATTTGTTTGATGTTTACAGTACCACGTATCCTAGTTGTTGTTTATGCACTACATTGTTATCATTGCACTTATAATGATGTGACTTTTTCTATAAATGAAATGAATGCTTATGCAAGTTACATGTAAGTTACACACCATTTTGTGAAGTGCTGACCTGAATTATTCAAAGGAAATACAGAGCCACACACTCATACAGTAACTTGGTTCTCAAACTTTTTGGGCTGTGCACCCCCCGTTACCTCCCGACCTAGCTGATGCACGCCCCCCCCCCCCCCCCCACCAACATGGAAATAAAAATCAGACCAGTCTGAAGCGAGTGGTGCAACAGCGCCCCCTATTGGTACTCTAAACATCGGGTCAATAGTCACATAGGTTGGGACAAAGCTGTTCCTTGGAGTGGTTGCACCGCTCAAAAATTGCATAAGCTATATAGAGACATATATTTATTTGATATCCACATAATATGAACCTGAAAAGGCATATATATGCAGCATTATGCTATATTATTATGCATATACTTGCCATATATTGGCATATGTTAATCTATTTAAAATAAAATCATAGCACCACCATTGGCCTTTTCATGCCACGCGCACCACAGTGTGGGAACCACTGGACTAGAGCAACACATGAGAGCGCAGCCCTCTATTGACTTGTGTTGCATATTCTAAAGGATTTTGCATCCCTACCATGTTTTGGGTGGTTTAAGAGTGTGAAAATGCCTGATTTGCCACTTGAATTCAGCACAGAGGCCTATGGTTCAACCAAAAGAACACATGCAGCTCTTATTCACTCACATCTCTACCAGACTTTGAGTTGACTGCACAACTCAAAGGATGTTCTAAAACATACAATACTATAAATATAAATATTGGAACACCCGTAAGCCCCACAAATACAGTATTGGAAGTCTCCTTACTACTACTACAACAAACCATTAGCAACTCTAAGTACACATCACAAACCCCCTCTGGTATCTCCTGACTTGGCCCAGCCCAATTATATTGGAACAGAACATCCCTCAACATTACATACACTTCTCATACATATTGCACATCTATCTAATCCACGTAACTCGGACCTGATCAACCAATATATCTCCATATATGGAGCTGGCCTGTTCTGACATCGCAATGATTGTTCCGACATCTGCATATAGACTCCATAGTTTGGACATGCCTGACAAAGAACTCCATATATGGACACGGAAGGACCACAGACATAATAACTGGGCGGGGGCACGCATTTCCAACTTGCATCGTTCCAAGTAGGCCAGTGCCCAACGGGCACCGCACCAGTAGTCTCTAATGCACTCAATTACACACATTACGCACCTGCACATCGTATATCATGATTATCACCCAACATGTCTGTCTCCACGGCAAGTTAGTTGGCCGAGTGGCCAGCTCAGCTGGACAGGAAATGACTCAAAGGGTTGTATTTTGCGTGTCTTAAGTACCGGGTCTTATTACTTAACTTAAGACATGGGGGCGTGGTCAATGCTCTTTGGACACTCAGAATAGCCAAATGGCATTGATCACGCAGGTCTAAGTTTAAGTTTACGTTTATGTTTACGCTAAGTTTAAGTAAGACCTGGTACTTAAGACACGCAAAATACAGCCCTTTAAAATGTTCAGTTACAATGAATTCAATAAACAATACAATCAGCAATATAGTGCAAAAAATATCTGAAGTGGCAATATGTGCTCTGCAAATATTGTTCAAATAATAATGGTCAATCTGTACAGTAAAAATAGGGACCTCTCTCTCGCAGTGCTGAAAGGATGCTATTATGTGTGTGTGACCAGCAATAGGAAAGCATTTTAAACTGCTTGGGCTTTCACTTGACAAGCGAGGCTACAATATTTATTGAAACTAGTTACAGTCAAGATGTGAATGCAAGTGTAATCGCAATATCAGTGCACTCATGTTTGAGTCACCTTGACGAACAAATCAGACTGGGCACCGCATTTGTGCGTGTTCAAGTGTGTCATTATAAAACACACAGCTAGACTGGCTGAACCTTTTACATGAATTTGATGCGTCAGACTTTGCAACCGTATATGCAATGTACTGTAGATGCCTCTGAACAGACTGTACAACGTCCCTGACCCATTCCTACTGTACCATACGGAAGCCTAATTCACAACCATTACTGGTTATGCACATCACATTTCCCAGGACAACTATTCTGTGCAGCCATTATGATGAAGTTTGCCTCTGCTAAAACAGAAAAGAGTGATAATAAAATCTAAAACTTATTTTGACAAGCTGTCTCCTCCATTATTATGTTACCCCTCCCTACCCTAAACAAGGGGTCGTAACACCCGGCTTGATTAAAGGTAGAACAACATAATAAATGGTAATCTACAGAAAACAATGACACTCTTCCTGCAAATAATAATTTATCAGAAGAAAGGTAGCCAGGATATGTACGGGTTAGATATTTTTACCACATGAATCCTAGCGTCCCTATAGAGCGTTGCAGTCACCGCCACCTTTCATGACGACACCAGGCCCAGGAAAAGAATCTCAATGCATCTTTCCCGTAGACATTTCAAAGCGTATTTATTTAAAGACCTTTTAAGCGTCGTACGAAGCCAACACACACAATATAATGTGACCAAACAAATAATTACAAAGAAGAGAAACAACAAAACACGTGTTTGGCCCGAAAGATTGTGTTTGTTGTCATGACTTGTCACGACAAGAAAAGTCTATGAGGAAAATGAACGGGGATTTATTTTCCGGGTCTCTCGAGGGGGGGCAGGACTGCGACGCTCTATTCCGGTGGCAAACACCCACCAAAAATATCAAATCTACAAGCTCAAAACGCACTGCTCCGAATTGTGAGATTGCTGGTCGGCAGAGATTTGTTTTACTTGGAAATACTAGCAGACGATACAGCTCACTATGTATACGGTTTAAGTGGTTACCCCTTCCATGCCAAAGGTGTCAAATGAGAGGTTGCGTCTCCTAGTTCACAAAGTACTCTGTGTTCTTTGAGAAGTATAGCTATTAGAGGCAAATAGAGAGAGCTACGAAGATAGGATATGGCCTTATAGTTTAATAAAGCAATAAGGCCCTAGGGGCCCTGGTTCACAGTGATTTTAGAACAGCTAAGGGATGTCGTTTCGGCACGACGCACAGTGGACTCAACCTCACTCGCATGATGTTATTTTCCATTATGGAACGGCTTTAATTAAACATTCACAGGGGATTCAAAGACTTTGGCTAGGACAGGGAGAACAGAAACGGGGGCGATATAGTTATTCACATCTGAGGGATCTCCGCCCTTTAAATGGTCTGCATTTGCACTTTTTTATATATATATATAACGCCGGGACATAAGCAGGTTTCCATATTTTAGGGATTGTGCGGGTCACAGAACTAAGATTAAAAACAGCAGCGGTAGGCTTTGTAGTGCATAAGCGGCCGTCTTTAAAGGAGATATGGGTCTAGATTTCTCCAGGCCTGTTGACTTTCTATACCCTTCATATCTCTCAGGGCTTTCCCCAACTTCAGCAGCAGTGGCAGGGTTGGAAATGGAAGGGGATTTATAGCAGTGCTTCGCTTGCAACACTGTTCGTCATACGCCGCTACACAGAAGTGTCAAAGTCAGCATTAGAATGATCCAGAGGAAACTAAATGCCCATTAAAAAAAAGCAATATTGCGGAGTTTTTTTACCAGCCAATAACAGATTTAATCAATTTCCAGAATTGTGTGGGTGCTTGTTTACATTTCCAGTAACAGCTTTCAGATGGAATTCTGATTTGAGTGTCCTAATCATCATAATGCACACGTTTCTGAGCAATGTACAGTAACTCTGAGGCAATAGATTTCCCAGCCTTTTGTCCAAACAGCATCGCTTTGTCAAAGTGTGGTATTGCATCTGAAAACCAGGGATTATCTTTGATCTTATGTAGTACTTTAAAAAGGCCATGTACTGAATGCTACATACAGCGCATCATCTATCATTTTAAAATAGACCCAAGCACTACCAACAGACATAAGGGACACTTTATCAAAGCTTACAAAAATAAACCTTTGTAAACATCTTTGTAAACTAATTTAAATACCAACAAATCCTTTAATTTGATTGAATCATATATGAATATTAAAACATAATAGTTCACATGCAAGCTCTGATTTGGGGGGTTAATTTTACAGGACAACTTTAGTTTTTTTCAACCACGGTTCATGTTTTAGGTTATTATTAGAGAAAGTAAAAGATGAGTGTTATTTTTTTAATTTTAAGTTAAGGTTGCCCCCCCCTGTCAAAAAGAGCTAAAATCCCTAAAACTAAAGAAAGCAGCAAATGAAAAAAAAAAATAACACTCATCTTTGACTTTCTCTAATAACAACCTGAAACATGAACCTTGGTTGAAAAAAACTAAAGTTGTCCTTTAACCTTTGCATTTTAGTTATACTTCCCCAACAATCCTATACGGTCCTTTCTCATTCTGAATCTAAAATCTAAAACTAATCTCACTAATGAAAAGCAGAATAACTGGAGCTCAAGGTGAGCAAAAGCTTCCCTTTGAGTGTACAGAATGCAGCCTGG
Source organism: Protomyctophum bolini (assembly GCF_963924005.1). Taxonomy (NCBI): domain Eukaryota; kingdom Metazoa; phylum Chordata; class Actinopteri; order Myctophiformes; family Myctophidae; genus Protomyctophum; species Protomyctophum bolini. Next base: position 11,751,933 of record NC_137871.1, on the reverse strand, counting down.
AAGAAAATGTCTCCCTAAAAAAAGAAAAGTAAAAGAAACCATTGAATTTCCCCTGGCCAAACATAATGTCCATAATTCGTCACTGTCACTTGTCGTATTTCAATGTGCTACAGTACAGTACATGCACACATAACCTTTTAGACATGCTTTCCTTTCTAAACTCGCTTTGTTCGAGCCACTTTCAACACGGTGTGTCAAAACGACACGTGTTATTGTATTAGTCACAATGTATCAAAGGTTAAAGGACCACTTCGCCACTTTTCAACCTATCTTCATCTATAATAGGTCCTCACTACACTAATAATCATGATAAAATGACACAATCTTTTTCTATACTCAGTCTGTGTCTCAGGAGGGCTGTGGGCAGTTCAGAAACTCGTCCACCAGTGACATCCACTATGAGACACAGACTGAGTGGGAAAGAATGTGCCATTTTACCACGATTATTAGTGAGGACCTATTATATGAAGATAGGTTGAAAAGTGGTGAAGTGGTCCTTGAAGGTGACTTTTTCAGACACATACAGTGCTTACAGAAATGGTACTACATACAGACATTTATTCATCTTCAACGACTCTGATGCTGGCTTGGAAAAAAAAGTTTTTTACCTCAGAACAATAATTAAGCAATAAGCCACGAGAGGTCTCAGGTTATCGGGTTGGGGGCGGTAAGCTGGGGCCTCGAGTGGCTTATTGCTTTTCTAAAACTTCCCTGGGTAAATAAAGAATAATAAATATTAACCTATAAAACTATTCAATTCACAAAAGTAGCTACGTTTTGCGAGCCACATCACTTCCTTGTTTTGCTCGGCAAGTAGGCTATGTGACGGGAGAATAGCGTTCGATGTCTTTACGGGGCCGCCTGGAGCCACACATTCACAGTGAATATGAGCCGGGCGGTGCTTAGACGCCCGCACGGCATGTGTTTGTAAGGCAATCAAGCGCTCCCCTTCCCCAGTACAGCTACAGAGATGCGGAATCGGCTGGGAATGATAAAGTGATTGAAGGTGATTTAACGGTCACGTGACGGTAACCAGCCAATCAGAATCAAGTATTGAGACTAATCATTTTAGAAATGGTATTCTATCGTAGCACATTAGCACCTAATGTACCTATACATTCTGGTTACTAACGGACTAGGAGATTTAGAGTACTAAGCCGATTTGGCCAAAGACAGACCCATGGATAACACACTTACCCAGGTAATGTATTGGTCTCATCACCTGGAGGTGCTGTTTAGTCCAAACTAATTGGATGTGGAACACCGGTTTATTCTGGTCTCACCCACCTCCCCGTGTTGAAAAGTACCCCCTGGGGGGATGGGTGGAGAGAGCGCGAGAGCGAGAGCCACACTGTGTTGTGTGTCATTGCAGTGAGGCCGGTATGTTGAAGAGGCAGTTCAGTACTAGTGAGAAGACTCTCTGCTCCATCATAAGTACGAGTCAATTCAGACCATATTCAAATGGCTGTATTGCTTTTTCAATTGGTTTTGAGTCCCAGCCCAGTGGTTATGAATCTTATAGTCCACTTACTGACGTACAAAATGTTTTTTATGTAGATGGTTTCGTTGATATTGAAATGATTCCTTCCTCATGTGGTCTATCCACGATTTCCCCCCCCCCCCCCCCCCCCTGCTCCTGGCTGCTGTAACAATATGCTTCCCCTCAAGGCCACGGGTAAATTAAATATCTGATGATCATAAATCCAGTTTTCTCCCCGGAAGAGGGGAGTGATAAAAGGACAGAGGGAGTGATAAAGGTACAGTAGTAGCAGACTATAAGCTGATATTTCTTTATTAAAGTAGGCTTAAATAGCTCTATATTCGGATTCTCTAGCAATTATCATTGCTAGAGTGTTTGTTCAGTAACCGGGAGCCTGCCTGTCTGAAAATACACTTCCAGGTCAAAACCAATGTTATACAATCAGGACGGAGAACTCCACAGGATAAACAAGTGGAATTGGAACGTGATGAAACAAACAACAATAACAGAAGATTGGAACTGGAACAGTATATACGCTGTAGCTGATAAATTATCTTTGTGTCGTCCTCTCTCTCTCCCGGGCCGCAGAGAAATAATTGGCAGCGACAGTACAACAAAAAAAAAGCAAGGACAGTTAAAATCAATAAAAGTGTAAATTATGCCTCGACTCAGTAGTATCACGTTGGACATCTTGTAATGTTTCTGAAGCAAATTCCATGTGTGTGTGTGTGTGTGTGTGTGTGTGTGTGGGGCGCGGCGCGGCGCGGCGATAGAAAACAGATAATTCAGACTCTGTATGGATTTTGAAACACCTGCCGGGCCGTGTTTGTGAACGGGGTATACCGACAGACAGAGCTTTTATAAAAATAAAATATAAATAAATACATATAAAAACCTAGGCTATACTGCAGTGTTAATGTGTGAACCTACTAAATACAATTAGCCATCAGACCATTGGCATCTTTGGAGGTAGAACCCAAGAGTAGTCTTTGCTGTTTGCATCTGGTGTTTGTTTGTTTGAATGACTGAAGCTCCATTCCTTTTAAGGTGCTCCTAATCAGGTAACGAGCAGCCATCTTGCTGCTGCAGCATTCTGGGAGCTGTAATTTCTGAGGTGTGAGATGTCATGCCGAACCGATTTTGTCCATTTCTGAGTTTTGACTTTGACACTCAATGACAGACCAGGGAGGCCAGTATCAGTACCTACTGTAACATGGCCAAATAAACATCATAGCTATTGGTTTCCGGGCTAGCGAGTGAGAACTAATATCACCAGTGATGAATCTTAGTTATACCGTATGATAAGTTGCATGCGATAGTTTCAGAATGGAAATGGCTAATCTTGTTTGGCCGCACTCAAAACAGTCCAAAGTTAAGATATAAGACCTGGTAGTTAAAGACAGACCAAAATACTGTAGGGTCCTCAGGCTCAGAGTCATGGGGGTCTGCGGCCTAAATGCATAAATATACCCAACTGGGGCTTCTTGAAACAAAAAGATGTTTGAACCACTACCATAATCCATTCATTCAACGTCTGCTAGTCTGCAAGCTATAGATACTCCTGGCCTGTACACAACCCATCCCCAAAATTGTCTGGAAACCCCACTGGAACTATTTAAATCTTCTACTAGGGAATTAAGTTCCTCAATGACAATGGCATGTCATAGTTTATTGAATTTAAAGTGTTTCCTCGTTGTCTTTGTGATGCAAAGTCTGCTAAGTGCCAAATCAATTATGGCCCAGGCTCAACCGCTTGTCCTCGCTAACCAAACTGAGTAGTCCCATCTGCATCGTGCCACAGCCGTGGGCGGGACTCATTTACATAAACGTAATGGCCGAGTTATAATCTTATTTTAGCCCATTTAGACCCGACGTCGAAAATTAAAAAAAGGTCATCTGAAAGAATATATATTCAAAGATGTGTGCAGCATTTTCACATTTTTTTTCAAAAATAGCAGACCTACAAGCTCATAGCGCGCCACTCGGTGGCGCGCTATGAGCTTGTAGATCTGCTATTTTTCAATAGCTAAAGTATAACATAACGCTTAGTTAAAACACCAAAAAGGGGTCCCCGCCCACGATGGGTTAAAGCCATCGGAGGCAATGCTGTGTTATTACCAGTTAATGAGACCAACACCGTCTCCTACCGGGTTTCTTATTTCGCAACATGGTTTATTATAGAGAGTAGAGACAGATCAAATCAAATAAAGCAAAGGTTTCCAGCCAGGGTGACTTGCAATCACGCCGACGAGAAAATGAACAAGCAAATTAGCTCTGCTTTCGGGAAAGGTCACGATGGAGCAGATAAACCTCTTCAACTATTGAACTGTCTATAAGGCTTATTAATAACCTGAAGCATTCTCAAAAACCGGGATTCAATATCCCTGCGTGCGCACACGCACACGCGCACACACACACACACACACACACACACACACACACACACACACACACACACACACACACACACACACACACACACACACACACACACACACATCTATCACACATGTCCCGCCCCGGTTTCGTCCCTGACTGAATGAAGTGCATGCATTTC